>NC_067162.1:14825115-15169829 GCF_903995435.1 Acomys russatus
CTTGCTCCTGACAAACAGGGACCCACCCATGTACTCCCCAGGTTGCCATGGAGCCCCTTAGTGCACATCAGCTTGGGGGAGGAAGCCTTGAGGAAGTCGTGTTTCAGGTGTTTCAGCCCTTGCTATAATGACAATTTCATCCCAGGGTGCACCTGCGATTCTCTGTTTTAAACTCAGTCCTCCTGTTTCCTTGCCTGGAAACCAACAGTTTGTTTGTTTTTATTTTAAGATAGGGTTTCTCTGGCCAGCTCTGACTAGAACTCTGTAGACCAGGCTGGCCTCAAACTCACAGAGATCCACCTGTCTCTGCCTCCCGACTGCTGGGATTAAAGGTGTGCGCCACCACTGCCCAGCTTCCCACAGTGTTTCTTAAGCCTCGCTTGAGCCCCGTGCCTTTCTAAGAATCTGCTTAGTTTTTCTCCAACACAGTTGCATAAAGAACTGTGCATTTAATGCAAGAGGCAAAGGCCTGTAAAAGCCTTATCTTGTACGATCTGACTCACGCGGCACTCCCCCACCCCCACCGCCACCCCCGCCTCTTGATACTAGAGCAAGTGCCTCCCATTTTGTTCCAGTGGACTTTTCATGGCACTTCTAATTATTTTTCACCAATGTCTCTCGACTGAGCTTGAAGGCTAGGAGAGTGATCAGTTTTACTTTTCATGCACACCCCATCTTAAATGAGTGTAAAGAGAAGATTATTCCAGGAGATGGCACTATAGCAGATATTGTCAATGCCAGGCCAGGACCCATTGGCAGCCACTGCTCTGGAACATGCTATTGGCTTCCTGGGGGAAGTACCTGTATCTCAGTACATGCTCAGGTGTCTACCTCATCATTTGCAGAAAGGGATGTTGGAAATCTCTGGTTTTTTTTTTTTTTTTTTGTCCCTTGGATGCACAATTCAGGTGTGTTCTTTACACCTTCCCATGGACCCCCATCCAGACTGAGTCACAGTCACGTGATCATCCACCCCCTACACAGGATGCAGCTCTTGTCCCCAATCGCTGATCTGCCTTCAAGGATCTTCTCCCACATAAAAAGGCTTCACCAAATCCTTGTCTTGGGGCTGCTTAGGTGACCCCACTTAAGATAGCTGCCTGACCTTTGAACTGTGTAGCCACTGAAGTGGCTGCTCAAACATCTTTGCTCTGACTTCCACCCCCATCACTGAACCTCAAGTTTACCTAAGTGTTCTTCTGGTCCTGGGCACGGGAGGCCTGGGCCTGAGGGTGGTGCTTCTTGTCTGTTCCTTGTTGTACATTGCTTTATAGGTCCTGTCCAGCCAGGGCTCCCAGGATGCTCTGGGTTTGCCATGCTCCAAGGCTACTAGAGGTGTAAGAGAGAAAAGTGAGAGACAACTCATGCCAGAGTTCCTGAAGTTCCTGGGGTTCATGTGACTCTAGTTGTAATCCATGCTGGCAGGCAGGGGAGGATTGACACTGGTCCCCTTGCTGGGGCCTCTGCTACCCACCCAGCCAGATCAAACCTAGCCTCCCCCTGTGATGAACAGACAGATCCTGAGTTAGGGTTGTGATCTGTGTAGTATTTAGTTGCTCTGAATTTCACATGATGTATTGTCAAGTGACAGCAATAACACTGCAGGTTACCTAAGAGAAAGATACTGGCTAGTCCAGAGAAATGTTCTGCCACTCCGTTTTATACTTCAGTGCAACTCCCCCACACCCCCCATCCTTTAGTCAAATATTTAATATTCCCAGGTCATCTCATCTGGTTCTTCACACTTCCTTTTTAATAGAAGTCCCACAAAACTTTGACATTCCTGCTAAATAAGAGAGCAGGTCTCGCCCAAGGTCTCTGGTTGGTGAGTGTACAAAGAGCCAAGTGGAACTGTCTCTAAGACACGCTGGCCGTGGATGCATCTTTACTTGATCTGATCACCCTCCTCTGCAGAGACAGTTTCTATTTTCACTTTGCGGTGAGGAACTGAGACACAGAAGCTGAGAGCCAGGCCTGGGGTGGGGGCTGGGACACAAGCCCATGTTGGCTGACACCAGAACCTGCTCTGATAAGAAGTGGACAAGAGGCAGGCAGCAGGCCAGCAGGCTTCTGGGCTCCTGTCTGTGCATGTAAGTAAATGGACGCCTTGGTAGCTGTCGGTTCACCCAGCATCTCTATGCCTCAGAGTCTTATAAAATGAGCACAATATTGGAACCCACCTTCACAGACTGGTGACATGCGTGAGATGTTTGAGAAACAGCAATGAAATAAATAACTCCAGAAATGGATGCTTTGTACAGATCGCTACAAATAAGGACATTCTCTCGGAGGAACAAATGGCAGGGCACCCTTGTAGGCACACATGTTAGGTTTTCTTTTAATCACTGACAAGGATACCTGGCATAAACAACTGAAGGGAGAAAGGGTTTATCTCGCTCAGTCTCAGGTCTCAGCTCATGATGGTGGGAGGGTATTGGCCACGCACAGCAGCTCACCTCCAGGGGGCCAGGAAGCAGAGAGGAGAGAGGAAGGGGAGAGGAAAGGAAAGGGGAGAGAATACATCTGCATTAATAGAGGCGTTTCCTATGTCCCTCTTGCTGTTTTCTGTGTGTGTGTGTGTGTGTGTGTGTTTGCCTGTGGGTATGCATGCATGCTCCATGTGTATGCATGCCCTACAGCTCATGAAGAGTATGGAGGTCATGGGGCAGCTTACAGGAGTATGTGTCCTACTACTACTACACAGGTCCTGGGGCTGGTCATCAGGCTCAGTGGCAAATGCCTTTACCTGCCCTGGTGGCTTGAATAGGTTTGCCCCCCCCCTCCCCCATAGACTGTGTGTCTGAACGCTTGGCCACAGGGGTGGCGTTATTAGGAGGCGTGGTCTTGTTAAAGGAAGTGCATCACTGTGGAGGCGGGGCTTTGAGGTCTTATATGCTCAAACTACACCCAGTGTGAATCACATCCAATCCCTTCCTGGCTACCTAAGGGTCAAGAGGTAGAACCCTCAGCTCCTCCAGCACCATGTCTGCCTGCATGCTGCCATGCTTCCTGCCATGACTGAACCTCTGAAACTGGAAGCCAGGCCCAGCTAAATGTTTGCCTTGGTTGTGGTGTCTCTTCACTACAGTGGAAATCCTAGTTGAACCACATTTTCCTTTTTTCCTCCTAGCCTTCGGGATGGCGCTATGTAGGTACGTTCCGGGCAAGCCTTCCTCCTTACTTAGTCATCTATGGAAACACCCCACAGACACACCCAGAGGTATATTTCTCCCAGCTCCCACGCTACTGTAAATCCAGTTACATTGGCAAGATTAACCGCCACAGGACAGGAACTCAAAGGGGGTGCAAAAATGTTATCATCTCTCAGGACTTTAGTTGGCTTGGCCTAGGGGCAGCTGGTGGGTCTTGAGCCTGTGCCTCGGGTTTGGGGGGGGGGGATGGTTGTTCTTGATACGGCAGGATGAAGGGCCCCTAGGCTGTTTTCTGAGTGGCGTCTAAGTAGTGTTCCAATAAGCGCCATCAGGGACCCTTCATCAAGCCTCACATTTACAGACGGGCCAACTGAGGCACAGAACAAGGATTTGGCTGGTCCAGTGTGGTTTATGCTCGAATACTCAATGGCTTGTGTGCCTTGCTAACCTCTCTCAGCCCTCAGCCCCGTGGAGGAGTCAGGAGACAAGGCCTCCATCCTGACTGACTGTGGCCCTTGGGCAAGTTGCTATTACCTTCTGTTTTCCATTTTTCCCTTTCCTTCTGGGAAGGGTGGCTACTAGCCTTATCCCACTGTTAAATGGTGATGCGATGGGTCCCTCATGTTCTGCTAAGTCAGTGCTTCTCAGCCTTCCTAAGGCTGCAGCCCTTTAATACAGTTCCTCACGTTGTGGTGAGCCCCTCAACCATGAAATTATTTTGCTGCTACTCCATAACTGTAATTTCGCTACCGTTATGAACGGTAATATAAACATCTGATATCCAGGATCTCTGATGTGTGAGCGCTAGAGGGGTCGCCACCCACAGGTTGAGAACCACTGTGCTCAGCGCTAAAGCAAGATTTACTGTCCTATTTAACGGATTACAGGTGTGTGCCACAGTGTGCCTGACTTCTCCAACAGGGACTTCATGTTTTCTGTAGGCACTCTGCACCTTCCTCTGCTGTTTTGTCTGTGAAGTGAGTGGAGGCATGTGGAAGTGGCCTTAGTGGTCCAGGCCTTTCCAGATCTGTTTTCTTGAGCTGGGTAGCTGGTGCCATGCCAGAAGTGGGGACTTCTTCCACGGGCTCTAGGAAGACCTCAGAAATGTGCCTGTGCTGTGTGCCTGTGCTGCATGCTCCAATAAAGACCTGGAAAGAGCTGTCATGAAACAGGATCTTAGAATAAAACACAAAGCCACAGGCAAAGCTGTTCCTGGATGTCTTCTCAGACAGGGCAGGCCAGGAGTCACACATTTAAAGACAAGTAGAAAAAAAAAAAAAATAAGCGATATGTTGACTGTTCCCCAACCATAGCCAAGCCTCAGTTTCCCCATGTGAGAAAGGAGAAGTCAGTCCTGTTGCCAAGCTCCTTGGGGACAGAGGGTTTTGAGGGTGCTGCCGCCTTACCTCTCCACACCCACAGTGGTAGAGATTTTACCCATCACAAGAGAGCACTGCAGATGTTGGTACTGATGGCTTGGGGGCCTGCACTTGGCCCAGAGGACAGAACGGTGTCCCAGCCTCCCACCCCCACCCCCAGTTCCTATGCATGGCTCCCATTCTCTTCATCTTCTGGGTGCCTCGGCTCCTGTTCTCCACTTCAAGGGCTCCTGAACTCTTCAGTCCTCCTCCTGGGTACCCAGGGCCATTTGCAGAGCCTAGACCATCTCTCTCAGGGATCATAGATCAGTGAGTGTCTAGGAGGATGCAGGAAAAGTCCTCCCCCTTCCCAGGAGAACTGCGAGGCACCCATTCAAAAAGGAGGAGGGAGAAAATGCCCAGAGTGGCAGCCCTCTCTACGGAGTTTCAGATTAAGTTGAAGCCCCTTTCTTTCCTGGGCAGTTTTCCTAGGTCTTCATTGGAGGGTCAGCCAAGGGCCCCCCCCCCACCTGCCCTGCTAGGGAAGGGTGAGCAGGGTCCGGGGTGGGGGTGGGGTGGGGGGATAGGGGCTCCTGGTGCTTCCCCGTGAAGTTTGCCACAGGAAGCGCCCCCCCAAAATGTCAGTGTGTATCAGAATCCCCATTGGGATGGGAGAGAGGAAGCAGTTGGGGGCTCTAACAAAAGCAGCCTGCTACCTCACAACACCCAGATAGCGCTAGGGTGAGTTCTGGATTCTGTACCCCGTTGCAAGGTCCTCAATTCCACTCTTTGAGAAACACAGGTCTAGCCTTGTTCCCGTGAACTGGAACAGTGCCTGGGTTAGAGGCTGGAGGTGGGTATCTGCCCCTGGTTTCTAAGGCAAGCCCTACAGATAGAGGCTCCTCACAGCCTTGATCCTTCCCGCCCCGTCCCCGGCAAGTTCCCAGAGGGTCTCTCAAGGAGGCCAGTGGGTAGAAACCAGCTGAGCTTGAGGGTCAAACACTGACTGACCTGGGATCTTCAGGCTTTGGGGGGATCCAGGGGCCCAGGAGAGTCACATGTCCCACTCCGATCTCTTTCGCAAGGTCCAAGAAGACGGTGGAGTGCCTGGGGCTCTTCTGGTTCTCTGTTTGAAAACAGGAAGTAGGCTGAGTAACCTCCTTCAGAGGCCCCAGCTTATTGGCTGCTGAAAGATGTCCGTGCAACCCCATAGACAGATGTATGTAGTCCATCAGGCAGGCCATCTACAAGAGAGCAGTTTAACCCCAATTCCCAGCAGCCCTCAGCACCTTGATACCTATTAGACACCTGAACAATCTCTGGCATTCGGGGAGTCAATCCCAAAGTCCTTCATATTAGTCCTTTTCTGTGGCAATGACAGAAGACCACAGGCTGAAACAATTACACACCAAGAATTTCTTTAGCTCGTGGTTCTGGATCTGAGACATCTAAGAGCACAGTGGCAGTGTCTAGGAGGGCTCACCTGCCACGTGGGACACGACACGGCAGAAAGTGGACAGGCAAGAGGGAACCTACCTTAAATACCCCAGGTTCACAGTTATGGTAAGAATCCCATACTGCCCTCATGAGCCAGTCACTCCTCAGAAGGCTCCACCTCCGAAACCCATGGCGCTGGGGAATCACAGTCCGACACAAGGACTTGGAGACACATCCTTTTAATAGTTATCATGCTCGCTATGAGCTAGGCACGATGGGAGACCTCTGTGCTCTATTCACAGACTGAAGAACTGAGGCTCGGAACACAGAGCTGGTGGGATGCAGAGCCTGTGCTTGACACGGAAGGGCATTGGGTGGCCTCCGGGTTCCCATTCGGAGCTAAGCTGTGTCCACGATTAGTGACAGAAAGTTCCAGGGAAGATAGGTCACAGCACAGGGATGCCACTCATGGTCACCAGTTATGTGGCCTTAGGGGAAAGAAGGTGGAGAGGCGCAAAAGTTAGAACCTTTCTGTCCATCTCCAAAAGGCCTGTCATGTGTCGTCTGAGCCATACTCTTCTCTCTTTGGCACACATGGCTGCGGTCCTTCTGTCACTCCCTGTTCACGAACTTGACACCCAAGAGTAGATCCTTGACACCTGAGTTTCATTTTACTACCCTTTGAGTTTTATACACATCAACCGATGTACACTATTTAAGTCCCTTGGTGTCTCATTTCTCTCCTTCAGTGTTTATGTGTGTAGGAGTTAGTGGTTGTACGTGTGTACGTATGTGTGTGTGTGTGTGCACGCACAGACACATGTGTGTTAGTTGCTGAGTTTTAAATCTCCCTCTTGTCCCATTGTTACCTTATTGAGCTTGTCGCTGCTTTTCATTTCTGAAGCTATGGTGTTCGTTTGCCCTGTTTCCAGAGTGCCGCCATGGTTGCTGCTGCTGGTTTAATTCTTAGGCATTTAGCCAAGTCCGTGTGACTGTCTGAGGGGACACTGCTGGGTCTTTGAGGAAGAGAGTCTCCAACTGCCCCGGACTACGCCAGGCCACTGCCGGGGTGGCCATCTTGCATTCCCCCAGCTGTGAATCGGCAAGGCTGTATCTTCTCTGCCCCTGACATGGCCAACACTTCTTGTAGCTGTTCTACAGTGTGGGCAGTGGTGTCAGCGCATAGTATAGCTTACATTGGCTCTCCCAAAGACTCATCACGGTGGACAGCTTCTCAGGCTTATTTCCCACCTGTCTCTTCCCTGTTTGACTCCATTGCTTGTCTTTTTATCAAATTCCTTTAATGGCTGCGGATAGGCCATGCGTGTTCCTTTGGGCACGCGTGCCTCTTAATATCCTTTCCCTCCGGAGGCTCCCATTTGCACTTAATGGATCGTGTAATGAATAGATATTGTCAACCATGCTCAACTAAATCAATCTTGCTTTTCATTGTCACTGAGGTCTCACCCTTATTTGCATCTGCCTCAACCCCAATAGGCTCTCAGCAAGCTTAGGTGGAGTCAAGATGCTCTGACCATTCCGTGGTGTCGTGCTGAGAGTGTGCAGGAGGGCAACTGATGCTGTCCTAAAATCTTCAGTTTGCTTTTCTTCTCAGGACTCCCTGCTACATCTATTTACCTATTGGTTTTGTTTATGGGATGTCACCCAAAATTCTGCCTCTCTGCGCCAACATACTGTCATAACAAGAACACCCATATCTATAAGATTTTGTTTCAGGCAAGGGCTTGAGAGAATATTGGGCATGGTGTGCCTCTGGCCTGCTAGTCTTTCCTGCAAGGGCCATTGTATCTCAGTTGCCTCTGCCTCCCATTGCCTGCCAGAAAGAAGGCCCAGTAAGGTTAAGGAGACAAGACGTTGCAGAGAGGCATGGTCCTCTGCCCCTCCTCTTCCTGCTGTGCAGCTTTCTAGTTTCTTGCCCTGTCTCTGCCCAGGCTTGAAGTCTGTGAGATGCCAGAGCAGGCTCTATGAGCTCATCACAGCAGCTAGAAACCACGAGGGAATAATGTGACAGTCTCTGCTTCCTCTTTTGGGGCTAGGGCCCATTTTTTGGAAACCACCTGATGTGGAGGTGCACCCAGATTCTGTCAGAGGAACATAACCGGGCCAGTGTGACCAGGGGACTTTGTCACCTTCTCTGTGTTGGCTGTCCTCTGTAGCCCAGAGCCTGGTCAGGGAGAGAAACAGGCAAAGGCTATGTCTTGTCCACTTGGGCGGCCTATGCTATGTGGTCTAACCAACAAAGTTTGTGTCCTTCAGTTTGGGGAGGGGGACTGGGACATTTAAGACAATGGAGATGGCAGAGTCAGTGTTTGGTGAAAGCCTGTTTCCAGGTTTGTGGATGGCTAACTTTTTTATTGTGACTACCCCTGGTCATCAGAGGGCTAGAGAATTCTCAGGGCGCTCTCTCTCTCTCTCTCTCTCTCTCTCTCTCTCTCTCTCTCTCTCTCTCTCTCTCTCTCTCTCTCTCTCTCCCTCTCATTTTTTGAGACAAGGTTTCTCTGTGTAGCCTTGGCTGTCCTGGACCCACTTTGTAGACCAGGCTGGCCTGGAACTCACAGTGATCCACCTGCTTCTGCCTCCCTAGTGCTGGGATTACAGATGCACACCACTGGGCCCAGCAGGGGTCTCCTTTTTAAGGGACATGGCCCTATAAGGTCTTTACCTCATGAGGTAGTCACCTTCCAATGTTCCTCCCCTCAGGGCTATCACATTAGGTGCAGAAGTCTGAGAGGACATATTTGGTCTGAAACAGAGAAGATAATGGTGGGCCGGAAAAGAACAGTGGGCATCCCTTGTGGTAATAGTAAGGTCAGAAGAGGGGAAGGGGGCACTATGGAGTCAGGAAGGGGAAACTCTGGCACCTTAGGGTCAGGTGCCCTCTCAGGAGAGTGTCCCAAGAGTGTCTGTCCTGCTCTGACCCATTGGTAGTGTCCCCCCACATTCAGAGCCAATCCAAACTCCATCCTCTCTCCTGCCTCTTGTCTCTCCATCTCAACTTCACTGCTCTGTTCCCAGCATCCTTTGCCACCCTCAGCACAGCCATGCTGGAGGGTGCTGGAGCGTGGTGGAGATGCGAAGCCTTGCCTGTCCAGGAGTGTCCTTTCTGGGAAATACCCTCCTTTAGGTTCTTTCCAAGTGGGCTCTTCCGCTTCCTGTCTGTCTTCTTCCTGTTGCTTTCTGCAGGCAGCCTACTCTTGACCCCGTGCCATCTACTACAGCTGGCATACTGGCTTGCTTACTGTCTTAAACACCACAGTGACGAGGAGCTGTGTCTGTCTCGGCAGTCTGTCCCCAGCCCCCAGCACCGTGCCCACCACACCTAGTGGGGTGATCAGCAGGTCACTGCTGTGTGGCGGAGGAGGACTTGAGCAAGTGAAGGAATGGTGAGGGAATGCAGAAAAGGAATTGGGCTGCGGCTCCAGCTCAGGCCTGACTCAGTGTACACCTGCG
This sequence comes from Acomys russatus, assembly GCF_903995435.1. Lineage (NCBI taxonomy): Eukaryota > Metazoa > Chordata > Mammalia > Rodentia > Muridae > Acomys > Acomys russatus. The sequence goes on from NC_067162.1 coordinate 14,834,534, forward strand.
CCAGCTACCGCCCCTCTCTGAATGGCAAGGAGATTAAACCAGTCCTTTTTATGTGCAAGCACTCTGCATTGACTCAGCACCAGAAATGACCACTTACTCAATTCCCCAATGCCTCAAAAGCAGTGGATGAAGAAATAGACACATACATTGCTGCTCACCACCACCTTGGACATCAAGTGCGCCTGAGACTACACTCCTGAAAACTCTCTTTTGAGAAATGAAAAGGAACTGATGATTGGAGGATCTCTCCAGATCTTCCAAAGAAACCTGAGCTGGAGAGGCATTCTGCAAGTGATCCAAAGCCTGGTAACATAGTCGCTTTCATCTTTTTTTTTTTTTTCTAGTTGCGCTGGCACGATGAGCCATTTTAAAGATTTCAAAGGTTGTTAATTCTGCAGGACTTTAAATCAGGGCTGCAGACCAAGTGTGCTGCTGACTGCTTTTGTGGCTGCATTGAGACACAACAGGAAAGACTAGGGCGCTGGCCTCATTTCTGCATGACAGGCTTAAAGAGCTGAGTCTCCTGGTCTCCCCTCAACCCCAGGATGATGGTCAGACTTCAGATCTATGTCAGGATTTTCTGTGAAGGGGAAGCAACGGAGCTTTTCTCATCAAGCCTGCTTCATGGTGAAGGTGGGATGAGAGCTTGAGGATGGGCAGGAGCCAGCTAACACCAGGGCACTTTGCTATTTTTTTCCAGGCCACGCAGATGGCAGGGGCACCATCTCCTGAGGAAAACTGTTCAAGGTTGAAGCTGAGGAACCATTGTTTCTTTTTTTCTCCATTCTTCTTTGTGTGTCTGTGTGTGTGTGTGTGTGTGTGTGTGTGTGTGTGTGTTTGAGACAGGGCCCTTGGCTGTCCTGGAACTTGCTATGTAGACCAAACTGGCTTCCATCTCACAGAGATCTGCCTGCCTCTGCCTCCCGAGTGCTGGGATTAAAGGCGTGCGCCACCACCGCCCGGCTCATATAGTTTATTAGTGACAGGTATGTATTTCCTATGGTTCTGGAGCCTGGGAAGTCTTAGGCCAAGACTCCTGCAGATTGGGCATCCACCCGGGGCCCATTGTAGGTGCCTGTGCTACATTGTTTTCTTGCCATCAAGGAATCCCCCCAGGTCTCCTTCATAGGGGAACTAATCCATTCATGAGGCTCTGACCTCAAGACAGAATCACCTCCCCAGCCTCCTCATCGCTGAGGAGTTAGGACTTCAATGTGTACAACTAAGGAGGAGGGGCTGGAGAGATGGTTCACTGGTTAAAAGCACTGGCTGCTCCTCTGGAGGACTCAGGTTCAATTCCCAGCATCCACATGGTGGCTCACAACTGCCCATAACTTGAGTTTGAGGGGATCCATTGCACCAGGCATACATGTGGTGCACATTATCTGTGCATGCAGGCAAAATACCCATACACATGAATGAAATAAGATAAGATAAAATAAAATAAAATAATAAATCTTAAAACAAAAAGCTGAGGAGAGTTCAGACATTCAGACTGGGGTCACAGGCATTAGGACAGGAGGTGGGGTGCTGACAAGATACTGGTTCTGATTCTGAGGTGGGAATGGAGTGAGGATAGAGGCCATCCAGGCCATCCAGACACACTGGGCCCTCCAGGCTTACAGCAGGTTTAAGTACCAGACTGAACTTGTCCACCTTTCAATAAGTCACTCACTCAACAACAAGTTTGGGTCACGCCTGTGCCAGAGGCAGAGGTCGGCAATGACCATTGGGTGCCTTGATCCTCTGGGACCCTCAGCCAGGTAGGAAAGGGGGCCATGCTAGGGACACAATTTGGAATAGAAGCCTGTCGAGCTGGTGGTGCACATCTTAGGCATAGCTGCTCCTCACAGCTTAGAGCACCAGGAGCGTCCCATGGAGGCTGTGGCCACTGAAAGATAGGTAAGGCCTTGGTAAAAAGTGCCGAGAAGGATAACGACTTCACCAGAAGCATCTGGTCTGGGTCACTAACCTGAAGTAGGAAGTCAGTAGCCTCTGGGAACCTCTGTCTCTTCATCTTAAGAGTGAGAGCCAGAGCCGGAGACCACAAAGGACGCATCTCCAGCGATCATCTGGCTGCTCCTGTTCCACCCTAGCAGACAAAACAGCTAGGGGAGGCCTTGCTCTCGCCAAATCTTCTCCGGAAACACTCTCATAGACACCCACAAATGTGTTTTGTCCATTTTCTGGATGGTCTGTCTCACTTCAGTCAAGCGGACCAGCCACACTAGTCATCACAAGGGGCAGAGAGAGAGAGAGAGAGAGAGAGAGAAAGAGAGAGAGAGAGAGAGAGAGAGAGAGCGCTAGGGGTCACACGGCTGTTATAGACCCTGTGAGTGTGTTCTGTTTGATCATGGTAAGTGTCCTTATCTGAAGAGTGATATGATTTGGCTTTTTATAAGAGACTCTCTAAGGCTCTCTAAGGCTCCTCTATTAATGAAACACTGCTGGAAGAATGAAGAAGGGCCAGCGGTGCTCGTGTAACCCAAGTGAGTGAAGGCGATCTGGATCCAGGCAGCCATGGTGACTCTCAGTGTGCCATACTATTCTTGGGGATTTCTCCATTTTTCACTGAGCTCAAGGCTTCTGGGTCATGCTGGACAGCCAGGGCTACGCAGAGAAGCTCTGTCTTGAAAAACCAGAAAAAGAAAGAAAGAAAAAAAGAAAGGAAGGAAGAGAGAGAAAGAGAGAAAAGAAAGAAAGAAAGAAAGAAAGAAAGAAAGAAACTATCCTATAGCCAGGTCTTATGGAGGCATTTTCTCAACTGAGGTTCTTTCCTTTCAGATAACTCTAGCTTGTGTCAAGTTGACATAAAATTAGCCAATGCAATCGCCACATTATGCTCCTGAGTTTGTGTTGGGGAACTCTGTTGCTAAGGTCAAAATCCAGCACCCCTCCATGGCCTCTGCATCAGCTGCTGCCTTCAGGTTCCTGCCCTGCTTGAGTTCCGGCCCTCACTTTTGATAATGAACTATTATCTGGAATTGTGAGTGAAATAAACCCTTTCCAAACCAAGTTGCTCTTCATCATGGTGTCTCATGACAGCAGTAGTAACCCTAACTAAGGGCTGTCCCCTCAACGTGTCCCCAGAGTGCAGCCACTTCTTTCCAGAGCTACTACAGAGCAATTGCCCCTGGGTTGACACATTTCAGCTTGGAGAGACTGTCCTAAAGACTAGGAGTGCTCTAAAGAGAGGTCAAACATTCCATCCCTTCAGGGAAGCTTTTTTTTTTTTTTTAAGGATTTATTTATTTATCATATATACACGAGAAAGAGAGAGAGAGAGAGAGAGAGAGAGAGAGAGAGAGAGAGAGAGAGAGAGAGAGAGAGAGAACATCACAGGTTGGATGCAGTATGAGTGAACATGAGTCAGGTTGAGTTTTCTAGGCTCTGCTTGGCTGTCAGTGTCATGATTTGAGTGTAAAATGCCCCACAAGCTCACACTTTGAATACTGGCTCCAGCCACTGGTGCTATTTGCTAAAGCACTGGAGCAGGCTTTTGAAGATTATGCCTGGCCCTGAGGCTCCTGTAACTCTCTGTCCAGAATGGCTGTGAACAATCTTTACCACATACTCCTTCTGCCATGAACTAGGCTTCTGCCATGCTTTCCCATCACGGTAGACAGTTTCCCCCCTGACACTGTGAGCCCCCCAAAACGTTTTCCTCCCTTGCTTCTTTCAGATAATACGGTCACAGTAACACCAAAAGCAACCAGCACAGTCACTTCCTAAGAACATCTGCTATTGTTGGAAATGTAGGTCAGCGGGTGGCGTGTAGGCCAAGCATGCCAAAGGCACTGGGTTCAATCCCCAGCACCATCTCAACGGGGAAACTGGGGCAGAGGAGGCACACAGGCCTGTAATCCTAGGTCGTCAAGCTCAGCATCAGCCTGGTCCACCGGGGCTACACTGTACTTTGACTGGAAACAATGTGAGAAAAGCTAGGGCCGATGAGATGGTTCACTGGATAAAAGTACCTGTGGCCAAGAATGACAACCTGAGTTCGATCCTCAAGAGCCCACATAGTAAAAGGAGAACTGACTCCTGCAAGCTGTCCTGTGATCCCCATTCATGTGTCAAGGCATATGTGCCCACCTACCTGCAGACAATAAATAAATAGAAGTTTAAAATTAAAACAAAGAACAACCAAAACCCCAACTAGTCCCTGTGCTAAGAAGTCTGTTATTGCTGCCCACTTTGGCTCTCATCAGTGGGCGCTGAGCACCCTGTAGACAGCACTGAGCACCACCGGGGACCTCTCCCTCTAGAGGAACTTTTCTTTCTTTCTTTCTTTTCTTTTTTTTGAGCTGAGCTTGGTCATAAACTTTAATTGGAAAACTGATATTAAGTATGTGTCTTTATTGCATTTTGTTTTTTAAAAATATACTTTATTAATTTATTCATATTACATCTAAATTGTTATCCCATCCCTTGTATCTTCCCATTCCTCCCTCCCTCCCATTTTCCCCTTCCCTATGACTGTGACTGAGGGGTACCTCCTCCCCCTGTATATGCTCATAGGGTATCATGTCTCTTCTTGGTAGCCTGCTATCCTCCCTCTGCGTGCCACCAGGCCTCTCTATCCAGGGGGTGTGGTCAAACATGGGGCACCAGAGTTTGTGTGAAAGTCAGACCCCACTCTCCACTCAACTGTGGAGAACGTCCTGTCCACTGGCTAGATCTGGGTAGAGGGTTGAAGTTTACTGCACATATTGTCCTTGGCTGGTGCCATAGTTTGAGCAGGACCCCTGGGCCCAGATCCGTCCATCATAATGTTCTTCTTGTAGGTTTCTAGGACCCTCTGGATCCTTCTATTTCCCCATTCTCCCATGCTTCTCTCACCTAGCGTCCCAATAGGATGTCTTTCAAATGCAACAGCTGCCACTTCAGCTGGCTGGGGACCACCTGCACAGGTACTTAGCCAGAAGCTGTGTGAGGCAGTGGTTAGAGCACAGCCTTTGATGCCTGAGGCCTGGGGCACATCCTGATCGTGCTTTCACTGTGCAGACAGGTTAATGGACCTCTGCGTGCTTCTCTTTCTTCATCTGTAAGTTGGGGATGAGAATAGGAGTCTGCAGGCGGGGTTAAGGGAGCTCTGGTGAACAGAGTCTAGCACAGACTGAGTGAGTGTCAGGTTCAAAAGAAACTCCAGACAAGTGGTTAGCCGAGGTGTCTATTAGCATACCAAAGCACAGCCTGGCCTCCAGGCTCACCTGGTTCCCAAGCCTCTTCTCAGCTCACCCCCTACCCCACACCTCTCCAGCTCACAGGCTTCCCATCCCACCAACTTCTCACTCCCATATAGCCTAGGCACTTTGGTCATGCTCCCTCTTGGTCTCCCCCCTCCTCTCTCTCAGTTGTCTCTTTCTCTTCCTCTCCGGCTCTGGACCCTCCCTCCATCCCCTCCACAGTCCTGTCTGCTGGCCATGTTCAAGCTAGGACTTTCTCTTTCTGCTCTGGACTCTTCTGGATGCCTCTGGCTGTGTTCTCCCTCTGCAACAAAAATCTTCCCCTCAACCAGTCATGTCCTCACTTTATGCACAATTCCCATGTCAACCTCAATTATTCTCTCTCTCTCTCTAAATTGAGACTTCACAGTCACGTGTATAAAAAATAACATTAAGAATAAGAAGTTATAAAAATCAAATGACTGCAATGGAAACCAAACAATGTTATGGAATTCTGATTAGGATGATGCTAGAGCCCAGCCTAGGAGGCTTAATGTGAGGAAGGCAAGTGCTACTATACTGTGACCTTTCTCCTCAGCTTGCATGGGACTGAGGGCTAAGGGGAAAAGAGGAACTTTAAATGCCCTAACAAATCTCCACCCAGCACAGCTATCAGGGAAGACTGTAACTGATTAAGGGTTTACAGATCTCTGGGATGGTGCGAGGGTTCATTCTGACACCTTGAGCTTTCCTAACTCTTGGTCCCAGGACTCTGTGGTTCCCTTCTGATTGAATCGTGGACGAGAAATCGGGCCACACAAGGACAGGACACAGTCAATCAATCCCACAGGCCAGCCTCACTGATGCCCCAGAGGCCAATCGGGAGGGGTGTGGCCACCCTGCCAAGCCTGCCCGAACGGGCGGGGTCTCCGGCTTGGTTGAGTGGGACGATGGGCGGGGCGAGATCACTGAAGGAGACTTAGTGCCTCTTGGGAGTCACCACCAGGCGGGCGGAGGAACCCCGTGCTGCAGCTGGCGGTGAGTGCTTGCTCGCCGCCCTTTCTGTGGTCTGCGGCTGCTCGAGGGTGGGTGGGTATGTGGAAAGGAGGGTTTCTGAGGGGCAGACTGAGGGTTCCCGGGCGATTGCGCTGGGGGTGGTGGAGGCCACGAGCGCCAAATATCCCATCCTCAGGACGCTGCTAGCTAGCTCTGGAGCTGGCCTGGCTGCGCTTCTGGAGGGGACTCTTGTTTCTTCTAGAAGCATCAGCACAATAGATTGGCTGTAGAAGGAATGGGGTGTCTCAAGGGGAGCCATGGCAGGCTGTAGTCAGTGACGAGGAGGGCTGGGGCACAACGAAGTCCCCAGGGTCCTTTGACGGCTGAAGGGAGAGGTTGCGATTTCGGGGTGGCTGGGGCAATGGAGGGAAAACTTGCAGAGGAAGAAAATCCTGTTTTTGGGTCTTGGCAGGAGCTCTTCCTGGCTCAGTTGCCTCCTCTCTGTGGCCTTCAGTTTCTCTGCCTTTAGTCTTTAGAGATAGCTGGTTTGTTTGTTTTGTTTTGTTTTTGTTGTTTTGTTTTTCTTTTTCAAGACAGGGTTTCTCTGTGTAGCCTTGGCTGTCTTGGACTCACTTTGTAGACCAGGCTGGCCTTGAACTCACAGCGACCCGCTTGCCTCTGCCTCCCCAGTGCTGGGATTAAAGGCGTGTGCCACCACCATCTGGCCAGAGATAACTGTCTAAAGTCAGCTGCTGCTCCATAATCCTTGCCCAGTGTCGGTGTCTCCTGCGTGTCCTTATTCATTTGTGAGCATGGAAATTGGGGTCAAACCCTATTCCTGCCTGGAGAGACTCACACCCACCTGCCCAATGCTCGCCTTGCATTCAGCCTTCGGGCTGGGTTCTCACTTCTCAAGCTGGCTCCCAAGGCTCTGGGTAGGTCTGTAGCTGGCTGAACCTCTGGCTCCTGTGTCTTCTTCAGAACCTGTAGGGTCCTGGCCTGTGGTGAGGATGTTGGCTTTTCTGTGGACTGTGATCTCCCCCAGGATCCCTGTTCTGCCCCATTGTCCACCTGTGCCCTTCTAGTGAGAAAGACCAATGGGACAGTTCCATTGCCTCTGTTCTGTTCAGTCTGTTGTGAGGCTATTGGGACCCCCTGGTTTCCTGGTCATCTGATGCCAGTTGGCTTCCACATGCAGTTCCAAGCTGGCACTGGCTCCATCTTGCCCCTTCTCTCTCTCTCCCGGGTCAGCACTGCAGGGTGGTGTAGTGAGCAGCAGCCTCGTGCTAAAACGGTGGCCTCTGCGCCAGTTTGACCAAAGTCTGGGCTGTGGAACTTCTACTCGTTGGCCCCTCAGCCAGCTACCTCGCCAAGCAGTATGGAATAAACACATCCTTACGCATTGAGACCCTGTCTGTGCCCTGAGTGATGTCCAGGGGTATGGGGAGAGGATCTTCAGCAATATATCCTACTAACACACGCAGTCTCGGATGACAGAAGTACTGTGGGGGGTGGTGATGAAGGCTGGGACAGGGCTTGGGGACTACAGTTTCGCATAGCATAGGGAGGGCCCTCTGAGATAGTAACCACTGAGCAAGGAGGTCTTAAGGAGGTGATGGGCAAGTCATGTGACTATCTGGGAGCCAGAGAATGCCCTATGAGCAGAAAGCTTACGCAAATGCAGGAACTTGACAGACTAGAGGAAGCCTTTTTTTTCTGAGAGTGAGTAACAAGCCAGGGGCACAGCAGTATGGGAAGGAGTAGAATGGGATGGGGGTGGGGGTGGGAAAGTTGGGGAGATGTGGGGGGGGGGACTAAGAGGAAAGGGTGGGAGCTGAGGTCTCTTGTATTGGGCTTAAGGTTGCTATAAGAGCTTTTAGCTTGACTGTGATGGGAACCGCTCGTGGGCTGTGACCAGATAAGGCTCCTGGTCTGGCTTAGGGGTTTGGGAGGTTCATCTAGTTGTGAGGCTGAGATTGGCCTACGTGGGGGGGGGGGGGGGGGAGGCAGGGGGGTTCATGGTAGATGAGAGAACCATGAGGGCGCTATAGAGCTTACATCACGGTATAGAGAGAGAACCTTCGGCTTTCAAACTTGGGCTCTGTGGAAGGTCAGGTGGATGGTCTGGGCTGCATGAGAGAGGCAGAGTCAAGGATGGCTGTCGAGGTGTGGGGCTGCCTTTACCTGAGAGAGGAGCTGTTAGGAGGGAGATCCAGTGATTGGTTCTGTGCGTGTCTGCGTTTGGAGATACCACATGGTGTTGACTAGTGTCCAGATTTGGCAGGAGCATTTCAGGTGTTGTTACCACACAGTTGGGAATTAAGCCCGTGGCCAGAAGGCAGCAGTGATTCATTCAGTTCCGGGGTGGGGGTAGTGTGTGACTAGAAACCAGCTTGGGGGATGCGAGGGGCAGAATGGATAGAAGGAAAAGCTCCTAAGTGGGGAGGAAGATCAGAGAAATCCTTCATGGCCTCGAGAGAAGTGCCTCATGGTGGAGGGTGAACGGGTAGAACAAACGCCCTTGACAGAACAGAACAACGGAAGTCATGTTTGCGTTCTCACTGGCAGTGGGTTGGGACTGGGAGAAGGAGAACAGGTGGGCATGGGGATGGCAGTTCAGCCCCAGACGAGGGCAGAAGTGAAGGATGAATTAGTCTGTTTGTTCCCTGATGGGAACTGGTCCCTGGGGAGTGACTCAGGAGTGGGAGGAAGAGGATGGTTTTGGGTGCCCCAGGGAAAGCTTGGTCAGCCAAGACCAGGGTAGCTCCACACTCCTCCGCATGCAGCTCTGTCTTCCTCTCCCATCTGCTGGAGGCCTGGGGCACTGCAAGGAGATTTCCGCTCTTGAACAAAATCTTCAATTGGGAGTGTCAGGAAAACTTGGGTACCTGTGAGCCTGGAAAGAAGGAAGTGCTATGGCATGGGGGTGGGTGGGGTGGGATTAGGGATGAGAGGGGCCTTTGTAGGTACCCTTGACCCTTTTGTTTGGGTTCCACCTTGCAGAGCCTAAGAGCGACTCCAAGGCTGCACTAGCTAGATAGGCATAGATAAGATATGGCAGGGAAGACTGAGCAGTGTGTTTAGCCTAGAGAGGGCAAATCTGACCAGGATACATGAACAGGATTCTCTCTCTCTCTCTCTCTCTTTTTAAAATTTATTTATCTTATGTATATGAGTGCTCTGCCATCATGTACACCTGTATGTCAGAAGAGGGCATCAGATCACATTATAGATGCTTATAAGCCGCCGTGTGGTTGCTGGGAATTGAACTCATGACCTCTGGAAGAGAAGACAGTGCTCTTAACCGCTGAGCCATCTCTCCAGCCCACATGAGCAGGATTCTAGGATTAACTAATGAGGAACTTCCTCAGCTGGTCAGGAGGATGGTATCAAGCTCAGATTTTCTTTTCCAGCTGCTTAAGATGAAATAAGAAGATGGCTTACTCAGAGGCAGGAGGCTGGCCGAATTGGTCATTGGGGATATGCCTTGTTTTGTGGCCTGGAGGAGACTGGTAAAGTGGGACTTTCCAGCTGTGGGTGGGAGCAGAGGACCAAGCCACATGGCTTTCCTGCCTCACCCTGCCTGTGTCCACCCAACTGATGAGGTCATTGTCTGGGTGTGAATGGTTTGGGTATCCGGCAGGCTCTTGGAATATCCGAGGAGGGCTTCTGTTCCCTCAGTTCTTCATAGCTGGATAAACAGATTGATTGGAGACATCTCACGTTGCCAGGGTCTTTGAATGAAAGCCAGTGTAGACGTACCAACTTTTGTGCCAAGAGCTAGCAAGCTGTGGGTGCTGGTCTGCCAGCTCAGGCTTCCTGCTCAGGCTTTGGGGATTTCCCCCTAGGGCCAATCGGCTGGATCAGGGACTGCCTGTGCAGTGCCTCTGAGCTTTTTTTTTTTTTTTTGGCTCCTGTGCTTTGCAGAAGAAGGAAGCACTAAGGGTCACATACCCAGCAACTTGGAGGTAAAGGGAGCCAGGCCATCTCATCTCAGCATTTTTCACCCTCCATAACTTCCTGGCTGCACCTCAAGCTTAGGGCCAGTGTGCTGACCTTGCCTCTGTGCTGTTGTCTGAGTAGGAAAGGCCAGTGGTTAGTTTTGTCAGGAATGGGCAGGAGTGGTAGGGTAGCTGGTACCCCATCTTTGACTAGTTTGTACAGTTGAGAATCACTCCATGACTCATGCTGCCCCTTACCATCATCAGCCCTCTCTTGCCCATTCTTGGTTTCTCTGCTTGGGTTGAGCACAAGGAATGGGTGACCTGCTTGGCCAGTGAGAACCCTCAACCCGTGCTTTGCAGTAGCCCCCATAGTAGGGATACCTTCTCTCCTAAGCTGCCCAATGCTCAGGTAGCTTTGCTGCCTCAGTTTCCCCATCGGGCCAGCCCCAGGCTTTTAACCTGCATGTTAGTAATGTGGTGCTGAGTTAGAAGATAGCCCCCAGAGCATTCTAGCTCCACACTTCCTTGGGTGGGCTTGGAATTAACATCCCCAAGGCCTCAGTGAGCCCAGTGCTGGGCAAACTTAGGAGTGTGAGAGTGAGGGAGACCCAGACTGCCTGTGGGCCTGCCATAGAGGTAAGACACTGCTGTCTAAAGGAAAGACCTGGGCTCCCCAGGCCATTTCCAGCTGTCCCTCTCCTCTCCAGGAGCATCTTAGAAAGTCCCAGATTTTGAAAGGAAGCCTTTGTTCCGCTTCCTCCATGCCTGTACTCTTTCACTTTTGTTTTCTCTGGGCAACTGCAAACTGGCCCACTGAGATTTTCCCTGCTGCTCAAGGGTCTCCATGCCTGAAACTTGTGCTGGCCGCTTCTGAAGGCTGAGCTCAGCACTAGCTCCTGAGAGTGACAACCAGGCAGTATGCAAGGGCCTTTGGCCAGGTGTGTGTATGTGTGTGTGTGTGTGTGTGTGTGTGTGTGTGTGTGTGTGTGTGTGTGCGCATGTGTGTATGTTTCTGTCAGGGGCCAGTATACCAGTGAGCTCCCAAACAACTCTGTATGCACCCTGGGGGCCTGTGGAAATACCAAAGACAAGCGACAAAGATTTGCACCAGGCAAGGAGTCCCACTGCTTGGGTTTAAACCCCAGCCCTGTCTTTCCCAGCTATGATAAGTACTACAAAATCCCTTGCCCATGTGCCTCAGTTTCCCTTTTGGTAGCTGGGGCTGGCCACAGAACCTGCTTTCTAGCAGTTGGGGGAGAAATGAGATCTCCAGTAAGGTGCTTAGGGTGTACTTATTTAAGGGATCCAGTGGTTCCAAAGCTGTGTGACTGAGTGTGGCCTCTGGAAGAGCCCGTCACCCTGCCTTGGAGGGAGCTGTTCTCCAGGAGACTGCTTCTCTTGCCAGTTCTTCCTTGTGAAACTTCCTAAGGTGGAAAGCAAACATGGGTATGGGGGCCCAGGGCCTTGAGGATTTAAATGCCTGGCTGCTTTAAACTCTTGAGACCTGCAGCTATCTTGATATCCCAGGGCCACACTTTGCTGGGAACTTAGGCTGGAGAATTCCTGAGCATGTCTAAGTATGGCCCAGTAGGACTTACCATAGGTTGCCCCTTATAGCCCAGCCTGGCTTCTAGAGAAGTCATTTCCTGACCTCTGAACGCCACAGCCTGGCTTCTCAAGCAACTGTTTCCTGACCTCTGACCTCCTCAGCCTGACTTCTAGAGAAATTGCTTCCTTACTTCTGACCTCCCCTGCTCTCTTATAGGTCTTATGACATGTGTTCACAGGAAGACTTCCAGGCACAGAGGAGCCAGCTGGTGGCACTGTTGGTCTCAGGGTCCTTGGAGGGCTTCGAAAGCATCTTGGACTGGCTGTTGTCCTGGGATGTACTGTCCTGGGAGGACTACGAGGGCCTCAGCCTCCCTGGCCAACCTCTCTCTCATTCTGCCAGGCGCCTGCTGGACACAGTCTGTAACAAGGGCGCTTGGGGCTGCCAGAAGCTCCTTGAAGCTATCCAGGAGGCCCAGGCCAACAGCCACACCTTTGAACTGCATGAGTGCTGGGACCCTCACTCCCTTCATCCAACCAGAGACCTGCAGAATCACAGGCCAGCCATTGTCCGGAGACTCTACAACCATGTAGACGCCGTGCTGGAGCTGGCAAGGGAGGGTGGATTCCTGAGCCAGTACGAATGTGATGAAATCAGGCTGCCAATCTTCACGTCCTCCCAGAGGGTAAGCTCTGGCCTGTGATAGCAGAATCCACAGCAGCAGGCTGCCTAGTCACAATGACAGCAGAATCCACAGCAGCAGGCTGCCTAGTCACAATGACTGTGGCACTTGTGGAGTTAGCCCTATGGGATAACACGGTCAGTGGGCTTTCCCAGGCAGAGTTGGCCAGGGAGGACAGAGGTTCTGTGGCTTGTGCCAGCACATCGCTTTTGATGGGGATGGCTGTGGTGTGTGACAGCTCAGGACTTGATCTCAGCAGCCAGAATGATGCAGTTCAAGGCCAGTTGTGTGTGACTGGATGTTTCTGTATAGAAGTGCTCTCTCTCTCTCTCTCTCTCTCTCTCTCTCTCTCTCTCTCTCTCTCTCTCTCTCTCTCTGTCTGTCTCTCTCTCTCTGTCTTTCTGTCTCTCTCTCGCTCCCCCTCTCTCTCCTTGTTTGCAGTGCCAAAGCCTTTTTGCTCTACCCCTGTCTTACCCTCTTGTAGGTACTTTTTAATCCTATTTTATTTTCTTTGAGTTTCCTTAGCTCCTCTCCCTCCATTCCAAGCCCCTGACCCTAAGTAAGAGAGAAAGAAGGTTAGAAGGGACAGGGAGCATAGACCTCTTTAGACTTAGTTCCAGCTGGTTTGGGTTGTTGGGTTCTTTGGGGGCAATACCAATCTCAGTTGTCAGGATATCTAGCAGCCCAGCAACAGCAAATGACAACAGGATGAACAAGTGGCCTTCTTCCTCCTCCTCCAAGCCCCTTCCTCTCTGGGTTCTAGTATTTATACTCTCCCAGAGTCCTCAGCCTTCCACTAACTCCAGCTGGCAAAAACCATGCCCTTCTCCAAGCTACACGAGGCAATTATAAGATGTGGGGAAACTAAGGCAGTCCCATATCCTACAGCTGGAATTAAAACAAAAATATTTACATAACATAACTGAGTTTATAAAGACACCAAAACTTTCCACTACATTTCTTCCTTTTTAGTCTTTAAAAAAACAAAAAAGACTCCACCCCCCCCCCCAATACGAAAGAGTCTTGTTGTTGTTTTCCTAAACGGAGATTATCAATGAACTAAATACTTTTGGGCTCAATAGTCGCTTCTACAACCCAGTAACTCTCGGTTGCTTTTGTCTGGAATGGCTCATAATTTTTTGCTGCTGAGCCTTGAGCTAGGACTCCAAAGCTGCTTCCTTATGGCCAAGAGGTCACCCCCTGTGTCCCTCTTGGGCCTTCATTCACTAGTCAGATGACCTCTTCTTTTACTACAGCTTCCACAAATCCCAAGAAGCTTAGGCATTCTTGCAGAGAACCCAGTGCTGGCGGAAAGTACCACACTTCTCAGAGTTTACACATTGGCCTTTTTTTTTTTTTGAGTTCTGAGTCTTTTAGTGGCTTTGTTACAATTTCTTTTCGAATGACCGAATTTACCACAATCGAAGCACCGAACATTTTGATATCTACGGCTTTTAGTGGTTGCTGGGGAAGCTAATGGTGGTAACCTCTTAACCGGAGGCCACTCCCTGGCAGCTCAATTTGCTCAAGATTAACCCTTTCTCTTGAACTGGGCTGTTTCTCTTTAACCCTTTCACCCTGTATGGCTTTCTGCTCTTTCTGGCTTCCCAGCCTGCTCAGAGGCTGTGGGAACTTGACACCAAAAGTGCATGGAGCAGGGCAGGTGGCACTTTTGGGACCCTCTGGCTCTCAGTTTCCAGACCTGAACCCTCTTGTTCTCCCTTCCCAAGCGCTTCCATCTCTACCGCAAACTCCGTACTTGCACAGCCAGCTCTGTAATCCTTTCAAAAACAAGATAATTGAGTGACACTTCCGATTTTCCTATTTCATCCATTTTTTTTGTTTGTTTGTTTCTTGTACGCCTCCATATCCACTCATGAGTTTTCCAATTGTTCAACCATTCTTCTAAACTGTCTTGAAATGAAATACAGGAAGAGGACTAAACAAAACCAGAAAAATCCCCTCTGGAAGCAGAGTAGGAAAGAACCCAGTGGCAGCAGCTGCAGGAAACCTTTGGCTCATATCCTCAGACAGTATATTCATTCCTTCGTACCCTGCCTTTTCCTCTAAGGCATTAGAAACCAGATTTTTCCATTATTCCAAGCCCTACGTCTGTGTGCCACTGGTAGACTCTAGTTTTCAAACTCTATTTTAGTTGGGGTTCCTTATCACCTCCTCTTCCCTTCTCCCTTCCAACACCCCAACACCAGGTAGAAGAGAAAGATGGTTAGTGGGGAGAGGGGGGCACAGTTCTCTTTTGCTGCTTCACGCTGGTTAGGGTTCCTGTGGGGCCAAAGTCCAATCTTCATTTCAGGAGATCCCCAACTTCTCATCAAACTGCTTCAACAGCAACCAGGAGCAGCAGGGGGCAGCACCAGCAGCCATCTTCTTTCTATCTCAGAGCCCACAACTCTCTCTTGTCTCTGGTTTCCTTTCTTTCTTTCTTTATTTCTTTCTTTCTTTCTTTCTTTCTTTCTTTCTTTCTTATTCCCTCTCCAGAGTCCTCAGAATTAAACTGTCTGCAGCTGACAAAGCGCCCCTCGCAGAGCCGGCACGAGGCAAATAGTCTGCTGCTGTGGGCAATCTGAATCAGCCCCATAGCCCACACCTGGGATTAAAACAAAAACATGTTTACATGATATAACTGAGCTTTTAAAGACAGCAAACCTTTCCACTAGACCCTCTATCCTTCATTTCTCCCACCCCAGTCTGCCGGATGCTGTTACTCTGATGCTCCAGGTTTTGGGAAGAGCTCTCTGATAACTGATGTGTCAGTCAGAGATGTGCCTGGAAAGCCCTGTTGTATCACCCCTGGCTGCTGTCATTTCTGCTGAGTGGCTCTCTGTGCTCACAGACTTTTTATTGCTGTCTGCTTTAAATCAACAGCTCAGTGGAGAATAATTCTGCACTACATTAAATCTGAATTTAGTAGCATAGCCACTCTGTGCCAATATAGTTTAAATGCCCGCCTAGGATTTCAGATATGAAATTGTTTTAGAATGGGCAGCTAATTGCCCCTGAAATGCAGTGGCTCAACAGAAATGGCAAGGACAGAAAAGCGTCACTGAATATTTCTGAAACTTCTATTTTCCTGAACATGGTGGTCCACAGGCTGTCTGTAAAGCATGGGAAATAGTAACATCCCACTTTACAGTTTCTGGAAATTAGCAGTGGGCTTTGACCTTTACTTATCTAGAATCTAAGAGGTTTACTGTATGCCAGGTTCTATGCTAAAGTGTACAGTGTTGAGAGCTTTGCTTGTGATAGATGTTTGGTCAATACTTGTTGATGAAATAAATAGGCGTACATTTCAGTGTGAGGATGGAAGGGTCAGACTTCACATGAGTTTGGGTAAGCATAGGATGAGATGGTTCCAATGAGCATCTCTGTTTTCAGTGTTGCTTTCAAGCTGCTCAAAGTGGTTAAGTCTTTACAGAACATGCATGACTTGGGCCTTCTCATTGCTGCACGTGGGGCCTGAAGGTATGCCCCAGTGTACCCTTCAAAAGCGCATGATTTGTTGTCCCTCCTTGGTGACCCCTGTGACCGGTTGTGGGGATAAAAATCAACTCACCTAGAAGTTACCAGACTGTAGCTCATCACTTTTGACCCAGCTAGAGTTCAGCAATGCATCCATGGAGGGATTCTCTGAAGGGTTTGAATAAGGCAGCTTAGATGCTTAGGCCCCAGAGGAGATGGGAGAATGAATAACAAAAGTAATTAATGCCAAAGTAGGTAGACTGTCCAAGAAAAGATAATGAGATAACTCTCGGGCCAAAGACACAACCAATGGATGTCTGTAGGTGCCCAGGAAGAAACAGAAAGGAGAGCGTGGTCTAACTCAGATCTGTGGGATGCAGCAGGACAGAGCAGGCTTTAGCCTACTGGAGAAGAACAAAGGCAGGATTTCAGTGAGCAAAGACTCCATCTCAAGAAACAACCAAGTGGCCCGAATGCCCTTAATCTTAGCACTCTGAGTTTTAGACCAGCTAAGGCTACGTAATTAGATCCTGTGTCAAAAGAAAGAAAGGAGAGAAGGAAGGAAAGAAGGAAGGAAGGACGGACGGACTAAGTGGACTGCAAAAACCAACACTGAAGATGGTGGAGTGAGCTGAGGGATGGGGCAGTGGAAAGGACAGTGGGTAGCAGATCTGAGAATTTTGAGGTGACAAATGGGCCCCACGGCCTGAAGTTAACTGATTAGAACTGACTTTTTCTTAGTTCCCTTCAGCTCTGGCTTTCTGGGACCTCTGGCTTTCTTTCTCTCAGTGGCTCAATTTCTGGCTCAGTGGAGATGGCATTTATGGTATATCCAGCTAGTGTGTCTCTAGCATTAATGTGCAATTTCTTTTTTAAAAATATATTTTATATATTTATTTTATGCATATGAGTGTTCTATCTGCACGTACACCTGCGTGTCAGAAGAGGCCATTAGAGGATATAGATGGTTGTGAGACACCATGTGGTTGCTGGGAATTGAACTCAGGAACTATGGAAGAGCAGACAGTGCTCTTAACCTCTGAGCCATCTCCCCAGCCCCAACATTTAATTTCTTTATAGAGGTGGCTATTGTTGCTTGTTGCGGAACGAATCAGAATGCATGTTAAAGGGCTCCCTTTGCCCCTGCTTCCAGGGAAGGGTGCACGCTAGGCGCTGGGCAGCCTTCTCTCTAGTGGCAGCTAAGCCCCGCTACATCCTTCCAATGGTGAGAGGTGTGCTTGTTGAGAACATATAGCCCATTTGGGAAGGGCTAGTTAGGAACTGAATCTCCGTCTGGTCTGTTTCTCCGCAAGGCGTGTGCACTTCCCTGTATGTCCTAAGATGTGAGAGCTTTGTGTAATTTTGCTCAGTTGGGGATAACAGTTGTTGGGAAACCTCAGGCTGGTAACACCAACTGTGATGCCAGCTGTCGTCTGTGTGACTCATGCAGATGCTAAAGCCAATGGGGCTGAGGTTTCAGCTTGAGCTCTGACTTGCTTGCTCCTGTCATAGTACCAACTTAAGACAGTTTTAGATAGGGAAATGTACTATGCCTACAAAACAGTGTATGCGTTTCATATGTCTAGGTTAAGAATTTCCCCACATCCAGATGAAGAAACAGCACTATTGGTACCCTGTCCTTCAGGTGTGACCAGTAGAGGCAACCAAAGATATGACACATCTGTTAATCATTCCTTTGCTTTCTCCATGATTTCTGTGTCTTTTGCAAGAAATTTCCAATTGGTATATTTTATTTAAAAGAAAAACAAACAAAGTAGCCAGCTAAACATAATTGTGTAGGGAAACAGCAGCATTGCCTTTTCTTCTTAGATGGATGCTCCCAGGTCTGGGGATGTGGCCTAACTTCTCCTTCCTTGGGAGTCTATCGGGGACCTTCCAGTAGGTCAGTGACAAGGTCATTGATGAGCCTGGGGGAAATCCCGGTCTTGTGACATGGCTCACTCCCTGCGTAAAGCTTTAAACTTTCAAGTTGCCTTCCCTTCCCACTAATTTGCCTCTGGTCTCCCATATTTGACACCCTCTTTGGGCATAGGCAAGCCTGGGGTGTCTGTATTATTATTAAAAAGAGAGGTTTTGAAGCCTGAAAACTGAAATCTTTCTACTGTGCCCTCTACCGTAGATGGTCAGAAAATGGTAGTGTTTACACCTGTAGAACTTTTTTTCCTGGGTTTACCGAGTTCCTCAAATAGAAAGCCTCCTGCCTGTGGTAAAGGTCTGATTGTAGAGGTCTGGGAACCTGGAAGATGAGTGGTCTGGGTAGTGGCAAGGTAGCCTTGGCATTCATTTTGCACATGGTCATTTAAACCCTGGCTTTGAGGTGTGGCAACCACTTTCTAGCCGTGGCTGGGTTCTCCCAGGCCTGGGATCCTCTCTTATCCTTTCAGAATGCAGATCTCCAGAGTGCATGCCAGATAGGGGTAGTGAGGAGCTAATTAGGGTTTGGAGTGGGGAAGAAAGCCTGGTGATCTATGTCATAAGTTCTTTGACTTGTTCCCTGCCTTCATTGTCTCCCTGTGTTACAGACGTACTTGATGCTGCTATGCCAGAGTTGTTGGCAAACTGTAGGGTGCACATGATGTGCTTTTTAACAGCAACTTTCAGGTCTTAGGACTTAGCTTTCAGGAGCCTTCCACCATCCACCCATGTGTCCACCCACCCATCCCACTCCCCACCCATCCATCCATCCATCCATCCACCCATCTGTCCACCCATCCATCTACTCACCAATCATCCATGCACCCATACACCCATGTATCCCATCCATCCATCCATCCATCCATCCATCCATCCATTCATCCATCCATCCACCCATCTGTCCACCCATCCACCTACCCACCTATCTATCCATCTACCCATACACCCATGTATCCCATCCATCCATCCACCCATCTGTCCACCCACCCACCTACCCATCTATCCACCCATACACCCATGTATTCCATCCATCCATCCATCCATCCATCCATCCATCCATCCATCAATCCATCCATCAATCCATCCATCCCTCCATGCATCCATCCACCCATCTGTCCACCTACCCACCTACCCATCTATCCACCCATACACCCATGTATTCCATCCATCCATCCATCCATCCATCCATCCATCCATCCATCAATCCATCCATCAATCCATCCATCCCTCCATGCATCCACCCACCCATCTGTCCACCCACCCACCTACCCATCTATCCACCCATACACCCATGTATCCCATCCATCCATCCACCCACCCATCCATCCATTCATTGAGTCCTTTCATACTGCCTCTGTCATCGGGATTAACTCAGTGAATAAAATAGAAAACCTTGTTGTGGAGATGTTCACACCTCACCTGGGGATAAACCATAGCAGAAGGAAGAAAATCACAGAGTTTGGAAGGTGCCCCATGCGGTGGAAGAATTAGTAAAGGAGTGGAGTCTGTCTGTTGAGAGTTGCCAGGGTGTGAAGTAGTGACTTGACCTTCAGGTAGGGTTGTTAGAAACTTCTCACTGAGAAGATAGAACCTGAGAGAAGACTTAAGGTGGGTGAGAGAATTACCCAGCTGCCGGTTGAGGTTAGCACTCTAGGCAGAGATGCAGTTAAAACAAAGTCTTGAAGTAGGAACATACTGAGCACGCTCATTTTTGTTTTGTTTGTTTTTCCAGACAGGGTTTCTCTGTGTAGCCCTGGCTGTCCTGGACTCAGTTTGCAGACCAGGCTGGCCTCGAACTCACTCTGCCTGGCTCTGCCACCCGAATGCTGGGATTAAAGGTGTGCACCACTGCGCCCAGCTGGCATGGTCATTAAATGGAAGGGAGGCCAGTGCTAAGTGGGGCATTCGAGGGGAAGAGGGCATTCAAGTCCAGATGAGATGCAGTCTGGGTTCACGTGGTCTCAGGCAAGGATGCTTGTCTGGTTTAGATCTTGAGAGCTTACCATTGGACTTGGGCCTCCACTAGTAGAGGGCTGACTAACCTGTGAAGAGCTCGCCTCTGACTATGAAGCAAGCACTCTCCTCTGACTATGGGGCTGGGGATGGGCTGTAGGCAGGGGCAGTGTACAGATTGGCAGCTATGCAGTTTCTAGGTAAGCCACAGTGTGCCTTGGAGCAGGACAGCAGTAGGGTTCATGTATTTACAGGGCTCCGTAGCTTGCAGACATCAGCTCCTGGGTGACTGCTGAGCACTGCTCCCACAACTGGACCACACCAGGAGTCTAAATGTACCAGCTGTGGAAGACTTAACAGGAAAGGGAAAAAAAGGCAACACATTTCAGTATTTTTTATGTTGACAGTGTGTTGAAATGGCAATATTTTGAAGGTCGTTGTCTAAGCGTGATCTGTGACTAAATTCACCTATTACTTGTCACCGAAGAATGTGGCAGTTAGAAGACGTCAGTGCACATCTAACTTGCTTGTATGCTTTGGACTCTGTTTCTGTTGGACAGCTTGATTCTGGTACTTTGAAGGTGGAGCCCACAGGATGTGTTGATGAAGTGCAGAGAGAAGGGGCTGCAAGGTGACTTCAGACATTGGGCCAAACAGCTAGAAGGATGGAGGAGACTTGAGCAGAGATGAGGAAAGGCGTGTGCGCCCAGCGTGCGTGCGTGCATATGACACATTTAAGTGGAGGAAGAAAATGGGCAGTTGAGTGTTCAGGTCCCAGACTCAGGGGACAGCTTAGGGTGGAGGGAAAGTGGGTTCTGCCTAGAGAGAGACAGTTTATGTTCAGGCCACGGGACATGGTGTGGCCCCTGCCTTCCAAGAGTCTACAGCTTCCCAAATCAGTTTTTGTTTTTGTACATTGGTAGGTCTATGTATTTATTTAGTTTGTCTTGTTTTCCTCACGTTTAGCTCCTCATTCTTTCAGTGGGTTTTGAGAGGGAGCCAGGTTGTGTGTGTGTTTGTTTCACCATCCACGCCTGCGTCATCTTTGTTTGCTAAACGCAGACGGTGGCGCAGTTGCTTTTCTGGGCTCTCATTACGATAGAAGAAGGCTCTGTAGAAATGGTATTATTGTTGGTGTTTCAGATGTTTTTGGAGTTTTAGAATACTTGCATAAACAATGGCTACCTTGGCAACCCAACCCATGTCTAATAACAGCAGTCATTTATATTTCATAAACACATGGCCTGAAGGTAATTGTATACAACGGTTCAAGTTTCCATTTGGCTATATCAGGGTTTCAGGCTTAAGGGCATTTGGATCTGGGGTCTTCCGATTAGGAATGTTCAGCTTTTAGTGGAAACCCTCCAACACCGCGCCTCCTCCATCAGTCTTCTTGGAAAAAGTAACGGCCTTTTCTTCATCTGTAGGCAAGGAGGCTGCTTGATCTTGCCACAGTGAAGGCGAACGGGCTGGCTGCCTTCCTTCTCCAGCACGCCAAGGCATCTCCATCTTCACCGTGCCTGCCTTATGAGGGTATGTATGTGTCCCTTAACCAGAAAACAAAAGGAAGTCAACACGGACTCCTGTTTAAAGAGCAACACACACGGCAGTTAGCATCTGTGGATTGCTGCATAACTTCCCCCAGACTCAATTTCCCCCATTTGAAGCCTAAGCAGCTACCTGACTCATTCTGCAGGAGTGAAGGTCCAAGGTGCCACAGCCTAGTGACTCTCCCCCTTTCGCTGTTCCTGAGACTACTCGGTGCTCACTGGAGTCACGGTATGTGGGGAGGGCCAGCTGTGAGTTCAGCTCGCTGCATCCCACACCAGGCACAGATTGGGGCTGGGATCTCTTGATCTGTAAAACCTGGTTTCTCACAATCTGGAATTCATAACCAGGCCGACTTAGGGAATGCAGTCTCATCCATGTTTATACTCATCTGATGAGTAGCAAGAGAGGCCTGGCTGAGACATCCCAGGCAGCCTGCTATGTACTCTATGGGCATTCTCTGCCATTTACCAACAGTCCCGAGAAGTGAGCATTGCAACATTCCATTTTACAGATGGGAAAACTGAGGCTTGAATGGCAAGGGACAGGAAGATGGGTCTGACTGTAGTGTCTTTCTATGCTTGGGAGAAGAAATCATCCATTGCAGAGAGGATACAAGCCTAGTCCTCTCCCAGTCTTGTTCCCTGGTAACTGAGAAGGAAGCCAATGTGGACTGAAGGTCCATGAACTCTGTGCCCAGAGCTAACAGATGGGCTTATCATTCTGGCCTTGCCCTCTGTGCAGAAGCAAGCCTGTGGGCATGATAGATGGAGGCCTGTGCTTGGTACTCAGGTGTATACTATTTCATATGAGAACAAGAGATGGACCTCACTGTATAAAAGCCAATATGGCCTTTGGTGAGCATTTGCAATGTTGTCAAGTGTCACTGGCCATATCGGCATTATACAGTTCTATGATGCAAGATGCTTCTAAAAATGACAATGAAGCAGGTGGACAAGGTTGCGCACACCTGTAAGGAGAGGCAGAAAGATCAGTAGTTCATGGTCATTTTCCATTATAGTATTATGTTGGAAGGCATGAGACACTGTCTCTAAAAAAAAAAAAAGCTTATTTTTTAAAAATGAAAACAAGAGACATTCTCGAATTTACGTGTGTGTGTGTGTGTGTGTGTGTGTGTGTGTGTGTGTGTGTGTGTACGTGCATGTGACTGCGCCATGGCATGTATGTGGTCACAAGACAACCTGAGGGAGTTGGCTGTCTCCCTCCACGATATGGATTTTGGGGATTGAACTCAGGTCATCAGGCTTGCTGACAAGTGCTTTTACCCATAGAGCCATCTTGCGAGGCCTAGGTTTGTTTGTTTGTTTGTTTTGAAGCTTTCAGTAATATTGGTAATGGTTAGAGGCTGGCATTGCAAGTCAGGGTATTGGAAAGGGGGTTGTGTCTCTTTTGGTGTTTGGTCAGTGCTCCTGATAGAGCCGAAGAATAGAAAGAGCCACAAGGATCCTGACGTTTGGGAAAACAAGAGGCATTGAACACCGGGTGTAGAGGCACAACCTGTAATTCCAGCTCATAGGGAGGCTCAGGCAGAACGATTGCACTTGGCAATCTGGCCTCCATAGTGAGGCCCTGCACGCCAGCATGGGGCGCCTCCTTCCTCTGTCTCTGCAGGTACTTTGGTGGGCTAAGGGCTCTCCAGTAAGAACTTGTTTGCCTCTGAGTTGAGACCAAACAGGCTGGTGCTTTCCTGAGGCCATTGAGGCCATGCTGGGGTGAAGATGCTGACGTCCTGCCAGCCTGAGCCTCTGACCAACACTTCCCTGTTTCCTGAAATGGGAACTTGGCTTTCATTAGGAAGTATTTTGACCAGCAGTAGGGCCCTGGGTGCAGATGGGCAGGAGGAGGAGGAGGAGGGGGGGGCAGGCAGGAAGTATAAGAAAGTCTTGTTGATGACTTGGCTCAGGCGCCTGGTGACCTTCAGGTTCAGAGTTAGCCTCTGAGGCTGGCCAGTCCATCTGGCCATATAAGGTAACACAGCCATGGGTTGCAGGAATCACATCTAGACAGTGCCTGTGGCCACTTTTCTTGTTGCGATGCAGGAATCCCCAACAGAATTGGCTCAAGTGGGGAGGGTTTATTTTGTTTCCCAGTTTGGGATGGTACCTCGTGGCGAGGAGGGTTGGGTGGCTGCTGCAGCTTGACCCAAGGAGTGATAACAGGAGAGTCTGATTTCATTACAGCAACCGACAGGAAACAGAGAGCTCAGGTGACAATAGGCCAAGCCATAACCTTAGAGGCCTACCCCCAGGTGACCATGTCAGTCAGCTAGGCTCTGTATCCTAAAGGTTCCACCTCTATCAAGACAGTCCTGCCAGCGAGGGACCGAGTACTCAGACACATAAGCCTGTCGGGGACATTGCAAATGAAAGTCTTAACACTCCCTCATTTCTGCAGATAAGAACACTAGATCCTAGCAAGGCTGAGTGGTGTGCCAAGCAGGTGATGGGCCTAGGCATCAGACTTCATCATTTGGACACCAAAGACCTGTCCCTTTCTAGTTTCCTTCAGAAATTGACAGTGGACACCGAATGGTGTCTCAGGCCATCCAACAGGAATAGACAGCCAGGATATAGACCCTGTGAGTCACACCCTCCCTGGCCCCATCAGGTGTGCCTATTAAGTATGACAGGGGTCGGTGTGTTTGTATGGGATGCTATACCTAGCAGGTGGCTTGTGTCACCCTTGTTTGCCCATGTCAAAGTTCTCTGCCGTTTTCCTGTTTTGCTGGAGGATGGGGGAGGGGGGCCAGAGAACAAGATTTAGGAAGCTTCCCTGGCTGTCCCTAAAGCTCACAGCTTGTCAATAGACAAGACAGGATAGATGTTGGCTAGCTCTTCTCTCTGAGCCAGGCATCATCACGTCCCCATGTAGGTTACTCTCTGTGGAGGTCCCCTTATATCCATGGGCTCACCCTCATTTGCCTCTTCTGTATCCCAGCTGCTGAGTGTCAGAAGTTCGTATCTAAACTGAGGACCATGGTTTCAGCCCAGTCTCGCTTCCTCAGTACTTATGATGGGTCAGAGAATCTTTGCCTGGAGGATATCTACACAGAAAACCTCTTGGAGCTGCGGACAGAGGTGGGCGTGGCTGGGGCCCTGCAGAAGAGCCCTGCCACCCTGGGCCTGGAGGAACTCTTTGGTACCCATGGCCACCTGAACAAGGATGCAGACACTGTACTGGTGGTGGGCGAAGCAGGCAGTGGCAAGAGCACTCTCCTGCAGCGGTTGCACTTGTTGTGGGCAACTGGGCAGAGCTTCCAGGACTTTCTCTTTGTTTTCCCGTTCAGCTGCCGGCAGCTGCAATGCATGACCAAGCCGCTGTCCCTAAGGACGCTGCTCTTTGAACATTGCTGTTGGCCTGACATTTGTCAGAATGGTATCTTCCAATTTCTCCTTGACCATCCCGACCGTGTCCTGTTAACCTTCGATGGCCTGGACGAGTTCAAGTTCCGCTTCACAGACCGGGAGCGTCACTGCTCTCCAGTTGACCCCACATCGGTCCAGACTCTGCTCTTCAACCTTCTGCAGGGGAACCTGCTGAAGAACGCTGGCAAGGTGCTGACCAGCCGCCCAGATGCTGTGTCAGCGCTCCTCAGGAAGTTTGTCCGCACAGAGTGCCACCTTAAGGGCTTCTCCGAGGAGGGCATCAAAATGTACTTGAGAAAGCACCACCGGGAACCTGGAGTGGCAGACCGCCTCATCCACCTGCTCCAAGCCACCTCAGCCCTGCACGGTTTGTGCCACCTCCCTGTCTTCTCATGGATGGTGTCCAGGTGCCACCGGGAACTCTTGCTGCAGAGCAGGGGGTCCCCAACAACCAGCACGGACATGTACCTCCTGATCCTACAACATTTCCTACTGCATGCGTCCCCTCCAGACTCCTACCACCTCGGTCTGGGACCTGGGCTCCTCCAAAGCCGGCTCTCCACTCTCCTGCGCCTTGGCCATCTGGCTGTCCAGGGTCTGGCTATGAGCTGCTATGTGTTCTCAGCCCAGCAGCTTCAGGCATCGCAGGTTGATTCTGATGATATTTCTCTTGGTTTCCTGGTACGTGCCCAAAGTGTTGTGCCTGGGAGCAAGGCACCCCTGGAATTCCTGCATATTACTTTCCAGTGCTTTTTTGCCGCGTTCTACTTGGCGGTCAGTGCTGACACATCGGCAGCCTCACTCAGGCACCTCTTCAGCTGTGGCCGGCTGGGCAGCTCCCTGCTGGTTAGGCTGTTGCCCAATCTGTGTATCCAGAGGTCCAGAATCAAGAAGGGCAGTGACACGACCCTACTGCAGAAGGCCGAGCCACACAACCTGCAGATCACAGCGGCCTTCCTAGCGGGTCTGCTGTCCCGTGAGCATCGGGACCTGTTGGCCGCATGCCAGATCTCCGAAAAGGCGCTGCTCCGGCGCCAGGCATGTGTCCGCTCCTGTCTGGCCCATAGCCTTCGTGAGCACTTCCACTCCATCCCACCTGCCGTGCCTGGTGAGGCCAAGAGCATGCATGCCATGCCTGGCTTCATCTGGCTCATCCGGAGCCTGTATGAGATGCAGGAGGAGCAGCTGGCACAGGAGGCCGTACGCCGCTTGGACATTGGGCACCTGAAGCTGACGTTTTGCAGAGTGGGCCCTGCAGAGTGTGCTGCCCTGGCCTTTGTGCTGCGGCACCTGCAGCGACCTGTGGCCCTGCAGCTGGACCACAACTCTGTTGGAGACGTTGGAGTGGAGCAGCTGCTGCCCTGCCTCGGTGTCTGCACAGCTCTGTAGTGAGTGTGACAAGGTCTTGGCTGATTGGGCCTGTGGCGAATGCTATAGTCAACATTAGACGTAGAAGTGTAACCGCACAGCTGGGATCCAGAAGTCTGGGCCCAATCCCAATTCGGCCACCTTTTGTACAACCCCAGGCAGACCCTTTCTCCTTCTGGACCTTAGATTCAGTACAGATAGCGGTAGCCAGTGTCCTAGTTTGTTGTTGCTGTGATAAAAATATTTTGACCAAAAGCAACTGGAGGAGGAGAGGGTTCATTTCATATTCCAGGTTATCTGGTCCATCGCCAGTGGAGGCCAGAGCAGGAGCATGAAGAACAAACTATGAGGGAGTGTTGCTTCCTGGCTTGCTTCTTCTGACTTGCTTAGCTGGCTTTTTTATACTCCTCAGACCCACCTGCCTAGGGATGATCCATTCACTGTAGGCTGGGCCCCCCTACGTCAATTAGCAATACTTTATTGAGGGTCATGAAAATTCCACAACAAGGAAGAGTATGAGAAAGAATAATAAAAACAACTTTTAAAAAATTCTAAAAAAAAAAAAAGAAAATGCCCCCATAGACATGCCCACAGGCCATTCTGATGGCGACGATTCCTCTGGTTGAAGTTCCCCTTTCCCAGGTGTGTCAAATTGACAGCCAAGATTGGCCACTGCAGCCATCGTTGAAATTTTGTGCTAGGCACTATGCTCTACTTCCCAGAATGACCTCATGTATCTCCATAATCATGCTGGGCTCAACAGGGCCATTAGCACCCCCCCACTCATGATTCCCTGCCTCCTCCCCACCCGAGGCTCACTGAAGTCGAGCAACCTGCCCAGAATCCAGGAAGCATGGTTTTGTGGCTTACACAAGTCATGCCTTTCTTGCTCCAAGTCTCCTGGTCCCTGGCTATGGATGCGCTTCCACTGCTTTGGAGTGGAAGCCTTGAGGTCTCATGCAAAGTTCTGTGCCTGCGTTAGAGACCCCCTTCAAAACAGAAAGGACTTGCGCCCCATCAGAGTCCTTAACATCTCACCGAGATGGGCGTGTCAGGATTTGAGGGGAAGTAGCTGGAGAACTTTCTGCTACCATACTGCTTTCTGCTCCGCAGCTGAAAAGTGAGGCTCTGCTCTTTGGAATATCTGTGCACTTGAGTGTGTGGGGTCAGGCAAAGGCAGAGGGTTATGTCCAGGCCTAGTGACCAGCATGGCCCACAGCTCCCAACTTCCCTTTTGTCATGTAAGGAAATGACCTGCTTCTTATTTAGAGCTTATCAGAAAGAGGAAGTTGTAGATTACAGTTAAGATCTAGAGACAGCTTCTGGGGCTTTGGCTCTTTTTGAGGATAACTTTAATTGAATTTAACAAAAGACAAGATTCCTGTGTGTATTCGGATGGCTTATCTGCTCGGAGGCAAAGCCTTAATACCCAGACGCATGCAGGAGACTGTGTTGACTCCACTAACCCTTGTGCAGGGACTGTGGTTGCAAGTTTATAACATAATATAGTGTACTGTACGTGGAGTTAATATATAGCTCTATTATATATGTTAACTATATACTAGAAATATGAATAGTCCCACCAGGGCCTTGAAGAAACAAATGCTGCCTGTAGGTTGGGAGATAGGGAGAGAGTCTATGGAAGGTACTGGAGAGTTGTGGATGGGACTTAGGAAGGGCTCTAGGAAAAGCCTGAGGCTAGGGAGGACTTACTGGCTGAGGGGAAGACCTGAGGGCCTTTAGGAAGACATGCAGTGAGGTAGAAGGCCTGGCTCTTGCTCTCTGGTCCTTGCCTTTCCAGTGCTGTGCCCTCTGCTGGCTGAGCCTTAGGGTATCTGCCTCCAGGCACCCACAGCCAAGAGAAGAGCATCACTCTGACCAGGAAAATGAGTGGACAGTGCCATATGCCGCTTCCCCAGGAAGGACATGGGACCTTGATGGGGAAATTGTGGAGACCTGGGTGTTGAAGCTGCTCTCGTGTGGATATTTGAGTGTGCAAATTCCTGGCTAGGGGGTGCATACTTTTAAACCAAATACACTGGCGTGGGTGATCCTCAGAGCTAGCCATCTCTGGATTTTTATTTTTATTTTATTATTTATTTATTTATTTTTATTTTAGGTTTGGTTTTTCGAGATAGGGTTTCCTCTGTGTAGCCTTGGCTGTCCTGGACTCACTTTGTAGACCAGGCTGGCCTCAAACTCACAGTGATCCACCTGCCTCTGCTTCCCGAGTGCTGGGATTAAAGGTGTGCGCCACCACGCCCGGTTTTGGATTTTTATTTTTATTTTTATTTTTTATTTATTTATTTATTTGGTTTTTCGAGACAGTGTCTCTCTGTATTGTTTTGGCTGTCCTGGACTCGCTTTGTAGACCAGACTGGCCTTGAACTCACAGCAATCCACCTGCCTCTGCCTCCCGAGTGCTGGGATTAAAGGCGTGCGCCACCACGCCCAGCTGGATTTTTATTTTTAAATGGGGCCTCAGCTAGTCCAGGCTGATTTCAGAGGGCACTCTATCTCCCCGGTACCGGAGTTACAGATACATCTAGTCTACCAAGCTCAGCGCCCATCCCTGGAATTCTTAAATGGTCCTTTCCCCATGATTAAGAATGCTCATTTGATTCCATGGCATACAGATGGCCTAGGAGTCTGTGAGGCTTGGGAGGCTGTCTGTTTTCAGAGGAAGGGAGGACCAGCTTGGTCTGGTTTCTAACGGTCAAGCAGTATCACAAAAAGTTGCTTGTTGAACTGGAGGCTCCTGGGCTGCAGCAATTCCTGTTCAAGTAGGCTTGGGCGGGTGGGGGAGTGTGTGTGTGTGTGTGTGTGTGTGTGTGTGTGTGTGTGTGTGTGTGTGTGTGTGTATGTGCGCGCGCGCGCTGGGAACCTGTGTATTACCAGCGTCACTGCTGACTCAGATGCTACAAGTCTTCCCCTGTGAGAGCACTGCTCTGCAGGAGTCAGCTGCGTTCTACCCCGAGCCATGTCATGGATGGATGGATGTCCCTCAGGGGCACGTGTGTTGGGAGATGTAGTCTTTAAGAAGTGGGCGTTGTGGGAAGTCTGTAGGTTGTTGGTGGTGGTGTAGGAGCCCAGCTCACTCCTTCACTCTCTACTCCCCGGCTGGAGACACACACTGTTCTCCTCCTCCACTTTCCTGTCATGATGTGATGCCTTGACATAGGTCTCAAAGCGACCCAGGTAGACTGACATCTCCAAAAATGTGTGTCAAATGAACCTTTTTTTAATGTTAAGAAGAGCTGAAGGCAATTGAAGCCTTCAACCAACCTCTGTTGCTCTTAACCTATAGACAGCTAAGAAGTCGTTGGCATTTTGTGTGTGTGTGTGTGTGTGTGTGTGTGTGTGTGTGTGTGTGTGTGTGTGCGTGCATGCATAACACGGCCACGTAGAGAGAGGAAAGAATAGGGAAGGGAAGAAGGGGCAGGCTTCTCTCCCACAGCAAGTCTGCGTCTTCCCCACACGAAGGGTTTCCATGCCAACTGAAATCCTCGTCTCTAAGAAACCCTACTTGCAAAGTGTTCCTGTGCAGGTTTCTTTAGACTCCTCTCTCTGCCTCTAGGGTGATGGTTTCAGTTTTCTGTTCCTCTCAGAGGGAGAACGCACAGAGCCGCGGGCTTGTGGAATTGAAACCAGAGCCTTGCGAAACGCCTTCCCTTATTAGCTCTGACTCACTCTGCTTTCCTTCATCCGTCCTATTTCAGCTTTTGAATCCTGCTCAGGGCCTTCAGAATTGTCTGTGGAACTCACTAATAGGGCATACAACCTGCAGCTTGAAAAGAACGTCTCTGAGAGCCCCAGAAAAGCATTGGGAGGGCTGCACATCGCAGTGCTCAAGGGCAGGTTGCAGGTGGACTGCTTAGGCTTAACCATTTCAGCCCCGTGCAACCTCAGCAAAAGTCATGCCACTTGTTTGTGCCTCGTTCTCTCTCTCTCTCTCTTGAGGACACATCAATAGGACCTAGCTCATGGTCTTGGGGTGAAATGAATGATGTTACTGTTGGAAAGTACACAGAGCAGTGCCTGGTACATGGGATTTAATTGTGATTTCAGGCGGCTCTTCCTATGCGCATAGTACTGGTACAGTCTGTTGATGGTGGCCATTTCTTTCATGCAGGTGAAGGGACCTGTAGACAGCTAGTCCACTTGTTTCAATAAGAATGTTTCCCACCCATAGCGTCAGGTATTTGAACACTTGGTCCCCAATTGGCAGTGACGTCTGGGGAAGTTCAGGAGGCACAGCATTGCTGCAGGGAGTGTGTCACTGAGGGTGGGCCTTGAGAGTTTAGCCTCTTGCCACATGGAGTTCACTCTCTCCCCGTATACCACTGAAGATGTAAGCTCTCAAGCTCTGGCCGCCATGTCCATATGATGCCAATGCTTCCCTTGCCATGTTTTAGACTCTAATCCCTCTGGAACCATAGGCTAAAAATAAATTCTTGCTTCCATTAATTTTATTTTTTTATTTTTATTTTTTGTTCATAGTGTTTTATCACAGCAATAGAAAGCATACCAGGACACGTAGCAAATAGCTGGTCAAGGTCAGGACATCCAGCTGAGGGGTGGGGGCTAGAACCTGAGCTGGTAGCCATCTGGCCAGGACTACCTGCGTTTGTCTGAAGGGAAAAAATGGTGGTGACTTCGCTGAGTACAGCTCCTTGGGCTGCCAGCTCCATGTAGGGGCCTGAGAAGCTGTTAATTTAGGAAAGCTCTCAGGTGACCTCGTGATCCGGGGTCCCTAGAGGAGCTGGTGGGGTTTGCCCACAGGCAAAGGGCAGGTCAGCAGAGCCCGTGAACCCTGGCACATTTCTAAGCTTGGAGATGCCTGTGTCTGTTTGGTTGCTCTGCCCTCTGCTTGCTCGGTGGCTGCTTCTCCCGCAGGGCAGCTTCCTCTACACCTCACAGCCTTATGTGGGGGTGACTGTCATGGCCATGGTCCTTCTGCAAAGATGGAAACTGTGCTTGAAAATCAACTCCTTAGCTTTTCAAAGACCCCCACCGTTCTTTAGTTAGGGCTCAAGGTCTCTAGTCCTTTGACTGTCCCCTCTCATCAGCTCCCCTGGCCAGGGATTCTGGTGGGTGCGTGGGGGGCTCTCTACCTGCGCAGGGTGCTCTGTCCTTCTATTTCCCAGAAGCACAGTGAGGTTATCACTTGGAGGTGAGAGACTCTTTGAGATGAGAACCTTTTCTGAGCTCTACTTGGGACTGAACCAACGGACATCTTTTTCAGTTTGCGAAATAACGACATCTCAGATCGAGGCGCCTACACGCTGACCGAGTGTGCACTTCAGTGCGAGCAGCTGCGGAAGCTAGCGTGAGTCGGACTGACTGGGCACGGCCACTGAGGCGGCTATGGGTGGGTGATGGGGTGGGCCAGGTGTGACCCAGCTGGAGGATGGCTTGTGGGAAGAGAGGGGGGGAACCGCCCTGGTTTGAGAGCTCGCTGGTCATATGCTCTGTTTCCGTCTTTCCTGGGACCCAGCAGTCTCTTCAACAACAAACTCACAGATGGCTGTGCCTCCTCCATGGCCAAGCTCCTTGTGCACAAGCGGAACTTCTTGTCATTGAGGTGAGCCTCGACTTCCCTTCTTCTCTTAACCCGATGTTACCAGAGCTGATATGGTCTGGACCGTGGTGTGGCCTGTAGTAGCTTATGATCCTTGGCAGCATCCAGCGAAGGGCCTCACTTTGAGTTTGTGTCTCAGATCCCATGGTGCACCCTGTTCTACTGAGGCTAAGGAGCTCCTGGCTTTCGGACATTTGGTCCCCAGGGTGGAGAGTTTTGAGATTGCTCCCCTCCATCCCCCCTCCTTTCAATGTCTGTCAAGGATTACAAGTTCTCTCTGATCCACACTGAGCCTGTGTTTACTACCACAGGTGTGGTACCCAGTTTCTGGAATGCTCCCCAAAGCATCTTCAACACTCACCAGGCAAGATTTGAAATTCCATCTAATGCTCCTGCCCTCAGTTTGAATCTCTTTCTTACCAGAGATCAACAGATACACCCGAGAGCCCCCGATGCCTCTCTCCTTACCCCCACCCCCGTCTTTCTCTGCTATTCATGCCTCATGGTTTGTGAGACAATAGCAGAGACAGTGAAGAATCACTTCCATCTTTTATTTTCTGCCTGCTGGTTGCCTTTTGGGATGAGGGATGCTCATCTCAGACAGGGCTACAAAGGCCAAGGCCGCAGGGACTACTTTGTACAAAAAGTTCTGCTCTGCACTGCACCTGCTCCTCCAATCTCACCTGGTCCAGCCATCTAGGGAAGTCTGTGGGTAGCGCAGGCTGTGGGACTCAGAACTGGAGGCCTAGGTTTGTGACCAGCACATGGCACTGTCGTCATAGCTGAAAGCGGGTGCCTGGGTGGGGGTGGGGGGGTTCTGGGAGGAGCTGGAGCTAGGCTGTCTGCTGGTTGGAATCTAGAAACCCAGAGATTGGGATGCTCACTAGCTGGGTGACCTTGGGTCAGATAGTATTTTTGTTACCCTGGCTCTTTTCTTAAAATGGGATCGTACTTACAGCCATCTGGAAGGCTGTCAGGATGGAGTTAACACACATAAAGAGCTGGTGCAGTGCATGCTTTATATAGTAAGCTCAGAGATTGGAGGATCGTGGGTAAATTATGTAAGCTTCCAGTTTATGTATTCTCATGTTAGTTCAGTCCTCAGAGAAGGGGGTGCATGAGCAGAAAATGCCCACGGGTGGGAAAATGGGGGAGGGAGCTGTAGAGGCTGGGGACTGGCCCTGCACGAAGGAGATGGATGGGAGGAAGTATTTTGGACCTTGTAGCTCTGAGAGAGTTCACGAGGTCACTGGGGTGCTCTCAAATCTAATTTGCCCAGCAGAGGTCTAGGGTTACTTTCTTGGTACCGCGTGCTTTCCTGCATGAGATGGGCATACCTATCCCATAAGATTATTGTCATCGCCGGGCGTGGTGGCGCACCACTTTAACCCCAGCACTCGGAGGCAGAGGCAGGTGGATCGCTGTGAGTTCGAGGCCAGCCTGGTCTACAAAGTGAGTCTAGGAGAGCCAAGGCTACACAGAGAAACCCTGTCTCGAGAAAAAAAAAAAAAAAAAAAAAAAAAAAGGAAAAAAAAAAAAAGCCTAAAGAGCCTTGGAAAGATGAAATTTTATCGTGTTTATTCCGGAAGGCTTCTCTTGTGGGTGACAGGTCTGGACTGTTAGATGGGACTAGATTTAGCTATGCAGGAGCCTTTTTGTGGTCTTGTCCTTGCTAATTGCTGCACCCTGCCTTCCTCCCGACTGCAGTACCCTCTTCTTCCAGCTCCCTTCAGAATAGGCCAGTACCACCCATGGTGTCCGTGGGCTTGAAGTCACCAGGGCAGAGGGTATTTTGGGGTGGAGACTGAGGATGCCTGAGACTAAGAAGGAAGTCAGCTCCTGGGACAGCTTTCCACCACGACTCCTACCAAGACCAAGTGGCAGGAACTGTGGCGGGGGTCCTGATGTGTGCAAGCTCTGCCCAGCAGTATGTCCCTGCTATGCCCCAGGAGGCGCCAATGTGCTATGCTTTTCTTGAACCTCTGTGTCTTCTTTCCAGGCTCGGGAACAATCACATTACAGCTGCCGGAGCCCAGGTGCTGGCCCAGGGGCTCAAGAGCAACTCATCTCTACAGTCCCTGGGGTAGGTTGGGTTTAGAGATAAGGGGGCCCCACATGAAGGAATTTGGGGCTTTCAAAGAGTTAAGGTCAGGTGCGCACTCACTTCACTCAAAGAGCTCATCGGCAGCCGTAGCTCCGGGTGCTGGTGGTGGGCTGAGGTGAGTGGGTGTTGCCAGGCTGCTTCTGAGCTCCCTCTGTGCTTACCTCCTCACCTGGTAGGTATGAAATTCATGGTACCTAAGGTAGGGAAAGGGTTGTGCCTTGAACTGGAGACTTGAGCCTTCTTGTCCTCAGGGGACTGGGCTACCCCAGGAAGTACTTTGTGCTTCTTCTCAAGAACAGCAGGGATGACATGGAAAGATCTGGTGCCGTGCTTCCTAGGGAGGGGTCAGTGGTCAAGACGTGGCAGTTGTAGACTCCAAGATGTAGGAAGAGAGAGTAGTAACTCTAGGGCCTGGATGTTTCAATCCACTGCCCTGGCAGCCTAGTTAGTTGCCCAGATCAGTGTGAGCCACGAAGGACACTATTCTAATCTGAAGTCAGCACCCTTTCCAGCTGTGTTAGCAGCAAGGGCCCCATGGAGCTCCCTTCTGCCTGAGCTCTCACCTGCCACATCTGGACATTTATGTCCTATTTACCTTTTGTTTTGTTATGGGTTTTATTTGTTTTGTTTTGTTTTAGACAAGGTTTCTCTGTGTAGCCCTGGCTGTCCTGGAACTCACTCTTTGGACCAGGTTGGGCCTGAACTCAGGGATCCTCCTGCCTCTGCCTCTGTAATGCTGGGATTAAAGGCGTGTGCCACCACCATCTGTTGTCCATTTAACATTCATTCATTCATTCATTCATTCATTCCTCCTCCTTTTTCTTTTTCTCCTTCTTCTTCTCCTCCTCCACCTCTTCCTCCTCCTCCTCCTCCTCCTTCTTTTGGTGTTTTGAGACAGGGTTTCTCTGTGTAGCCTTGGCTGTCCTGGACTCACTTTGTAGACCAGGCTGGCCTCGAACTCACAGAGATCCACCTGCCTCTGTCTAACGAGTGCTGGGATTAAAGGCATGTGCCACCACGTTCAGCCCATTTAATTTTTTTTTTTTTTTTTTTTTTTTTTTTAAAGACACTTCTCTGGGCCAAGGATTGCACCAGGGACTGAGATAAAACCCTGAACACTTTTGTAAGATGCAAACTGCTTTGTAAGCCTGGCCCTTCCTCTGACTTCACAGCATAGATTAGGTATCTTTCAGACCAGTATGAACTCATATTAAGAAGAGTCGCACAGTATTCCGCTGGTCCTCCCTCGATTCTTTGGCCCCTTAAGCTAGGGCAGAACATCATGGTGATGGGAACTTGTGGGAGGGAACAGCTGCTCATTTCATGGCTGACCAGCAAGTGGAGGCAAGGTTTAGGAAGAGGCCAGGGCAATACTTGACCCCCAAGGACATACTCCAGGTGACCTACTTACCCCAGGTGATCGACTTCTTCCACGGGCGTACTCCTAGTTCACCACCTGCCACTGATGCCCATCGTATTATGAATCCATCAAGGGATTTATTTGTTGGTTAGATAACAGCCTTCATGCTGCCTGATTGTTGTTGGAAGCGCTCTCACTGGTGGACTTTATCTCTTAAATATTCCTCAACCTAATGAAGTTGGCAACCGGAATTAACTGTTTCATGGGATGAATGAAGGTGCTATGCCAGCTCAGTGTGGCTGTCCTTTTCTGTTTGTTTGTTTCCAGACAGGGTTTCTCTGTGTAGCCTTGGCTGTCCTGGACTTGCTTTGCAGATCAGGCTGGCCTTGAACTCACAGAGATCCACCTGTCTCTGCCTCCCTGAGTTGTTGGGATTACTGGTATGAGCCACCCCTCTTGGCTCTGGTGCAGCTGTCTTTGTTCATCCATACATATACAC
Source organism: Acomys russatus (assembly GCF_903995435.1). NCBI lineage: Eukaryota > Metazoa > Chordata > Mammalia > Rodentia > Muridae > Acomys > Acomys russatus. The sequence continues at coordinate 14,870,087 of NC_067162.1, forward strand.
GTTCCAGGGCAAGTCCTTGAATGGGTGTGCTGTGCTGGGTCAGAATGTGGGGACCATTTCCAAGCTACAGTGGGCCGGAGGAGAATGGCTCAGAAGCCAGAGGAGCTGGACATCACAGGAAGAGAAGGGATTAAGGGGGGAACAAGGGATGAAAAGCTGAGCTACCTAGGGGAGAGTTAGCACTGTTCTGGCCAGTCCTGGAGCATAGTTACAGGCATGTGATGGGTGAGAGCTCCCAGGATGCAAAGCTGAACTAAATGTCAGAAAGAAAAAAAAAAATCCAACCATGTGAACTATGTTCCCCACTGGCAAGGGGTGGGTCCACAAGCCTTTGTAGATCCAATTTGCTGGGACCCCTGAGACCTCGCTGGGGTGGAGTGGCACTATGGAAGCACACTAGCACATGCCTGAAACACACCCTATCCACTTCTCAGGTTCTGGGGCAACAGTGTGGGTGACGAAGGCACCCAAGCACTGGCTGAGGCTGTGGGTGATCACCAGAGATTAAAGTGGCTCAGGTAAGCTGCAAGGTGTGTCTTGTCCTTGTCACAGGGGGAGCTCGGTGGTTGGGACAGTTTTGAAGGTCATTGGACTTTGCACTCCCTCGTATTAGGCAGTGGAATAAGGAAGACCATTGGCTTTGGGCATCAGGAGACTTGAGGATTGGGGGGCGAATTTGGAGGTGATTCTCCTCCTTTTAGGGTCATGATTCCCTGTTAGCAAATTGAAGGCTGTGGGTTGAACCCCTCATATTTTACCTTAATGACCTGTACTAATCCAGTGAAAATGGCTGACCAGTTGGGGCAGAGTTTGGAGGCGGCTCCTGGCCGTAAGGGGCACTGTTATCAATTAGCATGTCTAAGATGGAGGAGACTACTAGCTTGTGTCATTTTGTCCCTTCACAGGTCAGTTTGTCCCTGAGGTCCCTCTCTATTTTGACTCTTTTTATTTTATTCTGTAATTATATCTAGCCTGGTGGGAAACAACATTGGCAGCGAGGGCGCCCGAGCCCTAGCACTGATGCTGGAGAAAAACAAGTCACTAGAGGAACTCTGGTGAGCGGAGGGGCGGGGCGCTCCCCTGTTTCTGGGAAGTGGGTGCAAGCCTTTACTGCTTGCCTAGCCTCATCCATGGGAGGGTGCATGAGTAAGATAAGCCGGGAGGACTGGGGCCGGGCGTGGTGGCGCACGCCTTTAATCACAGCACTCGGGAGGCAGAGGCAGGCGGATGGCTGTGAGTTCGAGGCCAGCCTGGTCTACAAAGTGAGTTCAGGACAGCTAAGGCTACACAGAGAAACCCTGGCTCAAAAAACAAAAACAAACAAACAAACAAACAAAAGACTGGAGGACTAAGTGATGACCTGAGTTTGGCTTTGAGTTGTATGAACCTTGCAGAGTCTGGCGCTTCACCGCGACTTCTTATCTATGTGGATATGCCGGCTTGCTGCTCTGCTCATTGCCTGCACGTGCCATCACAGAGAAGACCATAAGCTCTGGAGCCAAGCAGCCACATTAAACTCATCCCCCCGATTGCAGGTTTCTACCTGTAAACTCAAAGCAAGAATGTTTCCAGCTCCGGAGAGATGTTTTTTAAGAATTAAGGAAGGTGGTGCTGGTAGCGAGCTTAATATAGTGCCTGTCATATGTGTCCATGCTTAATATAGTGCCTGCCGTATGTGTCTGTGCTTAATATAGTGCCTGCCGTATGTGTACATGTTCCACAAACGCTAAGCCATTGTAGCAGCGGGGCCACTGCTACTACAGCAGCCGCCAACAACTGTAACAGTTGTATCATGAGTGCTAGCGCTTCTGAAGTGCAGTATTTCAAACTGAGTTTGAGTTCTTCGGAGCCCTGCTCACTAGGGTCAAGGGTCACCTCAGATGGCGAATGGAGTTTGGGATCATGGGAAGATGAGCCACGAAGTGTGCTTTATGACCCTCACCTGAGGCAGATCCAGAGTTTGAGTTCTTCGGAGCCCTGCTCACTAGGGTCAAGGGTCACCTCAGATGGCGAATGGAGTTTGGGATCATGGGAAGATGAGCCACGAAGTGTGCTTTATGACCCTCACCTGAGGCAGATCCAGAGTTATCTACCTTGTAGATGCTGCCAGAGGCTTCAACTCCAGGGTAGCTTTGCAGTTCCAGATATAGGAGGGAGAGAAAATGCTAAGTGACTTATCCAGGAAACAGCAAAACATGGACTCTCAAAGGATCACCACAAACGCAGTGCCAAGACGTTGTGTGACAAAACATTTTCTGGGGACATGCAAGACACAGGTCTACTCGCCTCAGATAGGGAGCCCAAAATATGGATACCATCAAAGCCCAACTTGGTGAACTCTGAGTTTTACTGGGGTTACTTACAGGAATATGGATGAGGGGTCGCTTATAGGAACAGGAATGACTCAAGGACAGCTGCATCACCAAAGCCTACCCCATCATGGTGACAACTCACAAAGCTTAGAACTTTGAGTACACTGTACAGCCTGCACACAGCTCCATAGGTTGAAGTGTCCTTTCCAGGTGCCTCAGTTGGTCCAACCCTCTTCCAGGCAGCTTGGCTGGTTTCTGCGTCTTCCAGGAAGCCAGACTAAGTCTCAGATTCTTCTTTGCAGCTTGGCTTGTCTGAGAGGTCCTCTCAACTTTTGTTTACTCTGATAGTGGTGGGGATCTGGGAGGCCGGGTAGTGAATCTAGTCAGTTTTAGGGACTTCCTGAAGCTATTTTGAGTTGTTTACCTTTCTGTTTAAGGAGCTTTCCTGTAGGGTGGAATGATTTAACCTCAGAAGAGACTGTTGCACAACTCTCCTTTTTGGCTCTTACGTTCCTTTTGGGTCCTCTTTTGCAATGGTCTTTGAGCCTTGGAGGAGGTGACTATATAGGTGTCCACCTATAGATAAGAAACAGGCCACCGTGCCACAGTAACAGCCACTTGTTCTTTGGAGCTTCACCAGTAGATGTGAGTTGAGGCTGACAACAGTGATCTGTAGGTGTAAACGCACACGTTTAGAAGGCACTAGACAGGCACACCATGTCCGTCTAGGGGGAAAAAAAAATCCTAAATAAACATTGCTTTCTCATTGGGACCGATGACCTCCTCCGCCATACTGGCTTATAGTATCGACATGAACTCCTTCTTGTGGAGGGGGGCTGGCATCCAATTGGAAGGGTGTTGATCCTCCTAGCTGAGCCACTATCGTACAAGCAGGCACATCCCGCCTAGCATGTTGGCATTTCAGCACGCAGGATCCATAGCCGAGCAGGAATGTTGGTGACAGTTCTCCACCATCGGCCTGCAATGCCCTTATGGCACTAAGAAAGCCAGCCAGCAGGATTTTCAGTTCAGTCCTAGCTTAATTTCTTTATGTCCGATAGTCAAGCATCAACATGGGGTGTCTAATTCTGGCATATGGTCAACTGCAGTAGCAAAATGTTTTTATTTAAGGGACCTCAGGGGTTTTCCTGGAGCATACTGTACAGCCTGCAAGCAGTCCAGTAAGTTGAAGAATGTCCTTTCCAAGTGACCCAGGTGGTCTAAGCCTCTTTTAGGCAGCTCGGTTGGTCTCTGCTTCCTTCAGGCAATTGGTCTGGTCTCAGAACCTTCTTTGTAGTTTGACATATCTGAGTCTCTTTGCTTCTCTGAGAGGGTCTCCGAGCTTTTATTGTTTACTCTGGCAGGGAGGGGGTCTAGGCAACTGGTCAGTTTTAGGGACTGCTTCCTGAAGCTATTTTTGAGTTGTTGACCCTTCCTGCTTGAGGAGCTTCCCGGCAAATAGTATGCTTCAATCTCAGAGGAAAGTGTTGTACGACAGGAGTGCCCTTGGGTCTGAGGAAGCGGCGCTGATTATATGCCGTTTGAAAATTATCCTCGTCACTTCTAGGTAGAGACACACCTTACTGTGAGCTATTGCTTAGAATTATGGTTGATTGCTTGTTCAACCCTGGCTATGGCAGAGTAGGAAATGCCATGGTTGTTTGCTCAAAGCAGATAGCCTTCCACAGTAAAATGGGGTTTCTTAATAGTACAGGAAGGAAAGGGACATGGTATTGGGCAGCTGGGCATAAAGGAACTTTAGACAAAGTAGATTTAGCGGAGTCAATGTGAACAAAGCCTGACTGACAGTTTGGTGCTCGGAACTAGGAGGGGTTCAGACAGCTCCACCCAGCAATGAGGGCAGCAGTATTTACAGACAGGAAGCAATAGACAGAAACAACTTGGTGGCAACAGCTCTCTCCGTTCCATTTGGACGTGGTATAATGCGTTGCCAGCCCATGGCCTGCTGAAGTACGGCTGTTGTGATTGTCTGAAAGCTGGCTGTTTGTCGCAAGAACTTATTCTTGTTAGACTGTGCTTCGTTTTCAGGCTAACTTAAGTTGCAGTTTTCTGCAAGGAACTCAAAAGTATGGAGGCAAGCTCAGGCCAAATTTAGTGTAAGTTAATTGTATTGCGTGACAGAAACCCTCCATCTGTGAGGCTGAAGCCAGCAAAGGTTTGTTTTCTTGTGTCTGGGAAGACACAAGGAGGGAGGCATTTGAGAGGTGTAGTGGTGTCTGCAGCAGGCTACCAGGGCCTCATCTGTCTCTGTCTCTTCCTGTCCCATCATGCCCAGATGCGTCGTCTTCATCTCCTGATCAAGGTAGCTGCTCCATCTGCAGCAATTACTTTTGTATCTTGGATTCAGTTTCCATATGGTACAAGGGCAAGAGGCAGGCAGAACACCTCCCTTTCAGAAACATTCCTGGAAGCTCCCATCTGCCAACTTCCCTTGGGTATCCATGGCTCTGCGTGTGTCACTTGGCCAATTCGGGTTGCAGGGGAAGGCAGGAAATGCCATTTTCTTCACGAAGTGCATAGCTCCTCACGACAAAATGAAGTTCCTCTTTAATCTAGGAGAGAAAGAGTATTCATAGCGGCCTGTGCACAATGGGGAAGTTTCTATAGTGCCACTAAAGAGTGAGTCCCCTTGCAAGGCTGCCCCTGTAACCGAGACTCCTCCCGCCCTCTTGTCTATTCTCCTGCGCGTTGGGATTCTCTAAATGAGGAGGTTAGCCTTTCGTGACATCCTCCTCCACAGCCAATGTCGCAAGGGCAACTTGACCTCCTCTCTGTTCTTGGCAGCCTGGAGGAAAACCATGTCTGTGATGAAGGGCTGTATTCTCTCGCAGAAGGACTGAAGAGAAACTCAACTTTGAAAATCTTGAAGTAAGTACTCCGAGGTGGTATGACGATGCTCAGCCTAGGGAGGGAGGGGTCTTCGGGTCAGAGGTCAGGCTCTGGCCAGCTCTGGAAACTTCAGCGAGGTGTCCGGGTCGGGGAAAAGCTTGCCTTGGTCTGGGCAGAGGAGGATGCTGGTGCTCATTGCTTACCTGGCGCCTGGGTGGTTCTGGGAAACACTCCCGGAAGAAAGGTCTAGTGCGGCCGGAAGGGGGTGGCGACCGTAGACGGTGGATCTGGGCTCAGTCATCACTAAGGAGATTAGAACTCATGCTGCTGGGGCCTCCAGGAGTCGGCAGGATGTGTTTGACACTTACCCAGTCCAAGAGTGGAACTGAGGAATACCTACCCTCAAACACACACCATTCTGCGGGAGGTGTGTCTGTGGGCTTGTCCTTCTCCTGAACCACCAGCTAACTCCCACATGGCTGAGCTTGCTCCAAGAGTCTAGATCAGTGATTCTCAACCTGTGGATTGCAACTCTTTTGGGGTTCTGACAAGCCTTTCACAAGGGTTCATCTAAGACCATCGGAAGACACGGATACTTACATTACAATTCATAACAGTAGCAAAATTACAGTTATGAAGTAGCAAGGAAGGTAGTTTCGTGGCTGAGGGTCACCACAACATGAGGAGCTGTATTAAAGGCCTTACGAGGGCTGAGAACCGCTGCTCTAAAGAGTGACAGGATTCATTCAGCAAGCAACTTTCAGAGTTGGAAATGCAAGTTGAGGGAGCGTGGATGGGCTCCCGAATGTATCTGCTGACTGTGTCTGACTTAGAAGTGTCCTCCTTCCTCCAGAGGCCGTTGCTGGTCAGGCAGAAGGGCTATTTGGATGGTGTGTCCTGGTTTGTTAAGTTGTGTGAGTGCTGGTGTTTGCTTATGTGTGCGTTCATCCACTGATTGGACAAGTGTTGGCACACACGTGTATGCATTCATATAGGAGTGTTCCTACCCCAAACCTGCATCAGGACAGACAGGAAAGGACAGAGCTGACTGGCCTTCTCCCATCTCTCATGGTCTAAAGCTGGAGACGGATGGCAAACAAAAGGCTCATTTCTGGTTGGGAGGGGGACGTGTCAAGGGGGAGATGTGGCTGCTACCATTTGCATGAGGTCTCTCTAAGAAAGCGGTGTTTGAATTCAGACTAGAAAGGCTCCCATCACACTGGGAAGCACATCGTGTGCCTGGAACAGCAAGTGCTGTTGGAACCCTTGGGAACACTTGGTACATCCTTGACTGGGCAAGGATGTGGCAGGTTTGTCCTTTCCCATTGCCACACTTTGCCTCGCTTGGTCCTAAAGGAGGTGAGACTATGGTGGAGGAGGGTGGTGTCCTGTGTTACCTGTTGCCTGACTGTTCAGCGTCCTGAGTATACTATCTACCCCATCCCCTTTCCTCATAATATCTATATCATCTTTATTTATCTGTCTGTAGTGTGTGTGTGTGTGTGTGTGTGTGTGAGAGAGAGAGAGAGAGAGAGAGAGAGAGAGAGAGAGAGAGAGAGAGAGAGAGCGCTCTTCTACCTTTCTTTTTCCAGTATCTTCTCTGCCAAGCGTTGTTTGGAATCTTCACAGCAGACGGTCTCTCCTTGGACATTGGAGAGATGCCTTAGCTGCCTCAAGTGGAAAGGGGGTAGTAATTGGCCTCCTCATGGGTTCTGAGTATGCACTGATGTCAGCCGGCACACAGGAAAAGCTCAGCACAATCTGGCATTGTTCTTAGCATCGCCTTCATGGTAGATGTGCAGCAGGGCCAGTGCAGGGGAGGAAGGCAGATGGGGCAGTGGTGCCTAGAAGGCAAAGCTAGAGTAAACGTTTCCATTGTAGATCAGTTCTTGTCCCAGCCTCTCCACCCCCCCCCCCCGCCCCCGCCCCGCCCCGCCCCCCACCCCCACCCCGCCCCCGCCCCGCCCCCATCTCTAACCTATGTCCTTGTGCATCACTGTTTGTGAGTTATGCCCTACCAATGAGATGCTGTGCCAAGAGCTCTTGCTATGTCATCTTCTGTTCAGTTCGCACTCCTTGTGAGTCGGGGACTCCCCTAGTCAGATAAAGTTGCTGACAACCGAACAGCAAATGGTAGGGGTTAGATCTGAACCCTGGGAAGCCTGTGCTGTGCTGTGGGTCCTCAACCCATATGCCCTCCCCAGTGCGTGCCTAGTCTGGTGAGTAGAAGAGGGGCTGTCTTCACAGAGGCATTGGCCCTGTGGATCGTCTCACGGGACTTGTGCAGCAGGCTTCCTGGAGCCAGGCATGATCAGTCGAAGACCAAGCTCATCTTACCTACTTTTTCTTCCAGGCTCTCCAACAATGGCATTACCTACCGGGGTGTAGAAGCCCTCTTGCAGGCCCTCAGCAGGAACAGTACTGTTCTGGAAGTTTGGTAAGGGCCCCTTGGGTAACTTCTTTGCCTCTCCGAGCCTTGGTTTTTCATACCTGTGAAATGGGATGAGGGGAGAGAAGAATGGTGGGAATTTGAAGATCAGTTTTGACCACATTTATTTGGTCTTATTCTGTACACAGTGGATTTAGATGCCTGGCTGTGAAGGAAGTCTGTGTCTCTAAGCAGGGCTCATTCTTCTTAAAATAGTACTATGGGTTGTGGTGGTACATAACTAATTCCAGTGCTCAAGGGGGTGAGACGGGAGAAATTTCAGTTATAGGTCAGCCTAGGTTCCAGAGTGAAACCTTGTCTCAAAAAGAAAGATAGGAAGAAAGAAAGAAAGAAAGGAGGGAGGGAAGGAGAGAGCTAGGAATGAAAGGACGGAAGGAAGAAATAAAGGACAAAAATGAAAGTGTAAAACCAGGAATATTTATTTGGAAACTTTGGAGTTCTGAGCAGCAACATAAAGCTAGGAGTGTGGTTAGATAATTTAAAACAAGAGTTCCACCGCGCCCTTCTGACCATGAAACATGCTCCCACCAATTGAGGATGCTACGTGAGACCCTCTGTAGCTTTGAATTCTGGTGTTACATGGGGGTGAGAGATTGCATGGGGTGGGGCCTGTACTGTGGTGCGGCCACATCCGTAGCATTAAAAGCCACAGGCTTTCATGAGTTTGAAAAGGCATCCAGATACAACTTGACTTAGGCTCCTTGTTTTCTCACGTGAAAAGCAGAAGAGAATGCTGTGGCTTAACAGGTAATGAGTGAAAGTTATTGCTATAAGCTTCTGCGTTTCTCATCAGGTATGGTAGGACAGGCCTATGATCCTAGTACTTCGGAGGCTGAGGCAGGACTGTGAGGTCCGAAGAAGTCTGGACAAGCTCCTACCTTAAGACAAAACAAGATATTTTTTTTTTCCCCAGTATTTTCTCAAAAGTGCTGTCAACTCTAGGGCCCTATTTTCTCTATCCCCCTGCTTTCATCCCCATCCCCAACCTCAGGGAGAATCTCATATAGCACTGTGCAGCCCAGGATAAACTCTTCATTCTCCGGCCTCCATCTCCCAAGTGCTGGGATTACAGGCGTGCACCGCCATGCCTGGCTTGGAGCCTTGTTCTCAGTGCTAAACATTTGACCAGAGGAGAGGAAAAAGTGGGTAGACTCTAAGAGCTGGCTGCAGACCCACAGGGCCTGCTTCCTAGAACAGGTCCTCTTAGACCTTGTTTTTCATACAGTAGTGTAGCAAACAGATTTCAAAGAGTAAAATTAAAACCGAAGCTCCTGAGATCACTTGAACCAAAGATACTCTACTTCCTGTGGGAGGGTGAGGTTTCACTGCTGTCAAGGTCAGATGGCCTAATATTTAGTATTTAAGACAGCATTTTTTTGTTTGTTTGTTTGATTGTTTTTATTGTTTTTGTTTTAAAATCATTGCATAAGTGTAAGAGATGTCCCATTCTGTCTTCAAAGGACACCAGTCTCAGGCTCTGATGCTTCTTGTTGGTTGCTGATGAAACTGTGGGCATAGGCTTTGCTCACTTCATTCTTAACAGAAGTGATGACTGCCTGAAAAACAGTAGCTGGCCTTGGGGAGTCTGTGGCTGGCATTGTCCAGTGTTGTGGACTGTGTCTAAACATGGAGCCTTGCTCATTCTGTGGGATTTTTGGGACAGCCCTGGGTGGCAGATGGCAAAAAACAGAACCATAAAAACGCGTACGCCCTTCCATCTGGCAGGCCTGAGGTTAGAACTGAGCACCAGCCTCCCCTCCCCCTCCCAGGCATGGGTTTAAAGGTGGCTGCTATCTTTGCAAGCCTTCTTCACTCAGGCTTGCCTTCAGTCAGAAGACCTCACTTCCTATCATCTCTGCAGGCTCCGAGGGAACAAGTTCTCTCTGGAGGAAATCCAAACACTCCGCTCTGGTGACACCAGACTCATGCTGTGAGCAGGCCACGGAAGCCTGGCCTCCGGAAGCTGAATGACGTCAGGGCTGGATTTTTTTTTTCCTTTCTTTCTGGGAGCGCTATCTTCTGTGAGCGGACAAAGGCACCCCGATGGCCTCCAGAACTGGCTTTTCCCAAGGACGCGTGATGGTTTAGTCTTGTTTTAAGAGACACGTGAGACAAGAGGACCACATTGCTGTTTCTAGAAAGAGTCATCATGAATGACAGTGACTGAGAGGGGAAAGGCCCCCACTGAATCCACTGGGCGCGCCGCGGGAGGAAGTTGAAGGAGGAGGAAGGTAGCGTGTGCTTGCATGCATGAGCCCCTCTTCTTCCTGAACGAGGACGTCTATGGCTGCTGCCATGACCTGTGGACAGCTGACTCCAGCTTCTTTAACCTTTTGACACGGACTCATCAACAGCAACGTTTTAGAGAGTTTCCAGGCCTCAAGCTTGATGGAACCGCTGAGGCATCCAGCTTCTTCAGCTGGCCAACTGCCAGGTTCTCTGCGGTTCCGGGCGGCCATCGTTGGACTTCCCGATTTGGCTGGTGTAAGTGAATTAGAGAATTCCCTTTACACCTCCCACCCTCCCACCCTCCCTCTCTCCCTCCCTCCTTCTTTCTCCCTACCCTCTGTCCTTCTTCCCACCTGTTAGGTCTGTTCCTCAGGACAACTCTGCCTAACGCACTGGCTTTTACTCTCATCTTCTGTTCTAGACTCCAACTGTCGGACAAACACAAGAGGATCGCCCTCTCAGTATGTGGCAGGCCTCCAGCTGGATGGCCAAGGTTCTGATGGGGCTCAGTGGGACCCATGGACGTCAACTCGGGGCCTGTTGCTGTGAAGACCTAGACCCACATGGAAGACACCTCCCTCCTCTTCTCTCTCTTGGAGAGGGATAGTCAGGAAGCAGCTCTTGGCCATGTCTGGACTCAGCTTACCCTCGAAGGCCATCCCATTCTGGTACCCCCGCTCACCCTGTGTGAGGCCCAACAGGACCCCAACTCAGACAACCAGCGTAATCCCATCCCCTGCTCTCATTTATTAACACAGACAACAGCCATTTGCCCTCAGGATGTTCTAGATTTGCAGGAGAAACGTGACCGCATGCCAGCTGGGCTCACACGTGGACCTGGGTTTCCAGTGACATCAATGACTCCATAGCTGTGCCTTGGGAATCAGTTCCTTCTCCGGCAGCTGCGGCTCTTTAGAATTAATCTGAGCCAGAATTTCAAACAACCCCATTAGGCTGTGAACTGAACTCCGACTACAGACTTCTGAAACATGTTCACAAAAGACAGCTCCATTCTATTTGTGATAGAATGCTTTAGGGAATAGAGTCAGGGGTTGGGGGTTCTCAGAGGACAAAAAACAGGCCCTTTCCCCCCCTCTAAGCAAGTCTTTTTGATGTTTTCCAAAATGTCACGTTTGTCATTTGTAAATTACACAAATTTTACTACCTTCCAATTCATCGTGAAAAACGGATTAGTATTTATAAACTGCATTAGTACTTTTATAGAAAATGTGATCATGAACTTTCTGCTATAAATAGTCACAGATGCGAAAACTATTGAGTTACCAAAGCTGTGTTCATTGTGACGAAGCCTTTAAAATATCCCCCAAACTTGTCAATTTTTTGGGGGGGGCGGTTGGTTTTTCAAGACAAGATTTCTCTGTGTACCCTTGGCTGTCCTGGACTCACTCTGTAGCCCAGGCTGGCCTCGAACTCACAGAGATCCACCTGCCTCTGCTTCTCTGAGTGCTGGGATCACAGGCATGCCCAGCTTAACTTGTCAATTTTTTTAAAAAAAGTACCAGGTTCTATACGGGAGGGCGATGTTGGTTTTTTTTTTTTTTTTTTACTGGATAATTTACTGCGTAATGGAAACGTCATTCTTAGAAATACCTTGCAGTCAAAACACATTTGGCTTCAACTTAGCAGAGTTTAACCCAGGGTGAAATTTGAAGCTGTCCTGGAGTCTCTTGGGGCCTGTGGAGACAGCCCTGTGGGCCTTCTTTAGTTCTTTCCAACTGGCTGTAGGGAGTAGGTATCATTTGATGGGAGGAAGGTGAGGAAGGCAGGTCTGTGGCTTTCCTCTGCCAGCAACCTCCTGCACTGGCCTCGGGGACGCAAGACTCAGCCATTTGCTTTGCACTGAGCATGCACACAGTTGGCTGCTGGCTGTGGTAGATTCCTGCTTCGTTAGAGAAGTCTTCTGTGTGTCTGGCTTGGTAAATACTGGGACAGCTCCCTGGGTGTCTGTGTGTGAGTGCTTCCATGGGTTCTCTTTGTTCCCGAGGCTCTGCCCTGCTCTGGATAGTTGTTGTTGGTACAGATGACCCGGGGGAGGAGGGATGGGGCCACTTTCTCTAAGGAGGTATATAATGGCCATTGGCACAGTACCATGTTGGATTTTAAGAGCATCTTTAGTAATAATTTACTAACAAGTTATGTCAGAACGAACGGCCATTGTCCTTGTCCTTGGAGCATAAGGGTGAGGGCAGAGAAAAAGGTGGGTGGAAAGCAAGTCTATTAAAAGTATTGTGTATAAAAGAATACTTTTCTATTAAAGTACTAGGAAGGATATTATAGCTAGGATTTAAATGTTCCTCAGAGGTCCATACGCTGATGGCTTGGTGCCTGGCTTGTTGGAGGTAAAACTTTCAGGAAGTGGGGCCTGATGGAGAGAAGTGAGGTCACTGGGGGTCATGCCCTTCAAGGGGATCTCAGGGACCCCTGACTCTTTCTGATCTCTCTTCTTGTCTATGAGGAAGGAGGTGAACAGATTCCATTACCGTGTTTCTACTGGGACACACTGTACTGCCACAGGTCCACAGCAACGAGGCCATGAGACTGTGGACAGCAAGCCTAAATAAAGCTTTTCTCCTCACATGTTGTTCATCTCTGATATTCATTACCTCCTCAAAGGAAAAGCTAAGTTACTTAGAAATAGACAGGCATGCCAGGCCCAGGAGCTTCCTTCTGAGGAGCTAGGAAAGCTGTGTCTCCCTGGAAATGTGCTAACCATGCCACAGTGAGTGGGCAGAGGGGCTTTCAATGCCACAACGACTCCTTCGGCAAAGATCCTTGAGTGTGCAGCCAGCTGAGTAATAGTCCCCAAAGACACCAGGTTCTTGTCCCTACAACCTTATCTAGCAGAAGGGACTTTGTAGATTTTCTTGGAATGAGGTTGGTGGTGGCCATCTGGTTGACCCTACTCACAGTTGCATGTGTATCCTTCTGAGAGAGAGGCGGCTGTGTCTGTGTTTGTGAGTGTTTGGGTGTGTGTGTGAAATACGGGAGGAGGCACTAGGGCAGCTGAAGCAGGCGTCATGCTGCTGGCCTTGAAGGCATAAAAAGGGAACTAATAACCCCAGGTCTGGAAGGTGGGAATGATGGAACCAGATTCCCCCCAGAACCTTGGAGGGAGCCCGGTCCACTTAGAACTTGCAGGTGATGGAACAATGTATGTCACTTTCAGGCCCCGTGTTTATGATGGTTTGGGACAACCATAGGAAATGAACACATTCTGCTTGCTGTGAGTTGAAGAGAGGGGGTCATGAGATGGGTTTGCAGAGGTCCATAGGGCCTGTTCTCCACAGCTATGCTAGCGAAGTTGGTCTTGATTTTGGAATAAAGGTAAGCACTGTGCCACATGCCTATAATCCCAGCACTCAGGAGGCTCACGGGGGTGGGGGGGGGGTTGTGGGGGGGGGGGAAATCTAGCATTTAAGGCTGGCCTGGATTATAAGGTGAGAATATATATATATATATATATTTTAACCTAAATAAATAAAATAAGGCCAAGCCATTGGAATGTTCTAAGCAGGGGAGATATGATCCAATTTTTCTTTAACAAAGAACTTTGCTCTTGGGTGGAGATGACCCAAATTCGTTTGGGTGGGGATGAGAGAGGAGGAAGTGGGAAGGTGATTGAGGAACTAGTGCAGGCTGGTATTAGTGGAGGAGGTGGAGCTAGGAGGATGGACCCCAGAGACCTCTGCAGGCAGATTTCCAGGCCCTACAGGTAGGTAGAAAGAGAGGGCCCAGGCAAAGAGAAGAATCTAGAATGGCAGAGTTTTGTCCTGAACATCTGGGTGTAGGGACAAAAGGAAAAGATGTCTGTTTTGAATGGTCAAGTTTGCTATACCTAAGAGAAGCCAAGTTGTACTGTGTGAGTCTGGAGCCCAGAGAACATATTGGCAGAGAGAGTGGGGTAGGTGTCCTCAGCACGGCCGGGCGGTGGTGGTGCACGCCTTTAATCCCAGCACCAGGGAGAGATTAGGAAGAAACGAGAGGTCAAAGCCAAGTGTGGTGGTGCACACTAGTAATCCTAGCACTTGGGAGGTAGAAGCAAAGCAGGTAGGATCATCTTTGGCTACATACTGAGTTGAGGTCAACCTGCACTATGTGAGACTCCTAATCAAATGAGAAAGAAAGAGAGAGAAAAGAAAGGGAGGGAGGTGAGAGAGCCATGGAGACAGAGAGAGCCACAAGACAGAGATAGACACAGAGACAGAGACAGAGACACAGAGACAGACAGACACACACACACACAGAGAGAGAGAGAGAGAGAGAGAGAGAGAGAGAGAGAGAGAGAGAGAGAGAGAGAGAGAGAGAGGAGAGAGAGGGGTTACAAAGACCCAGACAAGAATTGGGCGTGGTGGCGCATACCTTTAATCCCAGCACTTGAGAGGCAGAGGTAGGCGGATCACTGTGAGTTCAAGGCCAGCCTGGTCTACAAAGCGAGTCCAGGACAGCCAAGGCTACACAGAGAAACCCTGTCTCGAAAAACAAACAACAACAACAAAGAATGGCCCCCAGACCTTGGTAGGAAATTACGGCAGAGTTGAACTTTACAGACGTTCAGAAGGCCAGCAGACAGCATAGAAAGGCTTTTTGGGCCTGAGCAGTAACAGCAACCAATCAATGGGGCCCTTAGTCTTAAATTTCTTTGGCTGAGAAGTTACCAGAGGAGCGCATGCGCTCATCGACCTTGGCTTAGCCTGGAGCTCGCAGATTTCCCGAGTGACAAAAAGTACCTAATTCTTATCTGTGGGACAAAAAGAACCAGAGCAAGAGACTTCTAGATTTCAGTTTAGGAATTTTTTCGTCTTTTAATCACAGTCATCGTGATCCTGGGAGAAACGGGTTATTGAGTATTTCCCTAACCCTACCATACTCAGCCGCCTCCGCAGTCAGGAAACAAGATACTGAAATGAGTACGTGGTATAGATAATGTGGTCAAAGGAGCCGGGGGTGGTGCATCTTAGCTTAAAAGCACTTGCTTAGCCTGTGTGCCGTGCAGGGTTGAGTCTACGGTACTGAAACAAAGAAGAAACTCCAGGAGTGGGACTGTGTCTGAAGTGGGCTCTCTCTGGACCACAGTTTTAACGCTTTACTTCAACGGTGTATGGCCAGCGTGATGATGCGTAAACTCCGGCAGTGTCTGTGAGGGATGCTCAGCCTCGGCTTTTAGGGTAGTGGCTGCAGGTCATCTGGGACACAGAGACAGAGCTGAACAATTTCCTGTTAGAGAGTTAGAGCCAAACAGACTCCAGCTGTGTAGATTGGAAACCCAAGCTCTTTAGCTGTGCTCCCGCCCCCCCCCCCCCAGGTACCTGTTGTTTTGGCTTTAAATTTAATTGCAACCTATCATTATTTTCTCTAACAACAACCAGTTTGTCTAAGCATAGCCCTCCTCTGTCACTCATCTTGGCAACTTTTCTTCAAAGGAGCACCGTTATCTATTCAAAATATCGGAATGACTTCCTTTATTTTTTCTTTTCAAACTTTTTTTCTCCCCCATAATAATTATTTTTGACATTTTGGTATGATGCCCAGGCTGGCTTTGAACTTGAGATCTTCCTGCCTCAGCCCTCCTACTGCTGGGGTGTACTACCACGCCTAGCTAACTTCTTTTTTTTTTTTTTTTTTTTTTTTTGGCACTCTCACTTCTCTGTTTCCCCATATCCACCCCTTCTTGCTCATTGCTTCTGTCCCCAGGAAACAAGGGGCCCCTTGACTGCAGCAATCCCTTGGCTGGTCTCCTTGCCCCTGCCACTGGCCGGCAGATTGAGTCTAGCAGAACCAAAACAAGGCGACATTAGCCACTTCTCCTCTCTAAGGCCTCGGCAACTTCCAGTGCAGAGTAAAGTCGAGGTCTCCTGGGACTCTGTCTGTTCTGGAGTCTCTTTTGCCACGGACACCACATTCTCCACAGTACTCCGTTGCTAAGGGCTTCCTTGCTGCCTCCAGACCCGCACACCAGGGTTGTCCACCCAGCTGCTCATGGAGGAAGTCCTTCCCTGAACTGTCTGCCTCTCTTGACTCTTCCCTAATTGCCTACCTCAGTGTCTTATCAGTGTGGACTCCTTGTGTACATTTACCTCCCTTCTCCTCCTCCTCTCTCCTCCTCCTCTCTCCTCTTCCCCTCTCCTCCTCCTCTCTCCTCCTCCTCTCTCCTCCTCCTCTCTCCTCCTCCTCCTTCTCTTCCTTTTCCTCCTCCTCCATCTTTTGATTTGTTTGAGACAGGGTTCCCCTGTGTAGCCCTAGCTGTCCTGGATTCACTTTGTAGACCAGGCTGACCTCGAACTCACAGAGATCCTCCTGCCTCTGCCTCCCCGCCCCCAGTGTTGGAATTACAGGCGTGCGCCACCGCTCCTGGCTTGCCTCCTTCTTCTTGATAGAGTCTGGCTCTTGGTTATCCCTCCAGGCCCATGTTTTGAAGACCCAATGGCCAATCTGGGGCACTGTTGGGAGGTGATGGCACCATTAAGAGCTGGAGCTTAATATGAGGTCTTCTGGTCATTTGGGGCTGTGCCACTGAAGGAAATACTGGGACTCTGGCTCTTCCTCGCTTCTCCTTTCCTTCCTGACTACCACAAGGTGAGGAATTGCCATCCCTATGATAGTTTGATACCACAGGCTCAAAGCAACCATGAAACCTCTGGGCCAAAAGAGACCCTTCTTCCTTACAAGTCTATTTTCTCACATGTATTTTGTCACAGCAAGCAAAGGCTGACATACTCTCCCTGAAATGCCAGCCACTTGAGGGCAGAGGCCAAGCTCACTACAGTGCCCTGACTCTAGAAGGGTACACAGTTCATACTAGGCACTCCATTTTTTATTTTTTGAAACTAAGTGAAGAGCTCCTCATGTCATGATCTGGTTTAGGGGGAGCAGAAACCAAAGCGGGCACAGATGAGAAGGACGGATCTCCTTTCCCGTGGTTCCGCTGGACCTTCCTTCCCAAGGGAGACCGTGCTTAGTGTGTGCACTGCCCCACGTGGGCTCCAGATGTGGCACAGATGTGGCAGAGAAGAGCACTAAGCCTTTTCCTCCGTGCGCTTTAGAATCGCCCACAGAAATCACTCAGCACTGATAACAGAACTGATAACAGCTCAAAGAGGGGAAGCAGGGGCTCAGCTGCCTTAGCTTAAAGATGATGAGTAAAGTAATCCATTTTATCTCATTAAGAAGTGCTTTTAGAGGGGTCAGAGTAAAAGCTTCCAGACAGAGTGCTCAGGTGGGCCAGGAGCCCCTTCCCCAGAGATAAGTACAACTGTGAGGGAGGATTCTCAGATCCCCACCCATGATCAAGACACTGGGTTGATCTTCTGTGCAGAAAGTAATAGTACCCTATCCTCCCCTGCAGGGCTATCTGGTCTAGGGAGTTTTTGTTTTTGTTTTTTGCTCAGAGCTCAATCTGGTTGAGAGGTATCTTCACTGGATTGGTGGGAACACGACTAGAACTGTGGAGGCTGGATTCATGGCTGGAAATAGCCATTTACTGTGCTGGGGATGGGCAGAGGATTGCGGTGGGGTGGGGACACCAGGCACTCATTTTGGTTGGGTTAAATACAGATATGGAGTAAGTAGAAAAGTCTGAAATAAACACAGGACTTACCGAGGCCTGGGGTAGCCCCTGGGTGGCATGGAGTCGGGTCTATATCATGGCCATTCTAGCAATACTAAAAAATATTTCCTTCAGTCCCCACTATGTGTCTGTTATAGCTCTTTAAAAACTACCTGGATTTACCAGTGTCTAGAGAGAGCTGCATTTAATTCGATGGCCATGCATTGGTTGGCAGGGTGATGGGGTGGGGAGTGGGGGGAGTCTTGCACATGTGCTACTAAGAGAATTAGATAAGACAGCTTAGAGTCACAGTCACCACCAGGCTAAGACCCTTTAAAGAGTCCCATTGTTATAGGAATGAGGAACAACCTGGCCTTGATGCAGTGTGTCATGCCGTCAGTGCCTTACCCTTCTCAGTGCCTTCAACGTGTCATGCACTTTCTGTTCCCTTTGGGGTGTTCCCTTAGCGCTTGCTAACATCCATCATTGCTCTCTTATTTTGCAGGAGCCTTTTCAGGCTGCCTCAGGTGCACCCCTCCCTTACCAGAGTTCTCCTTAGACTGTTCTTATTCCAACTGTGACTGAACTGTCAACGGTGACAGCAGGGAGGGGTACTCCCCTTTCTTGGGGGAGGCAGGCTTGACTTTCCTCTCACCCACTGATGTGTTTCCTGGTAGCCGCTCAGAAACTCAACCTAATCTGCATGTGGCAAAGGCCAGGCTAGCTGGGACAGGCTGAGGGTAGGGAAACAATGGGTCTGGAGTCATCTGGAAAGACTGCTGGCAGAGTTTGGACTTGAGCCAGGCCCTATATGAAAGGATTGGGGAGGGATGGTAAGGACTTCAGTCAGAGAAACCACTTAAACACAAGTGGATAGACAGCTTCTGCGTGACTGAGGAAAGCTGTTTTTCCACTCTGGACCGTAATCTCCCGTCCCTAAAATGAGAGCCTGCTGTGCGAAGGACTGCAAATAATATACAGTTCGGTGACATTGTTCTCCTGTTTGAGATCAGGGTGGGTGTCTTGCCTCTTGAGCCTCAACGTACAGCTTCAGCACCGCGTCGCTCAATTCTAGGCAGCCAGTGCCAACTGACAGGATATGGCGACAAAGAGGAGCCTGTGTATTAGGCTTGGCTTAGATGATGATGATCTTGGATGAAGTCAGGCCCTGCCTCTGACCCAGTGAGCCTGTGACAACAGGGGGAATGAGTGAGGTGTGTGGCCACCGCTGATGGGGCAGCGAGCCCTATCGAAACAGAGGAAGAACTCAACCATTACCAGATGCCACGATCAGAAAGGACATAAAGATGCTTCAGCCAGGAGCGGCAAATCACATCCCCAGGAGCCAATGGACAATGAGCACGAGGAAAAAGATTTGAGGAGAGAAAACAGAAATGGGGAAGGCCATGGCAAGTTGGAGAAAATAACAGTGCTTGCTTCATTAAAAAGATTCCCAAAGTCCACTTCCTCAACTCCTTTCTCTTCCTTATTGAATGGGGTCAATAAGGTCAAGAAAAACCAGTTTTCAGACTGAGATGTTCTCCCACACAGCCAGCTTGGATCTCCGAGTCCTGCCTGCCAGTGTCATGGGAGAATTCAGGTCTATGGGCGAATGTCACTATTGATTTGTATATTGCTTCTTGCTAGAGCCCGGGAAGCCGGGATCAGGATATCTATTTGTATACTGACGAAAGACAGGAGAGGATTGAGGCTTAGGTTCTTGAAAGGTGCCAGTTTCACCATGAGCGATTTCAGCCCAGAGAGGAGTGGTGAGTTTATACTCTTAGTAGTCTGGGCCTGTCTGCTTTTATGTTTTCATTGGTCTCAATTCTTTGGATTTTCAGAAACATGCCACTCTCCACTGGGGAAATTTGTGTCATGATTAAACACACACACACACACACACACACACACACACACACACACACACACACACACACACACCCTTCTTTCCTTTTCAGTGTTAATCACCTTCTCCCATAATTACTACTTAAAATGTCAAAGGGGAAGGAATTAATTAAGAGGACTAGGCAGTGAAGCAAGGCATGTGCCGCCACGCTCTGGGGCTGATTATAAAAAGAGTTTCCTTAAATATTTTGAGCACTTTTGGGAGTGAGGATCTTCCCTTCTAATTGAAAGATCCTTAACTATATCCCCCGTTCTGGCCGGTGGCCAGGGGTGCAGGCCTGAGTAAGGTCTAGAGGGTTCGCTATCTTCAGGGGCCTCTCTCTAACCTGGGATAGGTGGGCACAGAAGTTCAAAAACAGAAGGTGTCCCAGACCCCATGTGAGGGCAGAAAGAGCTTCAGCTTTTACAGAGCACCTACTGTTAGGAAAGACTACTTAGCATTTCACAATAATCCAGGAAGAGGGGTGGTACTTAACACCTCCATTCTACAGATGGGGAGATTGAGGCTCAACATGGCTGGGAGTTCCCCACGTCACGTGGCGAGTAACTGAGAAAGAAAACATTGACTCTTAGGTGTAATTCTAAGATTTGCTCTTTCATGGAATCCTGAAAAACTATTCTCAGTTCTCCTCTGGATCGCTTCCCACCCCAGTTTTGACAGCTAAGGCAAGAGCCAAGACCCAAGCAAGGGAGGTGGAGCTGGGAGCACAGCGCCCCGCCCAGGTCTGGTTTCAGCCAATGGTGACGTGGAACCCTCAGCCTTTCGTCCAATCAGCCATCGCTCCTCGCCCCCATCCTTTCCCCTCTGTTCCGCCCCTTCGCTTTCCCTTTGGCTCCACCGAGCTTGACCGAGCGGAAAGTCCCTTCGGCCGGCGCCGCGCCGGCAGCCATTGGAGGAAGGTCTGTTACAGGCAGACCCAATCAGAGCGCGCGCAGGGACAAATCTCTTGATGCGATTGGCTAACGCGGGTTCTTCCCTCTCCGCCCCCCGCTCCTCCCTCCCTGCGGGCGGTTCGGAGGCGGGGCAGGTGGGGGCGGGCCCAGGTAGCAGGTTCGGCTGCGCGGGGGCCCGTCCGACTGAGGTAAATACTGAGGTTGTGGGTGTGGGGCACCGGGCTGGTCCGGGACGCCGGCCGTGAAGCCGGGACCCGGTCGCCGAGCGGAAGCTGAGGCGGGTGAGTGTGCGCGACCGAGCGGCTGAGGCTAGGTCTCTGGCGTTCCTGCCCTGCTTCGGGCTCCCTGAGCCTTGGAGGCGACCGTCGGGCCTCAGCGCCCGCCCGTTAGCTGCCCCGGGCCGCCGAGCTTTTGACGTCAGCTGCGGCTGCTCCCCACTCCTTCCCCCTTTTCAGGCTCCCGGAGGGCTCGGGAGTCGCGGGACTCCAGAAACCAGAGGGGCTTGGGTAGGAGCAGCGCAGGACTCAGTCTTCCTCTTTGGCCCGCCGTCGTTGACAGATGGGGAAACTGAGGCCAGGACCCTGGCTTGCTCTCAGGGGCTGCAAGGAGGCACGGAAAGCCCCGGGTTAGGGTACCTCACGCCTGTGCTGTTTTCGGGGGGGGGGATGGGGGGTGTTGGTGGCTCCGCTTCCGGAAGAGCAGCCTGGCCTGGCTAATGGCGTGTTCTACCTTTTCTTTCAGTTTCCCTGGTCTAGGGGTGGGAGGATGGTTTTGCACAGTTGTGTAGTTGGAAGGTGTGCCCTGGTGAGACAGGTAATCCTCTTTTCCTTTTATAATCATGGTCGGTCTTGGAGGAGCATGGCGAAGCCCTGAAGGATCATGATCTTGAGTTGAGTTCAGCTGGGTCGGCTGCCAGGCTATTCATGCCCTTGGCGTTCTTTTCTATTCCACCCCTTGGCATTTGCATGTTTTAGGGGTTTGTCATCTTCCAGCCATCAAGCCTTGCAATCTCCCAACCCCCACCATCCCCGCTGCCTTCCTCTCTCTCATTTTCCCTGGAAAGTTGTCTCCTTAGAGGAGCGGTCATTCATACCTTGGTTTTTTTTGTTGTTTGTTTGTTTTGTTTTTTTTTAAGTTGGGACTAATCAGAGAATCTTAATAAGATTGTTCATTTTTTGTAATCATTGGCACCAGAGGAGAATGCCTGCATTCAAGCATCAGTCTCCTGCACACCCCCTCATACCTCAAGTAGGTTGAATGGCCCCAAGAATTTAGCCTGCCACTCCCCACTGGGAAGTGGGTGGATTTGCACTAGAACAGTATTAAGAGAAAATTGATCTGCTGGAAATTCTTAGTGAAGTTCGTGTAATTTGAATGTTGACAGTACCCAGAACATCCTCTAATGTTCTGCTGCGAAAATTTTAACGTATTCTTGAAAAGAAAGCCTTGTTTGGAGTGGTAAACTTTTGAGATGAGCTAATAAGACTAGAAACTTGTTATGTAAAATAGCATATCAAACAGAAGATAACCTAAACTCTGGTTAAGCACTTTAAGGAAGTCTTTAATACGTGAACAAAGAGGGGGCAGTAATTATCCTGTTCATCAAACTACACTAGTATCTTGTTCCTGGTTTGTATGCTATGCTCTTAAATTTCTTGGTTTATTTATTTATTTTTAACATTTGATAGGTAGTGTGAGGCTCTAGGAAGTCAGTTTCAAATGGAGCTCAAAACAGCTTGGTTTCATAACTGTGCCATTTCTCCTTTCTTATCTCTACTTATATATGTGGTAGCATAGTATAAAATTGATTGTAATTATTTTAATCCAGAGACTTAATGATATTTTAGACAAGAGTCATGTTTCTTGTTTCTTGAGTCTTATTTTTAATGTAATAGAAACTTCTAGTCACTTAAATAGCACAAGGAAATGGCATTTTGGCTTTCACAGTTACCACCTAAGCTAGTCAGGCTTTGTGGTCTATGTCCTGGACAGACAAGGAGTGGGGGGAGTCATGGTGTTAGGGTACAGTGGGTAGGGTTAACTCACAAGAAACAGTGTTGTTTTTGTCCTCCTGATGTGACTGCAGATGCAAGAGCCAGACTTTTTTTTTTTTTTAAATCTTGTAAGACCTGCTTGTTTTAGGGACTGTGTCCTTGTGTCACAATTTCTTGTGGTCTTGAAATCTCTGTATTTCTATGTACTTTTTGGACATGTAATGACTTGTTCTTTTAATCAGAGTTGGTTTTTTTCTTAAAATAGTCATTCTAACTGACTTGAAGCACTTGAAAAAAGATGTGTCTTTTTCCGTGAGTATCCGTGCCAGCCTCTTTACCTCTTCACCATTTGTAATCTGGGCAGTATTTAGTATTGTAATTTCAGTGCTGATTTAGAATGCTTCTTGTATTTTAGAACAAGGAGGCCACCTCAGAAGATGCTAGAAGTTCTTGAATTACACCTGTGAGGTTCTTAGGGATGGTACGACCTGATCACTTGATCATCAAGATGTCTTACAGCCTAGGAAAGTTAACAGTTACCATTTTTATGTAGCTAATGACCATTTGTACTGTGATTTTACAATTTGGTAGTTCTGATCTTTAATACATGTTGTAGAACTTACATCTTGATCATCTTTTTATTTCATTCATTGTAAATTGGTCAACATTTGTTTTTTTCAACCCTCATTTAGTTTAGTGATTTTTATCTTAATATAATGAAACTCTCCTTTAGTTAGCATTCAGTTTATCAACAAGCTCATATAAACAGATAAGGATTTGAGATCTCTAAGATTCTTTCTTATTCCTTTGTCTCCAGTGCCCTCAAAAGAAAGGCCTCTGGTCATCCTTGTTTGAGGCCATACTGCTGTGTTCCAGCTCTTTGCTACTCTTCATTCAGTACTTGAGAACTTAGCAAAATATACACAATTACTGTTACCTAGTATCCAGATGAGTTGTTTGTGATAGACTTGTCTTCACAGTGGTCTCCCTTCACACTAACCTGCCTCTTCACTGTGAACTTGCTATATTATAGCAGTGGTGACCTGTACTTCAGGCAGAAGCCGAGTGGGTGGAGAGCAGTCACGACACCTTAAAGATGTTGTTTTCAGTGTTTAACCCTGACTGTGTCAGAGCATAAACCCTGATGTAGAAAGAATTCACAATGTGATTTTGATGTTTCTTTTTGAGGCAGCTTTTATTGCTTGTGGTTATAAGGCTTTATTTAACTGCTGTGCAGATCCCAGTGGAATGAGAATGTTGGCATCATATTCATTACGTTAGCAGGAGGAAAGATGTGTTAGTGCATGCCTGTTGTAATTGCTAATATTTTGAGATGATAAATGATCATTTGGTTTAACATCAGGGATGTGTCTAGAAAGAGACTCAGATCTCCATGCATTTTATTATTTGCAATAAAAGAAATTAATTTTAATGTGTTTCAAACCTATTTTTCTTTTAACATATAATTTATTTATTCTTATGTGCATTGGTATTTTGCCTGCATGTATGTCTATTGTGAGGGTGTCAGATCCTGGAGTTATAGGCAGTTGTGAACTGTAATGTGAGTGCTGGGAATTGAACCTGGGTCCTCTGGAAGAGCAGTCAGTGCTCTTAACTGCTGAGCCATCTCTCCAACCCACTCAAACCTGTTCTTAATATATTCCTTCTAAAAGTGGGAAGGCAGTGCATGTTTCTTATATTTGAATAATACCTGAAAAAATATTTTGTAATATTTGCTTTAACTATTCTAGTTATCTGTGACCTGTTACTGAGTATAAACCTAGGTTCACTTGTGTAACAAGTTGACAGACATTTATCTTTCTTTGTCTAGCTCACTTTAAAAAGTGCTTAAAAACTTCTGTTTATTGCCATGAGCTATATAATTTTTTACAAAATGTAGACTTACCTCCATTAATGAGTTGCAAAAGAATTTGTTTTGCTTTGATAATGTTTCATTAACACCAATGGTTTTTTTAAATTTCAAATTGTGTCATTAGTTGTTAAGTTAGAGAACTATTAACAACACTTAACAAATTAAAAAAATGACAATTAACAAAAAGTTAACAACAATTGTTAGAGAACCAACAGAGTAGGCAATTTCCAACCTACTATCTAAAGATACTCAGTTTTAGAAAATTTTAGAAATAGAAAGGATTTATTTTAAAAATAAAATAGCTATAATATGTTTTTGGCCCAAAAGTTTGAAATGCATTTTAGAGAGATCCCAAACAACCACTCACTCCCTTTTTCCTACCTCAGCCCCGGGGAGCAGTCTCAACAATATCTTTGTAATAAGGCCTTATGCACCTTATTCTTCATGACCTGTCTAGAAATTTGTCTATTCCTCTTTATTTTTGTTTCTTGCTTTTTCAGACACACAAAAATAGCTCATCACTTCACTTCCTAGAACTGATCAGAAACAGTTAATTGGGAAGCAAGAAGGCCCTAAAAAGAGTCAGAGGCAGACTGAAACTCACAGAAATGGCTGATTGCAAGAGGGACATATAAGTACATACTGTGATTTATAGAAAACAGGCAAGAAAGCCAGAGGACAGGATGAGAAGCTTTTTAATAAAGAGTAAGCATCCTTCTATGTTGAGACTCACTCATAATAATTTATATTCCTAATGATAACTTAAGTAATCAAGAAAAAGTATTTTTTTGAAAAATGCTGACATATTAATAGCATTTTAGTAAAAAACCCAAACACTTTGTCTTGGTGCCTCAGAGGCACAGAGCCACAGTGAGGGGTTGTATAGCTTCTTGGATGCTCATTTGAGGGATTTTGTTTATGTGGGGCTAAGAATGAGATGTCCACAGGTGTATTATGTAAGTGCCAGATATAAATTGATTCTATTTCTGTTGAAGTAGACAGTGCCCTCAAGTGGAATTAAAGAGCATATTACAGAAGGAAGCAGAAAGAGAAGCTCATACTGCCACTGCCTTCATCCTCATCAAATGTGCAGAGGCTTTAAATGATGATGGCTTGGAGGAGTGCCTACCTTAGCCTGTTTTGGGTGACCCGAGTCTCTCATTTGGGCTTGCAAAGGGACAGACTCCTGCAAATGTTACTGTGATGGAATACTTATCACCTAATAGTGTTTTCTAAGAGATACGTTACTCTGTGTGTGGAATAGTCAGGTTGTTTCATCATTGAGTCAAACAATACAGTTCGATACTTTAGTTTTAAGTGTATTTGATTTGAATTGCAAGAATAAAATGAGTACATATGATCATTTTATTAATTGCCGCCTTTAGCCTCAGGGCTGGAGATGGATACCTCCGTCTTAAAGAAGGATGAAACAAGTACTGTATTTAGGAATGGAGTAGCCACATTCTTATGACAGAGATGCATAGAAACTGTTCTTTTTAGAAAGACAAATAATGAAGCCCTTAATTTGAAATAATCTAACTGTGTTTTTAAAAATATGTGCTTTGGCAGTTAGCCCCTACGCCATGGATTTCTGAACTGGTTTATAATACCTGGCATGGATTTCCTCTAGCAGAGCAGGCCTCAGATCCAGTAGAGCGTGGTTGGTTGATCCCATCACAGTTGTGCCACTAGTGGGCGTGCTTTGCTTCTTCTGAGTTAGTATTGTAATTCATAGGATTCATATATGTATGTAATATATTTTGGTTATCATTTCCTTCCATCCCTGTCATCCTCCCTCCCTATAGGTCCCTTTACCACATTCATGTCTTTTTTCCTTTTGTGACCCATTGAGCTTAATGATGGCCACCTGTTGAGCCTACTTGGGCTCAATAGTGGATACATATATAAAGATGATGACGTTCTTACTCCCAGAATCCTCCTGTAGCCAATAGTTTAGCAAGGATGGGTAAGGTCTCATGAACCCCTATTTAATCCATGACTAGTTATTGACATGTCCAGTCTTTTATGAGTTCAGTGCAGACAACCACAGCTGCCATGAGTTCATGATCACAGTGGCTATGTTATGGCCAGAAGAAAGTGTTTTGCTCCTCCTTTCTTTATCTTCCAGCTTTCATATTCTCCACCCCCAATCCTACCCCGTTTTGTAACATTCCTTGAACCTTAGGGAGAGTAGTACAAATGTTCTGTTTAGAGCTGAGCACTCAGATGCCATCTTTTCTCAGCACCTCGGGCAGCCAAGATTCTCTGCATTCACCACTGATCATTGTAGAGAGAAGCTATCTGATTGAGGTGGAGGGTAACATTTGTCTGTGGGAATAACCAGAGATGTTTAGAAGTCAGTTGGACACCATGCCAATTTAGGTAAACAACAGTTGTAAGTTACACCCTAAGCCACGGATTTCTGAACTGGTTTATAGTACCTGGCATGCAGAGTAGACCTCAGATCGAGTAGAGTGTGGTTGTTGATCCTATCATAGTCATGCCACTAGTGTACATGTCTTGCCTTCTGGGTTAGTATTGTAGTTCATAGGGTTCACAGCTGGGTAAGACCACTGATGTCCTGTTCTACCCAGCAGCCTACATAACACCTTTTAGCATTGTGAAGGCTAATCAGCAGGAAGTGTCCGTCCCAGGTCTAGTTTGATTTCTCTATTATCTTACAGCTAAGGGATGTGGTGTCTTTAGCAATAGAATCTTATCATCTGTTTCTGATGGGCAATAAACAAGACTGACAAGAGTCTGTATTGTCTGGTAGGCCTTTGGGACCTCCCTGAACTGACAATTCATAAGGAAGTATCACATACCTGGCCCTGTGATTTTTGTTTAATAACCATGGCTTTAAGGATCAGCACTATCTAGCCAAGCAGGATATCTCCATTCTAACTCTAAGTTTCTTTTTAAATTGCCTTACCAAATAGTAGATTTTGTTCTGGCAAGATGGCTTAGCAGGTAAAGGTGCTTGCTGTCAGTAAACATTGAACCCCTACCCAGATCTAGCCAATGGACAGGACACTCTCCACAGATGAGTAAAGAGTGGGGACTGACTTTCACGTGAACTCTGGTGCCCCATATTTGACCACGTCCCCTGGATGGGGAGGCCCGGTGGCACTCAGGGGAAGGATAGCAGGCTACCAAGAAGAGACTTTATACCCTATGATCATATACAAGGGGAGGAGGTCCCCCTCAGTCACAGTCATAGAGGAGGGGAATAGGGTGAAAGTGGGAGGGAGGGAGGAATGGGAGGATAGAAAGGATGGGATAACAATTGAGGTGTAGAATGAATGAATGAAGGAAGGAATGAATAAATAAATAAATGGGAAAAAAGGTGCTTGCTCTCAAGCCTGGTGAGCTGAGTTCGATTTCTAGAGCTTACATGGTGGATAGAGAGGACCAATTCCTACATGTTGTCCTTGTACCTGTACATGTGAACTGTGGTATTCATGTGTAGCAGGAGTGGATAACTTTGCCTTGCTCCTGATTTTAGAGGGATTCCTTCATGTTTTTCTCTATTTAGCATGATGTTGGCTTGTCATATACAACATTTGAAATTGTATTCTTTTAACTAATCAGTTAAAGTAGGCTTTAAAATTAGGCTCTAGAATTATTTTAGTAATAGTTTTAAATGTAAAAATTGAAGCTGGAAAATAATCACTTGTATATTCTTTCCTTTTATACATAGTTATAACTGTGGCATAAACCCCACAATTTATAGATATAAATATATCAGTATTACTGTATCTAATCTGTCATTATTACATAGTCCAAATTTTGATGCTACAAACCATTTAAAAATATTCTTTATATACTCAGATTATAATATTTAATATTTATGATTATAAGAAATTAAATAGTTATAATTAATATCGTTTACATCTCCCTGACTAAGCACAAAATGTACAAGATTATGAAAATGAAATTGAGGAGCTAAAGAGATGGTTAGTAGTTAAGAGTGTTCTGTTCTTACAGAGTACTTGAATTCAGTACCTTGCACCCATAATGGATGGCTCACAACTGCCTATAATTCAGCTCCAGAGGATCCACGCCTACCTCTTCTGACCTCCTGAGTACCTACACACATGTACCATATAATCACATGGATACAGCATATATACATGCAAATAAAAATAAAACATATAAAATTTAAATTGAGTCAGATAATGTACCATTATCAAAATAAAGCATATAGATAAATGAATTGTAGATGAAGTTTCAGGATTTAATATTGTCATATTTTTATTGATAAAAGATGTTTAATACTGTAATGTATAACTTTCTACTTAAGTTACATGTTTGGAAATAATAGCCTTTTTAATTAATAAGATTATGTGTGTTTTCTCAAATACTGTGTCTTATCAGTTCACGTAAGACAGAAATGCTACTTTGTAAAGTTTAAAAAAAAAATTTCAGTTGGGCAGTGGTGGCGTTTGCTTTTAATTTCAGTACTCAGGAGACAGAGGCAGACAGATCTCTGAGTTTGAGATCAGCCTGGTCTACAGAGGCAGTTCTAGGACAGCTAGGGCTACACAGAGAAACCTTGTTTCAAAAGAAGAACAAAAGGGGGGGGGCAGGAGGGGAGGAGAAGAAAATCTGAGTCTGTATATGAAGGGTAACCTTAAAGTTTTTGTTAGATTCTAATTTTATACTTTTGAAACAGTTGTTATTTTTATTGTCTGTGGATGCTTTGTTACTGGATTTCTTAAAAATGCAGTTACAGTGGACACAATTGTATGTTATTTAGCTTTAATTTAAGGTCGTATGAATGGAGTCTAAAGTTTGTTTTGCTTGTTTGCCAGGCACTTTGAATTGCTGTCTTTTTACAGCATGGACACCAGGTTGCTAAACGCTTGCTTTGGGACTTCCAGTGAGTTCCATTGTTTGGGTTTTATGACAGATTCACTAGTGCTTCCTTCTTGTGAGTGGATGTTCTGAAGTTACTGCCACAATGAGTTCAGGCCTCTGGAGCCAAGAGAAAGTTACTTCACCATACTGGGAAGAACGGATTTTCTATTTGCTTCTTCAAGAATGTAGTGTAACAGACAAACAAACACAGAAGCTCCTAAAAGTGCCCAAAGGGAGCATAGGACAGTACATCCAAGACCGCTCTGTGGGGCATTCGAGAGCTCCTTCTGCAAAAAGCAAGAAAAACCAAATTGGATTAAAAATCTTGGAGCAACCGCATGCCGTTCTGTTTGTTGATGAGAAGGATGTTGTAGAAATAAATGAGAAATTCACAGAGTTACTACTGGCAATCACCAACTGTGAGGAGAGGCTCAGCCTGTTTAGAAACAGACTCCGACTAAGTAAAGGCCTTCAGGTAGATGTGGGCAGTCCTGTGAAAGTACAGCTGCGATCTGGGGAAGAGAAGTTTCCAGGAGTTGTACGCTTCAGAGGACCTTTATTAGCGGAGAGGACGGTGTCGGGGATTTTCTTTGGAGTAGAACTGCTGGTAAGTTTGATAAGATATTTTAGTGGTTTTGTGTGTCTGTGTGTGTGTGTGTGTATGCGCACACACACAAGCATACACACATCTTCTCCCTTTACATGTATATATTTTTTTATATTTATGATCCTTAGGATTTGTGGTTTTTTTTTTTTTTAGTGAAGTTCTCAGGATGGACCCCAGGACCCTCTGCCACTGAGCTGTATCTTAGCCCTCAAATGTATTAAGTGATAAAATGAGAGGATATAAAGACAATGCTTGAAAATTTAAAAAAATTGTCTCTTGTAGTAGGAATATATAAGTCATTATTCTGGGCTTTCATATCTAAGAAGTTTTAAGTTATCTACATTAAAGGTTAGCTGTACCAATTGTAATTTCTTCAAAGTGTGACATCATCTGCAGGGTTCTTAAAGTATGTTGCAGCAATTTCAGTTTGTTTATACTTACTTATCCCTGATTTGTATAAACTGCCCTGGAATTTATTTCTGTTGGAAACATACCTAAGAATTCTGAATATTGGTTCTCAGCAATGCCACACTCTGAAATTCTTGTGAGTAGAATTTTATGCTTTGTTCACTTCTTGATTTGATTTTTCAAGCAGTGAGATAATTAGGTTTGACAGCCAGTTACGATGTGTGTGTGTGTGTGTGTCATGTGGTCACGTGCACAGTGCACGCGCGCGTGCGCACACACACACACATAAACACACACACGTTGCCAGGCTATTAAACTAGCTTACATCAAGTTCTCCTAATCTGCTTCTCATCTGTGACGTCCTTACATGACTTGGAGTGTTTCTAGGGTACATTGATACAGGGTTTAATACAGTGGATGGCATACAGTTTGCTCTTAGTAAATGAGCTCTTTTGTTTAATGTAGAATGACAAAAATCATGGTAGTTTCAGTCTAACTCTTTCACAGAAGAATTATGATTTGAAATTATGATGTAGTTTCACAATCAGATTCAGCTTCTCTCTTTGTGAAATAACCTAAACCCAACTGCAACTGCTAGTCATATTTCTTATTATGTGTGTAATTTAAGGTTTTCCTAAGGTAATTGTCCAGAAATCTCTTTAATGGATACTTTTTCTACATTTCTCTTAAAACACAAAACTCAAAACCAGGAAGAAGGCCGTGGCCAAGGCTTCACTGATGGGGTGTATCAAGGGAAGCAGCTGTTCCAGTGTGATGAGGACTGTGGCGTGTTTGTTGCGCTGGACAAGCTGGAACTCATAGAAGATGATGACAATGGATTGGAAAGTGATTTTGCAGGCCCAGGGGATACAATGCAGGTTGAACCTCCTCCTTTGGAAATAAATTCCAGAGTTTCCTTGAAGGTTGGAGAAAGTATAGAATCTGGAACAGTAATCTTCTGTGATGTTTTACCAGGAAAAGAGAGTCTAGGATATTTTGTTGGTGTGGACATGGTAAGGAAATTTTGGATTGTATTATTGCAAATACATGTATTAATTGCATTACCATTTTAGGTATAAATTGAATCCTTAAAACGGACTACATTATAGTACTTTAAAGGAGACAGTCCAGTTTTTCTTTGTTACAGAAACATTGAAGTAGGATATGTGAGTAGATACAGAATGCATCTACTACATTTTTTCCAGTTTTAATAGTCTGGGGAAATGCTCTTCTTTAAATGCTCTCATTATTATAATTGGGCAGTAGACAAAAGCAAAAACCAAACCAAATTGAACCAATAAGACAAACCGACACGTCCCTGACCTAGCCCAAATATGTTGGGCTTGTCATATAAGACTATATGATGTGTAAATCATATGATGTTATATTTTCCTTTAATTTAAAAAGTTTTTTTGTGCTTTTTGTGCATATTTGATAATGCTTTATTGATTTTTCTGATAATGAATGTAAAAAGTCATTAATAGAAAATACTAAGGAAAAGAACTACACTGCTTTTAAATAGATGGAGTATTCCTGCAGGATTTGTGCTGTTTAAAACTTTTATTATTGTGGTAAAATGTATACATATAAATAAGAAAGTTTGTACCTTAACCATGGTTAAAGTGAGTTCAGTGGCATCTGCTATATTCTCATTATGCCTTCTCCACTGTCTGTCTGCAGAGCCTTTTCATCATCTCATGCTGAGTTCTGGTCTTATTAAATAAATCCTGCCCATGCCTGTTAACCACAGTCTAGGAATTTGCCTGTTGTAGGTACCTCAGAAGGGAGGTTATATGGTATCACCTCATTTTTATTACTCATACTCATTAATAATAGATACATTCCAATGTTGACTCTGTTTCTTAGCAATTAAACTTTATTATACAACCCAACTAGCTTATACAAGAAGGAAAAAGGTTAAAGGGACAAAAGAGTGAACCTTCCGGTAGCCGTTCCACGGGACGGGTCCTTAGGTGTCTCTCTGGCCTGCGTGCTGGTCCAGCTGGTCCGCTGCCCCCGCATGCTCTCTCTGCAGCCGACTTTGTTATTCTCTCTTCCCCAACTGCCTGAGTCACGTGGGAAGGACAGGCTCCTTCTCCCGGTGAGGGTCCATTAGAAAGACAATAGTCCAGGTGGGGTTCCCGGGTCTGCTTCCTGAATTCCAGACCCAGGATGGCTCCACTCAGTCTGTCACAAGGTATTCATGGGGTGCCCCAAGGGTAAAGCCCACCAAGACTGCTCCCACCTATGACAAAGCTTAATCTTTCCCACATTCCAACACACCTGTGGTATGGGCAAAATTTCATTATGGATAGAGCTTCCTTTATAATTATCAACACCAGGGTGTATTAGGAGAGGGCATGAGCAGTGGACTCACACGGTGAGGTATTTTTTAGCAATCATTTTTACCTTTTCAGAAACACTCTGAAGAGATGGTAGGGCATGAATGTCTAGCCTGTCCCTATAACCTTGTGCTTAGAAAGTGTGTTAGATACTCATTAGTTAGGTACAAAATAAGAATTTGCCAGACTCTTACTATATGAAATTAGAGCCACAGTACGACCTATGGCCTTTCAGCATTGCTAGTAATTAAGAACCAGTGTTTCAGAGGAGAAGTTGTGGGCTGGGTAAAGAGAAAGTTGGAGAAAGAAGGCCATTAATCTTTGGATACAGTCTACCCTTGCTATAGATTCTTTGGCCCAGGCTTTAAATGTGGCAGGATCTGTATGGGTCCTCTTCTTTGATGGTGGCCTAGGGGATCAGGCAGGCTGTCTTGAGGCTTGCTTGCCAGCTCCACCCATGGTCTGTCCATCACCATGTCACTTATGCAAACATCAGTTCCAAACGCTCCCATTAGGTTTTTTGAGAAGAAAGTTCATCAGCTGCAACTTTTCTCATTCCTTTCTATTTCCAGGGACACTTTACACACACACTGGTGCTCAGAGCAATGTTTCACTGTCTCATCTGTGTAACTTAGAAAATCTTCATTGTTGAGGAAAGTTGTATAACCACAAATGACAAAGAATTCTGAAATAACTACCATTCTGCTTACAGAAAAGCATATAGTAATTCAGAGAACAAAATGCCCAGGGGATGTAAATGTGTGAGTAACTTTTCAGGGTAGGTATCTGGGCAAAATAATGCATTCCTAGTGATTTTTTTTTATCCAAACAATGCCTCTTTAAATCTCAGGTGATGTTATTAATGTGAATTAAAGTATGAAAAATACTTTTGTCTCATTATTTTCCTGTGTGTTTGCTGTAACTTAATTATTATTTTTTATTGTAAAACTTTGTTACTTTATAGACTTTCTTCTTTTAAAGGCAAAATAGTTAAAATTTATCAATGTGAAATATTTTAGATGATCCTTTTTAAAGAAATGTAGATATTGGTGTTTTCATTTTATTGAGGAGGACCTAAAGGGTAACTTTTATGGCATTTCTAGGATAACCCTATTGGCAACTGGGATGGAAGATTTGATGGAGTACAGCTTTGTAGTTTTGCAAGTGTTGAAAGTACAATTCTCCTGCACATCAATGACATCATCCCAGGTATGTGTCTTCTGTGTGTTCAGAAGACAGTTTCTAATGTGTATTTTGTTATGAGAATGCAAATACATGCTTTAAGATAGATCTTGTGAAATTGGCTTTCATATTGTAGCATTGTCATTAATATGCTTTATTTACCCCCAGACAAACGCAATACAAGTTTATTTCTAAAAGTATGTATGCACGGAATGAAGTTTATACATTATTGCCTACATTGTCTTCTCTGAGACATTCTAATAGAGAAAAAAATACTTTCTTATAATTGAAAGATTTAAAAATAAAAAAAGCTGTTACCCATTACAGTAAGAGTTGAAACTAGAACCCTGCAAAGAGAAATTGGTTATCTCATCTAAACTCCACAATGGATTTAAGATTCTTGTTAAATGGTGGCTGAAGTTCTTTTTGTTTTAAGATGGTATTAATGCTAATCATGAACCATGACTGTAGTCAGAAATATTATGTAGTTTTATTATAATTTTGTCTATTATATATATTATTACAAAAGTAATAATTCGGGCCAGCAAGATGGCTCAGTGGGTAAAGGCAATGAACATACATTTATTGCTGGGAATGGGACCCGAAGTCTTGTATACATAGCACAAGAGGTAAACACTTTCCCATTGAGCTGTGGTACAACCTCTGAACTTAAAAACAAACAAATGAGAAAACTACCACCACTAACAATGCCCCCGACCCAGAAAAAACCCTTAAGAACCTTTTGTGTTGCCTCAAATAAGTATTTCCCTTGGCTGCTATGCGGTAATTGACAGTGGTAGCAACTCCATCCCCTGCTGTTGGAATCCCCAGTAATTGGCTAGGGCAGTAAAACCAACAGAGGCATTCAGAGATGGGGATGTTTTTGTAACTTGAATAGAATGTCCAAAATCTGCAGGTAGACCATAGGCTGGGGTGTGCCAGGCCTGGAATTAGATGGTTTGTGCTGTCTTTATGTTCTGAACACATTTATAAGAAAGGTCTTAATACGTTTTTTTTGTTGATTAAAAACATGAAATAGAATAAACAGCAAAAGTAACAAAATCAACTGTGGCTCAAATCAGACTTAGATTGTCTATAATGAAAGTAAATGGCAAAGCTAAAGTTTATGTCCAAACCTGCCTGATTATCAACCTGATTTTTTCTTCAATCCCCCAACAAATGCCGTATTCTGTGAGTACTCTTGCATAGAAAATCTGCATAGAAAACCATATTCTTGGTGTCACATCCTAAGAATATTGTTTCTATGGAGATGTATTTTGTCCCTGGTTCTATAAAAGATGATTTAACTGTAGCAAGAATCATAAATGAGCCGCAAACTTTTTTTCCTTTATTGGTAATGTTGACACAAAATGCTTTTGAGTTTCTTTCTATAGCTTATTTTAGGTCCAGAATTTCTTGTTTCATAGAAATGGAAAGCGAAGGCTCCT
This sequence comes from Acomys russatus, assembly GCF_903995435.1. Taxonomy (NCBI): domain Eukaryota; kingdom Metazoa; phylum Chordata; class Mammalia; order Rodentia; family Muridae; genus Acomys; species Acomys russatus. Next base: position 14,905,007 of record NC_067162.1, read on the forward strand.
AGCCTGCACTCTGCCCATCCTGTCTCCCTGTTGATGTCAAGTCATAAATTCTTGTTTTACAGTTTGAGTATGCGTCCCACACAGCTTTTAGTTGTGCAGCAAGAGGCGTGAGATTCATGTGATAGTTTTATTTCAGTTTTGCTCTTAAAAAGTCTGACATACTTTTGATTTAATATGTATTTGTTATTAATTCTTTGTGAATTTTCATAATGCAATAATATATTTTGATTATAATACCCCATCCAACTCCTCCTGGATCCCCAGTCCCAATTCCTTGTCTAACCTCTTAGAAACAAATGGTTTACATTCAGGGGAAAGCATATATGCGTGCTCATGTTTTATTTAGTGGTATTTACTTTTTATGCCTATTTTATGCATAGTTTAGAATGTTGATGAATTGAAACACTTTTAATGTTACAATGAGTGCTTATTGTTAAAAAAAAAAAAAAGCAGCCATATAAAGCATCATTCATTCAGATAGTAGTAAGCCCTTACACAGGCTTCTTTAGATGTGGATATTTTAGGAAGCAAAGCAGGTAAGAATTCTTGGGACTAAGAGTCCCCATTTGGTAGAACACTTGCGAGCAAAGCTGTAAGTTCAAGTCTAGTAATGAACAAAAGTGATAATTAGGGACAGCAAGATGGCTCAGTGAGTAAGGGCATTTGCCTTCAAACCTGATTCCTGGAACTCTTGTTTGTAGAAGGAAAGAGCGACTCTTGCAGATTGTTCTCTGACCTCCACATACATGTTATGGCACATGGGCGCGCAAGCGCGCGCGCGCGCGCACACACACACACACACACACACACACACTGATAAGTTAACTATACAGATTTTAAGAATAAAATAATTCTTGTGTGAACCCCTCTCCCCCCCTCCCGTCTCTCCCTCTCTCTGTCTCTGTCTCTCTCTCTCTTTTTGATTTTTCGAGACAGGGTCTCTCTGTGTTAGCCTTGGCTGTCCTGGACTTGCCTTGTAGACCAGGCTGGCCTCGAACTCACAGCGATCTCTCATTTTAATAAGTGGAGATAGACAACAAATGAGCAGGATCTGTGGTTAGGTTGATGGTATTGAGGCTAGAGAATGGTAAAACAAAGGGTAGGAAGAATGGCGCGCTGGCCCGTCATAGTCACATGTCCCAGCTGACCTCTTCAGGAGACATTTGAGCAGCCACACAAGAAATTAGAGTTGAATTGAGAGGCCCTGTCCTAAATAAATTTGGAGAGCTATGCTAATTTTATAATGCTAACTTGCTAGGTGGCTGAGAATAAGCTCATGTAATTTTCCTTTCATTATTTGTGAATTTTTGCAGAGGAACCAATTCTGGGTAATACTGCTTCTCTGCAGTCATATCCTCCAGTGAAATTTCATTTCAGTTGGCAAAAAAATTTGTTTAGGTATTTTCTTTTTTAAGAAAAAGTTTTCATGGGTTACCCAATGGTGCTTTTTTTTTTTTTTTTTTTTAAAGATTTATTTATTGATTGTTATGTATAAAGTGCTCTGCTTGCATGTACTCCTGCAAGCCAGAAGAGGGCGCCCCATCACATTACAGATGGTTGTGAGCCAGCATGTGGTTGCTGGGAATTGAACTCAGGACCTTTGGAAGAGCAGGTCGTGCTCTTAACCACTGAGCCATCTCTCTAGCCCCCCCCCCCAATGGTGCTTTTGAAACCTTAAAACCCATGACATTTTTGAGTGAATGTAACTGTCATTTTTAGTTATCTTAATTGCATTGCTTTGAGTTTTATGCTTTATAGCTGAATGAATTATGCTATATGAAGTTATAAGATGGGGGAAGCATTACATTAGTGTTTCTGTTAAAGAAGGAAGCAGCTCACATATGCTGGCTTGGTTGTGCTGTTTTCATTCTTCTGTAGAATAAAGGCTTGAAATGTTCCCACTCCAGCTCTTCAGCTGGATGTTTTCAATATATATGCATGTATGTGAATAATATGTATATATACATTCCACCTCTAAACTTGTTTGAAATAAAAATGGTCTTAGATTCTGCAGTAGTACATAAGAAGTGGGAAGGAGAGAAGAAAACAAACTACCATTTTTATTTTCCTTGTGCTGGAAATGGGGTGTAACCTTAAAAGGAATTTTTTTTAGCAGTACTTACCTTAAAAAACATTTCAGTTGTATTTTAGTTAAACACTGGTATAGAATTAAAATAACAACAACAACAACAAAACAACAACAACAACAACAGCAAACCATATAAGTTTCATGACCTAGGAGTCCCTTGCCAGGAATCTTCTGGATCCTTGCTTGTCTTTAACGTCATTGCTGGTTTAGAGCAGCATTGAGAAAGGGAAAGCATGCTTTTTCTTTTTCAAAACTATTGATATTCATAAACCTTGAATAGCAGATAATTAAGAATGATACTGCTTTTATACAATAAATTATACTTATTTGCCAACAAAATAAAGCTTGCAAATAGACTTTTAAAAAGTAAAGTTGTTTAGATAAAAATTAATTTAGTTTATTTGCATACGCCTTCATCTTTATTTTGTATCATTAACAGTCCTTTCTTGGGGGGAAAAAAGCATGGCAGTGTCTCCTTTAGTTCCTTAGTTTATTTTTTTCTTGCCCAATTACCTTCATTTGTGGGACAAAATTAACATTTCCAGCACGTAGGAAAGATTCTTTTTGGAGCGGCTGAACAGTTGGCGAGATTTGGGAAGAATTCTGTCCTGTGAACTGTTTCTTACCGCTTGTGTCTGAATACCTTTGCTTCAGCCTGCTGTAAATATGTCCCTCTTTGCACTGCTGTTTCTGATGGCTCAAAGTATTAACACATCTGATGTAGCACATTCAAGTTTGTAAAATTGGGATGAAGCATGACAATTTGTGACACCCCTAAAGTATTTCTGCTTGTTGAGCTCTGTCTCTGCCTTTTACTTGTAAAGGTTAAGAGTTTAATACAATTAAAAACAACTCAGACTACACAGTATATGCATAGTCACAGAATTTTTAAAAGGAAATTATTTAGTGGGACCTTTCCCTCCTGAAGCTGATAATGTCTTTTTGTATCCTTCTTGATCAGTGTGTGTGTGTGTGTGTGTGTGTGTGTGTGTGTGTGTGTGTTGCATAGTTCATGTCCTTTAAAAAGGTAACCATTTTGTTGCACTATAATTGATGCATAGCGTTGGACAGTGTATCTCAACTGTCATCAGAGAAGCTTCTTCCTGCAATAGATGACAGTTAACACAGAGACCCTCAGCTGGTCACGGTGCAATGAGTAAGAGACTATGGAGTGTCAGCCCTAAGTGGGAACATACACCTTACACCCCTCCCACCAAGGCTCAGGGAACTTTGCCGAAGAGAAGGTGGGAAGATTGTAAGAACCAGAAGTAGAGGTTGACTTCAAGAAGACAGAATTTTCTGCATACTGCAGGGTAGTTATGTATATAATCTCACACAAATTGTGTCACCATGCACAAGACCTGTGCAGCCTCAAGCCAGACAAAATCCCAGCATGGAGTGAGGGGGTAGTGGGTATGAAATGCCACCACTGAAGCCACCTGAAGCGCTGTTGACATTGATAGCTACTGGGGGAGGGAGCATCTGCAGCCACTAATCCCTTCTTTGTTTCTCTGAGTTTGCCATTTCAGAACAGTTATATGTTAGTGGATTTGTATAGGACATAGTTTTGGGGGTTTTTGATTGACTTTTTGTCTCCCCATTATTCTCTGGAGATGTAGCCATGTTATGTAAGTGGTCTCTCAAAGGGATGTAGCTCACACCCTTGGCACTGGGATTTTCATTTAATCAATCGCTTCTGGGAGGAATTTGATCTACCCACATAGGGCATCACTATTTTTTACAGTAAGCTTCTTATTTTTTTGTTTTTACTTGTTTGTTTGCTTGTTGGTTTTGAGACAGGGTGTCTCTGTGTAGCCTTGGCTGTCTTGGACTCTCTTTGTAGACCAGGCTGGCTTCAAACTCACAGGGATCCACTTGCCTCTGCCTCCCAGAGTGCTGTGACTACAGGTGTTTGCCACCATACCAGGCTTACAGTAAGCTTTCTAAAGAAACTGCTACAACATTTTATAGAGTGAATGTATGGTATCACATGACTACTGGAAATATTCAAATAATCCAGTCTTTCTACATACTCATAGCTGCTTTTGATGTTAGCTATTCTGAGAAATATGTGGTGATAGCTCATTGTAGTTTTGTTTCCTTGATAATTCATGATACTGAACATGTTTATGTAATTATATACTTATATTCTTCAGTAAAATATATTTTTATCTACTTTGACCAGGTTCTAATTGAGTAATTTGCGGTTTTATTGTTGAGTTTTATAATTTAAAAAAATATATTCTAGACACTACCCCTTTGTTGAGTATGATTTGCAAATATTTTCTCCTAGTTTTAACCTTGCCTTCTCATCTTCTTTACATGGTTCACTTTGGGGAATAAATCCAACAACTTTTTACTTAGTTCTATATTTGGAAGTATTTTTCAGTTTTAAAACATGAAATATAATTCATGTGCCACCACCATTACGCCATTAAAATATAACTCATCAGTCAGGGTTAAGTGCATTTAGAGTATTGTATGCCTATTGCTCTTATCTAGCTCAAGGACTGGCTTACCCATCCCCAGTAGCAGCTTCCCTCTAGGCCCTGGCAACTGTGAATCTGCTTTCTGTCTCTCCAAGTTTGTCTGTTCTGGAATTTCTTCTATACTGAGTCAAGACTTCTGGTCATGGGAGACAGTTAGAGCCCACAAGAAGGATTGTTTGAAGTACCAGAGCTCAGCAGGCAACTCTGATGTTACCTATTAGGTCACATACAGATACCGTTATTTACAATTATCTAAAATATTTTTTTCTGATTAGTCATCCACGTTTATAGAGATTTTGCGATAATTGCCTGGCATTGGGTTTCATAATGTCCTCATTTTTGGGTGCATGTTAAATTCTCAATTGGGTTTGAATTGTGCTCCATGACTGATGTTATTGGACAAATACATCATTTAAACAATCCCTCTTGGTTTAATGGGCTATTCAAATTTATAGACATTTTGTTTGAATAACTTGTTCACTCTTTTATTACTATGATTTTGAGCCAAAGAATCTTCAAAAGGACTTTTCATTTTCTTACAGAACCATAAGAATAATGATCAAGTTCCCAGTTCTATCATTTTGAATGCAGCCCTGATGCGTGTATATTATGTATACTTGAGGTCTGATTTTTTTTTTTGCTCAGCAGTGTTCATGTTGTATATAGCAGTAGTTTGCTCCATTTTATTGCTAAGTAGTACTAAAAATGTAGTACCATATTTTCAGTGAACTCTAAAAATCATCCCTTAGAAGTTTTTCATCTTCTTGTGGTGTAGGGTTGAACCCAGGGCTCTGAGTATGCTGGCAATTGCTCTACTACAGACCTGTATCTCTACCTCACAGTTTTTTTGCACCTCAATCAGTTCATCTGTTGTATAGAATAGATTGGTTTCAGCCTTTAGTTATTATGAGTAGGGTTATTGTGTTCATTTTAGTGTGCTGTTGAGTGGATTTACTATTTCCTTGAATATCTTTAATCAGGATAGTTTCAGTCTTAAACTGGGCGTGGTGGTGCACGCCTTTAATCCCAGCACTTGGGAGGCAGAGGCAGGCGGATCACCGTGAGTTCGAGGCCAGCCTGGTCTGCAAAGGGAGTCCAGGACAGCGAAGGCTACACAGAGAAACCCTGTCTCAAAAAAACCAAAACCGAAACCAAAACCAAAAAAAGATAATTTCAGTCTTATAAAATTGTCTGTTAAATTTATTCTTGTCTACTACATCATATTTACCTTTTCTTCAAATTGAAGCCACTAAGTCTAACTTGCTTTATGATCCAAGTGATTTTGGATTATAAACAACATATATATATATATGTTTGATTATAAACATCTCTTTTCAGATGGAGTTACACACTCTTAGTTACAATTGACAGTGGGCATTAATTGTCTTTAGTCAGTTCATATGCTATAACTTGGAACCTTTCTCCAATGACAAACAGTTATAATTTTCCTCCAAAAAACTGTTGTAGATGACATAGATATCTGAATGGTAATGTTATAAAAGCATTTTTAGTATTTCTTTTATTATATAATTTGTTAAAATTATGGTTAGTCAGTATAACTTTAATTGAAATGATAACTGCATATTTCATTTATTATATTTTGAGGTATTAAAGATATATAGTTTAATATATATATCTATCCTCCTCCAACCATGGAAAAAGATATCAAGCATTATTTATATGTAATTAATTCAATATGACTCCCCTTTTTATTTTATTTTAGACGGCCTTTTCTGTATTTAAAATATAAAAACTTTTCTATTTTTCCTTTCTGTCCTCAATATTCGACTGTGGGGGCTACCATTCTTGCTGCTAACAGCTTTATCAGGTACGGCCCCTCAGCGTTGTGTTGCACTTCATGAGTGTGCTGTTGAGCTTCCTCAGGGGAAGCCTTCACCCTGACTCTTTTATGTTTTGTTTACTTGATCAGTGTTTGAATGTCATATGAACTTACCAGGCTTTAGGGTTTAGAAATATCTTTGAATCTAAAAGAAGTTTGCCAAAATTTTTTGTATCTGTACTTTGAAGTGAAACTTAGAGTGCGTTCTTAAAAAAAATTACTGTTGTGTGTCTCTGGATTTCTGCATTATGATCTGTGGGTCATTCTGTGTTTTCCCTGTTTACGTGTGTCTGTATACACATCTTTTATTCTTAATGTGTGTGTGTTTAAAGGGAAATTAATCTGAGATACTCACTAGAGTGGCACAAATATGTTTAGTATGTCACATCATTTAGAGATTTCTCCAGGCGCATCAGCATGTAAAAATTCTGGTTTTTGCAGTAAATAAATTGTCTATCTTTCTTTATTGTAGCACTTTTTATAATGCTTGAATGCAAAACACTTTATAATATGTAGGGTTGTGCTGGGCATACTGATCTGGAAAATGCAACAAAAACTATGAATAAGTTTTCTTTATAGCTTTTAAAACATCAAACAAAATTGACTGCATTTAAGTCCAGGGTTGATTTTTTTCCCCCTGAGAAATTACTTTTCAGTGCTTTTGAGTCTTTAAAGAGAATCTGTATGACTATAAAGATTGTGCTTTTTTATTGGAAAAGATTTCTTTGTTTTGTTTATGCTTTTGTCATTGATTGCTAAACTATTTATTCTCTTCCATATGAATTTATGTTTATATTTTTAAAAATATGTTTACCGTTTCAGAGAGCATGACACAAGAAAGGAGGCCTCCCAAACTTGCCTTTATGTCAAGAGGTGTTGGTGACAAAAGTTCATCTAGTCATAATAAACCAAAGGTTACAGGTATGGAGCCATTCCTGGTAGTTACTTTACATGATATCTGATTTTTCCAGATATTAGATAAGCTCTATGTATTAGTATGTATATATAATTTATTCAAATATTTTATGTAAACTAAAATTTTATGTACATGGTTATAAGAATGCCTTAAGGAGACCACCAAAATAGCCACCCCATGTGGATAGAGAGAACATCCAGAGGGAGGCATCTGAAAGAGTCCAGAGCAGAGAGAAAAAGAAGCAGACTGGACGTGACCAGGGTTGCCTGTAAGCGAAGAGAGAATAGTGGGGGCTGGGGAAAAACCTTGCCTTTATTAGAGGACAAATGGGGAGCTGGGAGTAGGGAAGCCCTTGGGCTGGAGGGAGTTAGGGTAGACAGGAGATGAGAAGAGCTAGGATGCTGGCATGGGCTGCGAAATGTTTAACAGGTACTTGTGATACTGAGGGATCCTAGAGGCCAGCATGTACTCTGGTATGCTAATAGACACTACAGACAGCCATTTGTCCCTTCTGCCAGTGATTAGGGTAATGGCTCATTGTGGCAGAGAGGAACCAGCTTCACAGTTCCTGAGGAATGCTGGCTTTTATCTAAACACCAGAAAACCTCCTGGAGTCCAGGACTGTCTTTTAGAGTTTAGGGAATTGGAGTTTCCTTTGGACCTGATGCTGGAGACTTGGGGACATGGAGACATTGAGATTCCTGAGACTTGCTCCTGTTCTCTTATGTATTGAACAATTACCAAACTTAAAGCTGAAGACAACAATACAATGCATTGTTTGTATGTGTCTATTAGTTGTGTGAGCAGCTGGTATACCATATGCATATTAATTTATTTATAAAATCTCTTTTACACTATATTGGCTTTTTTTTTTTTTTTAAAGAAACTTTTCTTGTTCCACAGGATCTACCTCAGACCCTGGAAGTAGAAACAGATCTGAATTATTTTATAACTTAAATGGATCATCAGTTGACTCACAACAACAATCCAAATCTAAAAATCCATGGTACATTGATGAAGGTAATCTATAATGTTAGTCTTCTTTATAATGATGCTGTCAATGCTTATTTTTAAACTCTATTTTACTTGGGGTATTGAAGCCTCTACTTCCCTTCCACCAACCCCTTAGCCCTGGGTAAGAGAGAAGGAGGTTAGTGGAGAGAGGGAGTGCAGATGCTTTACTTCTCCCAGCTGTTTAGGGTCATGGGTTATTTTGGGGCAGTACCAAATGCAGCAAGCAATTTCCTTTCTGCCTATCCCCAGGCTGCCACGCTGTCTGTCCCTGGTCATGCCACATACCACACACCACACTTTCTTTCTCTGGGCTCTCCTGTTTGTCTTCCACCATGTCTCTCTCCATGCCGCTTGAGGCAGGCTGTTACCAGCTGGCAAAGACCATGTCCCGCAGGAGGCAGTTATCAGCTGTGGGCATACTTAAGCCCAAACTAAAATCCCACATTTGGGATTAAAACAAAAACATCATTTACATAATAAGTGAGTTTACAAAGAAACCAAAACTTCCATTACATGATCCTCTGGGTTTAATGGCATTTTGGAAACAGTGACTAGATCATTGCTAATATGCTAATGTTGCTGAACTAAAATATTAAATGTATTTTGAACTACTCTGCTATTAGGGTTGGCAATACATTTGAAATGTGTTAATAGTCTGTTCTTATCTCTTAACTCATCAGCTTAGGACCAAAGGTTTCTAGAAATGAAGTGACTCATTAAAAGACTTCCCTATTTTACTTCCTTTAACACTTTACCTTCTCTTGTTTCTTAGATTTCATTTTCCTGTTACTTATTCATTTCTTTCATCTGTTCAGCAAGTAGTTATTGAGACATTCTTAGGTTACTAGGACAGAGAATAAAATAGATTTAGCCCTTGCCTTATTTGAAGCTGTAGTCAGTTTGTTAAGATAGAAATTCATTAGACACGAATACATGGCCTTGTAGTGTTGATGAATGCAGTGACAGGACGTGGTGCTGTGAGGGTGCTAGAGAGGTCACAAGGCAGTCTACATTTACCAGGTGTCTTAGTGCTGTGATGAAACACTAACCAAAAGCAACTTGGAGAAGAAAGGGTTTATTTCATCTCATGCTTTTAGGTAACATTTCATCACTGAGGGGAGGTCAAGGCAGGAACCTGGAGGTAGAAACTGAAGCAAAGGCCACGAAGGAATGCTGCCTACCAGCTTGTTCCTCATGGCTGGCTCAGTTCTATACAGCTCAGGACCACCTGCCCAAGAGTGACACTGCACGCAGTGGGGTGGGCCTTCTAACATTAATCATTAATCGAGAAGATGCCCTGTAGACGTACCTATAGGAAATCTGATGGAATCATTTCTCAACAGGTTCTTCTTCCCCAATAACTCTGTCTTGTGTCAAGTTGACAGAAAACTAATTAGGACACCAGAGAAATGGTGCAGTGAAAGGAATTCCGTAAGTTAGGCCCTGGAAATAGCATATATAAAGTCCTCTGAGAAGATGGAGCCTAGAAGACTAGAAAGATCCAGAGGAGGAAAGGGAACAACCAACAGGGCCAGGCCACATGTGTAGCCTAGTTATACCTCTCTGGAAGAAAATGGAGAGCCACTGAAAAAATTTTAGCTAAGAGTGGCATAACCAGGTTTGTCTTATGGAAATGGCATTCTGTTACAGGGCAGACAGTAGACTCAAGTGAGTGAGTGTAGTAAGTGGATACCCCTGAAGGCTGTTATAGTAACTAATTATAATTTCTGAGATAAGACTTGGGGGAGAGATAGAAATAAATTGATATAAAGGGTTATTGAGAGTTGGATTGAAAGAAGTTATAGGTAGATTGAATTTAAGAATCGGGAAAGAAAGACGTACCAGTAGCAACATTCTGGATCATGTACTTAGATGGCAGGAGGTAGGTGGTGAATTTAATTTTGAATTTGATTCATTCGAAAGGTACTTAAAAACTTCCCAGAGGTGAATTATTAAGTAAGGTTGGATGTTTAGGTTTAGAGCATGGAAGAAAGGTAAGAGCTAGAGAAATAAATTTGTAGGTTTTCTTCATACAAGGGGATTAAAGTTCTCTGTTAACAGTGAGGGGAGCCAGGGATTGAAATGTTTAAGGACTCAATGGCTGAGATGGAAGGAAGATGAGTTGTTAATGGGAGTCTAAGGGAAACCAACAGTGGGGCTTTGGAAAACCAAGGGACCATTGGGTCAAGGGTGCATTGAGTAGGAGGATAGCACCCTTGAATTCTCCAAGAGGGTATGTGAAGTGAGGCCCACATAAAGCTCATCTGATGCAGACTCTGTAAGTCACTGATAACCCAGGCAGTTCTGTCATGGGAAAAATTCATCAGAGGCTCAATTGGGGTGTGCTGGCAATGTAGAACGAAGTCATTGACATAGGACAAGAAGCTTGGGTTTCTTTCTTATGTGAGTGAGTGTGCATGCGTGCGTCTGTGTGTGCGTGCATGCATGCACGTGTCTGTGTGTGTCTGTTTGTATGTCTCTCCCCACTTTGTACCCTTTTGTGCATATGGTCAATTGAATGGAAGTCCTTCTAGTTCCTCCAGTTTAATGGTCTGGCTGACTGCTGTTCGCCTCTTAAACTGCCCACTCTCTTAGCTTAGGCTAAATGTCCTTAAAATGGTTTTGGTTACTTGCCTGTCCTTTTTGTAAATTGCTAGTGTTTCTATAGTACTTAATATTTAGGAGGTTTGGTAAGCTAAAGCAAATTTGTAGTATTGTAAGTTTCTATGACTACTTATCACATGAATTCAGTTATAGGCTAAAACACACAGTAAAAACCTGCAGTTGCATAACATAGGTTACATGTATACTTACACAGAAAGCGACTTGAGTGGATATTCTCCACATCTGATTCATGCACTGCGTGGGCTTTTGTGAGTATAGGCAGCATGACCGGCCTCCCTCAAGAACTCACCCTGTCCTCACAGCAGGACAAATGTCTAAATGGTGTTCCTGTAGGAGGGCCTGTCTCCTGGTGGGCAACCTTTGTTAGGACTTGGTCTATAAAACCAGTTCTCACCCCTCTACCTTCTAGAACGTTCCTGGAAGGACTTTTGGCCTTTCCAAATACTGCTGGTCTCTGGATGGGCACAGAAGCCATCCAGGATGGCTGAGGATGCATGATCATGCCCTGTCATTCCCAGCAGCTTCACAGATGCTTTCCAAGGTGCTCATTGATTCATAAGAAAAAGGAGCTAATGGAAATAGAGGCTTTCAGAGTCTAGACAGTGTTGATTCTCTCAATTTATGCTGTAATTTCTTTTTTGTTTTGTTTTGTTTTCTTGTTTTTTTTTGTTTGTTTGTTTCTTTTTTCAAGACAGAATTTCTCTGTAGCCTTGGCTGTCCTGGACTCCCTTTGTAGACCAGGCTGGCCTTGAACTCACGATGACATACCTGCCTCTGCTTCCTGAGTGCTGAGATTAAAGGCATGTGCCACCATGCCTGGCTTTGTAATTTCTTCTTTTTATTAATACAAAATTTGTACTGTACTAGTGTCTTAGTCACTGGTCTATTACTGTGAAGAGACATTATGACCAAGGCAACTCTTATAAAAGAAAACATTTAACCTGGGGGCTTGCTTACAGTTTTGAGCCTTAGTCCATGATCATCGTGGTGGGAAACAGCCATGGCACTGGAGCAGTAGCTGAGAGTTTTACATCCTAATCCATAGGCAGCACTCAGAGAAAAAGAGACTGGGCCTGGTATGGGCTTTTGAAACCTCAAAACCCACCTACAGTTACATACCTCCTCCACTAAGGCCACACCTCCTAATCCTAATCCTTCTTAAACAGTTCTGCTCTATGGTGACTGAACATTCAAGTATATGAACCTATGGGGACCATTCTCCTTCAAACTACCACAACTAGAATATTCATAACTTATTGATGTACTAGAATCTGATTTATTGTTTAATAATTTTATGAAATAATATTGGCCTAAAAGACTTACATGAAAAACTAATTTTGGTGATAGACACTTGTAATTTCAGTGTTTGGGAGATAGAGGCAGGAGGAGCCGGAGTTCAAGAATAGCCTTGACTACATAGGAATTTGGAAGATAACCTGGGCTACAGGTACTCTGTTTTAAAAAAAAAAAAAAAAAAAAAAAAAAAAAAAAATCACATGTTATTTTTCTCATCTTCCAGCTCTTTCATTCTTCCTACTCTCTCTTCCACAGTATTCCTTGAGCCTTAGAGGAGATAGTATAAATGTCCTGTTTAAGGCTGAACACTCATTTTAAGCAACACATTCTAAGTATGGCAGGTAGCCAAGTCTCTATTTGACCCCTACTCATTATAAAGGGAAGATTCTCTTGATTAAGGGAGAGGGTAGTGTATAAGACCCGTAGCATTTGAAATGACATCTTGTACTGGTTTGGGTTTTTATATCACCCATTTACTAGTGAGGGCAAAGATTTTCTCATTGATTTATTAGTTATTTGAGTTTCTTCTGCAAATTACCTTTTCAGATCTTTCACCTATTTTTTCCCCCTGTTTCTATTGAAGTTCTCATCTTCTGAAAAAAGTGTATTGTAAGTATTCTCTCCTTTGGCTCAAGACTACTCTCAGCTATGACCCCTTTTTCACGAACATGTTTTTAATTTTAACCAGATGATAGTTGTCATTTCCCGTTACAGGTTTATGTACTTACATCTAATTGCTCTCTTCTTTGAAGTCATAAAGTAGATTCTTCTATATTGTATTCTAGACATATGTAGTTTGCCAGTCCCATTGTTTTATATGCTACCTGGAACTGATTTTTGCAGAGTATGAATAAGATTATGATTTATTGAGTTGTTTTTGTTGTTTGGCTTTGTTTTGTCATGCTGGGAATTGAACTTAGAACCTCATACATGTCCAGCAAACCCCTGCTATATTCATAGTCCCTGCTTAATGTAAAATTTTTAAATTTTAATGTGTGGGCCAGATGCGGTGGCACATGCCTGTAATCCCAGCACTCGGGGAGACAGAAGCCGGTGGATCTCTGTGAGTTCAAGGCCAGCCTGGTCTACATAGTGAGTCTAGGACAGTCAGGGCCACACAGAGAAACCCTGTCTCAAAAAACAAAATAAAACAAAATAATATGTGTCCACACACATGTGTATGCTTATGTGTGTGCTTGCACTCATATGAGTTCATGTACAACCCATGGGTGCAGGAGACCACAGAGGCTAAGAGAGAGAATCAGATTTCCTGGAACTGGAGTCCCAGACAATTATAAGCTGCCATGTGGGTGCAAGGAACTAAACCCAGGTACTCTGAAAGAGCTGTGTGTACTCTTAAATGCCAAGCCATCTCTCAGCTCTGATGTTTTTAAACTAATGTATTATTGACTATCTCAACAGTATTAAAGAGATCATTCTTTCCTGCTGAGAGGCAGTGTGTACCTGCCAGCTGCATTAGTCACTTAAGAAAACAGCTTTGGCGGGTTGTCTTTACTGTAAGTTTGCTTTCTTGAGTTATTTTCTTGCTGTTTACTTTGGCTTAAGCTTATTTTTTCTCTTTCATTAATCTTTGTTCATTTTGTTTTTTTCTGATATGCCAAGCTATATATGAGTTAATTAATACCTAGCCTTTTTTTTTTAACTTTTATTGAATGTCTATGATTTACACATCATGCGCCAAAATCCCTCTTCTCCTCCCAGTAAAATAAAATAAACAGACAAACAAAAAATCTTGTCACAGAAGCTGTAGTGTATCACGCAGTATAGCCTTTTGTCCACATATGTTTATTTTCAAATGTTCATTGCTATAAGTCATAGGTCTGGTTGGAGGCCTACACCATCGTTACTGGTCCTTACTGGGACTGCTGTCGGATATCCCGTTGTTGCTGTGTGTCAAGGAGATTCTTAATCTTTGAATCTGCAAGTCTGGCCCCTTCATGTGTTCAGCAGGTCATACATGGGGTGGATGTTGGGGTGAGGTCCACTCAGAGCCCTGGATCAGGGCTAGCTCCCTTGTCCTAAGGGCAGGGCCTGCTATCTCACTCCAGTGTCATCTTGGTAGAGCCAGCTCTCCTGCTCCTGTGTCCTCAGGGCAGAGACGGCTCTCCTGCTCCCGTGGCTTCAGGGAAGCGCCCACTCTCCCATTCACATGTCATCAGGGTAGAACAAATATTCTTTTTCTTTGGTTTATTTTTCCTTTTTTCTTTCTTTATTAAAATACTGAGTTTATTTCACATGTGTCTTTTTGTCTCCCTACCATTTCCACATCTGACCACCACTAATACTATGCCCTATTATAACATTCCATACATACTTAAAACCATGTAAAGAATGGAGGTCCATCCTTGAAAACTAAATAGCCATTTTAGACACTACACATTCTTGGCAACTGAACCTGGACAACATTTTTCACACAGTGGTAAAGTTCTCACTTTGTGTTATAAGAAGGACAGCCAGATATCAACTCTTAAAGAAGGAAGTAAGATGGAATATTTCAGACTGCTTAAACGATTTTCTTAAAGAGGCTTTCTCCACTGCTAGAGATTTGAATAGCCTCCTGGTCAGTCATCCAGAAGCAATTCTTCACATGATTAATGAACTTGGCTTCCACTTTGGGAAGAGAACCAACTTTTTCTATACTTGTTTGCATTTTTGCCTTAGTGTCTTCTATAGAACTAGGTCCTTGGTGCTTTAGGATTTTTTTCTCCTGTTTTATGAAGGACTTTTGACCCTTTTGATCTTGGTGTTGATGGTTTTACATCTTTCCCATATTGGTTTGATTTTTATGCATTTTTGGCTGGGATATCTCATACAGATTTCTTCATTGGAACTTTTTCTTCAGTTTTATCCTCATCAAAATCATCATCATCATCATCATCATCATCTTTATCAAGTTTTACTTTTTTTTCTGGAACCATGTTATCACCTTCTTGGGCAGATTGCTTTCCAGACATCCTTCTTCATCTTCTGACTCTGCATCTTCCTCTACAGCTACTAGGTGCTATCCACTGATGTGCACAGGCCCTGAACCACACTTCAACATTGAGACCACAGGAGGTGTAATTTCAAAGTCCCCAAGGGCAGCTGTTGGCTGTACAGACATTTTCAACATTTCCAGTGTAACTTTAGTTGAACTGCCTTCATAGTTCATTGCTTCTGCCTCTGTGATGTGTAATTCATCTTTTGCCCCACCCCTAAACTGACCGTTTGTAATGACAACTGGTGCTCATTTTCATCATTATCTACTTTGAAGAGAAAATCTTTGCCAGTCTCTAGTTCACAATTGAGAAGGTTCTGAGGCCTAAGAGGGCTTATGTCCATTTTCATCAAGTCTTTCTGAGGTGCCTACTGCTCCTCAGAACAGACATGCAGGACAGAATCACGCCGGGGCTTTTTATTTATGTTTAAAACTTACATTATTTTTTTCTTTGAAAAATTATTTAGAATTGCTACTTAGATTTTTTAAATATATCTATTCATACTGGTTTCTAACTTAATCGTATTATGAGTAAGGACTATAACCTACGTGGTACTGACCAGACAGTGATGAGCAATTGGGTGCCAGATTAGTGAGACAGAGAAGTTTGGAGGTAAAGAAGAAACAAGAGCATTGTTCAGACCCAGTAAGTTTACAGTGCTTGTGGTCAGACTTGCAAAGAGGGCATATGGTCAGCTAGGAGGGACCTTTATACAGTTTTTAGAGACACAAACATATGTCATGTTCTCAAACAACTTTTTCTAATTAGGAACATTTCTTTTCATAGTTGCAGAAGACCCTGCAAAGTCACTTACGGAGATGTCTCCAGACTTTGGACATTCGTCACCTCCACCGCAACCTCCTTCCATGAACTCCTTATCCAGCGAGAACAGATTTCACTCTTTACCCTTCAGCCTGACAAAGATGCCCAATACTAATGGCAGCATGTCTCATAGTACACTCTCCCTGTCAGTGCAGTCTGTGATGGGGGAGCTGAACAGCACACCTGTCCAAGAGAGCCCACCCTTGCCCGGCTCTTCTGGCAATGCACATGGTCTAGAGGTGGGCTCACTGGCTGAAGTGAAAGAGAACCCCCCGTTCTATGGGGTTATCCGTTGGATTGGCCAGCCACCAGGGCTCAGTGATGTGCTAGCTGGACTGGAACTGGTAATTTAATTTGCTCTAAAATCTTACAATTCTTTCCTGCATGAGGTTTTGCCTATTAGATAATTTCTTGGGATATATATACATATATATATATATATATATATTTTTTTTTTTTAAAGTAATAGAGAATTTTTTTTTACCCTTTGCCATTCTGTTAACTTCTCCTCACTTCTCATGTTTGTTTGTCTGTGATCAAGGAGTAGAATGACTTTAGGCTAGAATATTTAGTTTCCTTATATTAGACATAATGCAGCAAACAAAGCCCTTACCAGCGTTTCTTCTTATTTCTCAGTCTCCTCCTATCACAGTCAGTTCAGGGATGTGATGGGTTGATTTTACAATTAACTGTCATGTGCAGAGGTCTTTGGTAGAAGGAAAGGTTTTCCCTTTGGAGAGTAGAAAAGCATATTGTGTGAGTTTTCATAATCTGGATGGGGAACCTGAATAAACTTAGTTATTACCTAAATGTGGTTTTTTGTTTAATTTTTTTCACCTGTTTTCTTGCTGGCAGGAAAGTAAATAAATTAATCTGTTTATTCCTGCCTCTTGATCTTAATACTTTTGAAATGTCTCAGAGCAAGTCATTAAACCAGGAAAGTTCTAAGTGCATATTTGGAAAGGAAATGCATTAAGTACTTCCTGGTGGGCTAAAGAATTATTTTCTTAAACCAGTAGCACCAGTCAGCCAACCCCTTTTCCTTGATGCTGGTCTAGTCAGTACAGATTTATAGAGGGAATTCAGAAAAAGTGCAAATGCCTGCTCCTTTTGTGAGGTCCATGTAACACACACTGAAGCCTTTCTTTTTCAGGAAGATGAATGCGCAGGCTGTACAGATGGAACTTTCAGGGGCACGCGCTATTTCACTTGTGCCCTGAAGAAGGCGCTCTTCGTGAAGCTGAAGAGCTGCAGACCGGACTCTAGGTTTGCCTCCTTGCAGCCTGTTTCCAATCAGATTGAAAGGTGTAACTCTTTAGGTACTTGGATACTTTTAGTTTATTTGCCCCTCTGGAATGACTATTTCATGCCACTTTTCAGTATCTGTGGGCAATGGTGTTTAAGTTATTTGCTTGCTATGTTCATCAAGTTTCTAAGTTGGTAAAGACTGTTACTTGGCTCATAAGAAAGTTGTCCTAAGAGGAGATACATTTAAACAATCTTTAAAAAAGTGTTTAGGATCTAAAGAATAAAATTAGTGGTTTGTTTTTTTCTTCTAGTAATTATATACACTTAACTTGTGGCAGTATGGATGGTAGGAATAAAAATGCTACTCTTTTAACGTTAACGTCCCCCTGGCCATCTTACTTAAGGACCTCATTCAGGAGATCCTATGAAGAGATCTGATGTAGTCTGGGGACACAGTCGGCTTGGCAGATGGAGGACAGCCCTTCTCATCCCTTGCCGTCAGCTGGCCTATGCTGGCCTTCCCAGTTCTGAACAGTAGTTAAACAGGAACAAATAGGGAAGCAATCTTTATGAACAACATTTTTCTTAAAGTTGAAGGGTACTTTGGAAATTTTTGTTTTCATTTCATACTTGAAAATGAAACGTTTTGGACAAGTATCAAAATGCTTATTTGACAGGTGTTTAATTGACTTAATATTCTAAATTCTATATGAAGAAAGTGGTATCGAAAGTGAATAATAGCATTTTTATAAGCCCAAAAAGCAGTTAACTAAATGTTGAAACAGTTAGCACAGAGTGCCAAAATATATTTTAAATGAAGACGTAGACATATGCATATGTATATAGATATATACTATCGTGGTTTAAAAGAATTATTTTCACTTTTTATCTTTTCAGCATTTGGAGGCTACTTAAGTGAAGTAGTAGAAGAAAATACTCCACCAAAAATGGAAAAGGAAGGGTTGGAGATAATGATTGGGAAAAAGAAAGGCATCCAGGGCCACTACAATTCTTGTTACTTAGACTCAACTTTATTTTGGTAAGTTCATATTTTCTGCAGTAGATGTGTGTGTGTGGGGCAGGGGTTAGACAGGTGTGTGTGTGTGAAAGGAAGGGCCAGGTATCTTTGAGTAGAGAAACTGACTAGGAGTTAGGAAAGATCATGTGTCCTTGGCAGCGAATCTTATCCCTAGATTCAAAAACTAATATGAAAATGCTGCAGTGAATAATGTGTAAAAGCATGACCCCTGTGGACAGATGCACAGAGGGCATCTGCTTCCAACGTAGTGTGATTGCACACGTGCAGAGTAACCAGCATAAACTATTGACATTATATGTTGTGTGCATTTTAGAATATTGAGGTGGCCATAAGTTCTTAATAGTAAAAGTTATTTCCCATGGGATCAGTGTTGTTCTCCTCTGTGCAGTTTTCCCAAAAGCGGAACAAGTTGATACAGCAAGGAACGTTAAGCTGTGAAGATTGAGTGGAGAATTTGTAGCCTTAAAGATGGTGAACTGCCAGTTAAACTTAAGTGGCTCTGCCAGCTCTGCTCTGTGCCACAGGAGCTGGGAAGTTAGCATAGATGTTAGAAGTTTAAAATAGAGAATAGAATAAAGGCTGTGGGCCTTTTTGTTGGTGGAATACTTTTGATTAAACAAAGAAACCTCACGAAACCTTATTATAATATTCCTTAGATTTCCTGATAAAAATCTATTTTAGCCAGATGTTATTTTCTTTGAAACCAGCAAGTTTCTGCTGCTAGTCACTCACAAGTTACTTTAAGGAAGTACATGTCTCATGATAGCAAGATGTATTTGTCCTGACTTGTAGTCTCCAACTTTCTCCCCATATTGTCAGTGTGCGTGACTGATTTCCAGGCCCTTCTTGACTTATGCAAACAAGTTTCTTTCATAACATTCCCAGGTGTATTTTTACCCTTCACTTAATGGTGCAGTCTGGGTATTTGTGGTCTGGACCTGCAGGGTCTCTGGGTACTAATGGCTGAACACAGGGCCTGTGCTGTCTGAATTCTTATGCCAGTGGTTCCTCACACTTGGTTCTCTTTCGTCTTCTGCCCCCTTTAAGAATCTTTCTCAAATATCAATGTGCTTATAGTATAAGGGAAAATGTTCTTTTTATTTTGCAGCTTATTTGCTTTTAGTTCTGCGCTGGACACTGTGTTACTTAGACCCAAAGAAAAGAATGACGTAGAATATTATAGTGAGACTCAAGAGCTACTAAGGACAGAGATAGTTAATCCTCTAAGAATGTAAGTAAAGACATGTTTTGTCTTTAGTTGGTGTTCTGTTTGCTGTTTTCTTGTATAGTCATCAATTTTTGCTCTGTGCTCAATAGTGAAAAAAAAAAAAAGAACAGAAATTAATTCTCATATAATATTGACTTTTTAAAACCTCTGGTTTTCTGTTTATTTCAGTGTATATAACATAGTGCATTCTGTGAAGTGATGTGAGCCATTTGGTTAGTAATAACACTCTATACTAGCAACTGAGGTGTATTATAGTAATATAGTGTTTTGTTTGTTTAAAAGAATGTATTTAGGTCTTCCTCTACTCCTTACTATGGTGAGTTGTAAGTATACAGAAGGCCGTGTGGGAAGGCTTGGTACATGACAGTGATGTGTGATGATGTCACAGATGTTAAAGTGATGAAGAGTTAGGTCATTCAGTGATCGTGAACAAATAGGTCAGGAATACAGAGAACAAACTATGTAATTTAAAGGCATTTATGATCGGTTTAAATTCTGTGATATACTTTTCTTAACAATGAAAATAAAAATTAATATATTTAAAAATAATACAATATGGAAATATAAGGAATATTCCAAATGATCTACTGTGTCACATAACTAAGAAAGTAAATTAGAAGAATAAATATTTAGATACGTGTTTTCCTTAAATTCTGTAATCATGTTACCCTTTAAAATAATTATGTGCTTTGATTTTCATGTTAATTATTTTGTCTTATGCAAATTTTAAACATTCAGGTTTTTCTTTCCCTATGTGAATGATACTAGAAAAGTACAGGTCAAGTCAACTACAAGGTGTATTATCACAGCCTCTCTTCTTTTTAAAACACTGTAATTGTTTCAGTAATAGACTTAGTAATCTTTGCATACTATTGTCCAAGCAGCCCAGAACCACAGTTGTCATACTTTGTCACCCACCGGGCACCAAGAACTATGGCCTGTGAGATCAAGATGCATCTTGCCAGACATGGAGATATACACCTGCAATCCTAGCACTTGATAGCTCAAGAGGCTGAGGCAAGATCAGTTGAGCTCAGAAATTTGAGATTTCCTGTGTCTGCAAACTTTATACCTGTTGTTTGAACAGAGATTTTAATTTATTGCAAACTTTCCAAAAGCAGACACTCTGGTTTGTTTGTTTTTAATCTTCTCCCTTTGTATTGCCAGTGGCTAGCACATTATAGTATTACATTAGTGGTAGGTATTGGTGTACGCTGACTGCAAAGAGCTAATGAGTGAGTGGATAGTGGCTCTAAAATGCAGGGCCGTGGTTAGTGATGAGCTGGCTCTGGTTTTCCCTTTATACCTGTGGTCTTCTGTGGTCAGACAAAGAGATTGTCATAATTATATTGGCTGGATTGAGACTTTAGATTTCCAGTATCTCATCAATTCCCTTTTTCATGTCTCTTTTCTTGCATATTAAAAGGACTTTCTCAAACTTGGTTATTCTATTTTATAAAATAAATATTTAATATAGTAACCAGACGTTATTTAAAAACTATTCACAAAGGCTTTTAAAATAGTTTAGAGTTGTATTCGTGCATGGTAGTCATTTTTAAGGTGTTTAATAGTATCTGGCAACAATTCTGGTTCTCAGTCTTTCACTTTTCAAAGTTTAGTGAGAAGCCTACAATTGTATTCTTAAAAATAACTGCCTTGTCTATTGATTTGTTGCACATGTTAGAATTGTATGGAAAGTATTTGATTATTAAGATGTGTCATATAATTTACTGTGCCAGTGTCAGTTAATTCCTTTTTGTCGACATAGATATGGGTATGTGTGTGCCACAAAGATTATGAAACTGAGGAAGATTCTTGAAAAAGTTGAGGCTGCATCAGGATTTACCTCTGAAGAAAAAGGTGAGACTTCTAATTTATAGTATATGCATTCAGAATAACTTTAAAGTACGTTATTAAACAATCTGCTAAATTATTTCCTGAAATGTGCCTGTTTAGTTTAGAGGATTGATCTTACATTAGAATCATTTAATAAGGCTAGGGACATAAAGCTCTGAGGTGGGGTATGTAAAGACCCTGGGCTTGATTTCCAGCACTGCAAAAATAAATGGAAAAAACAACAACAACAACAACAAGAAAAACCAAACCTTTTCTATGTGACATGCAAATTTCTCCTGATTTTGTAAATGAGTCTTCTAAAGTGGATGTGGTGTGAGGTGAAGAACTCTCTAAGTTATCTACAGTAGATAACTCATTAAAGTCCCTGCTCCCAGCAGTGGTGTTTGGAGTCGCTTCTCTTCCCATGGTGAGGGGTGTCTCTGAGCCACTCAGTTTCCCACTTGTGCTCCTTGTTGGAAGAAGCTGTGGACCAGCTGGACAGCACTTCCATCTGCTCACAGCTGAAGAATTTACTCAGATTCAGCTTCTGACTTTGAGTCTTTAGCAGTGTACTGTAACCAGCTGTGACATTTATGCACAGGATAATTATTCTACTGAAACCGCCCCCCCCCCCCCAAACAAAAAGTATTTCACTGTGTGTGACTAAGTATATTCTGTTAAATGGTGCAACATTGCAACAACATGGAAAAGTAACATTTTATTATAAACTTTAAGTAAAAGTTTTTCCTTGTTAGGAAAGTTTGAAAAAAAAAACCCTCAACTTTTAATTGAAATAATATTGAAGGAATGAAATTAAGTTCAGTGCAAAAATATGTCTGTCATAAAGAATAGCATGGCTTTTATATTTTGCTTGTGATAGACTTAACTTTTTTTTTCCTCCTAGATCCTGAAGAATTTCTAAATATCCTGTTTCATGATATTTTAAGAGTTGAACCATTGTTAAAAATAAGGTAACACTCAAGCTGTCTAGAGGCACTGGGGAATCAGACCTTCTTTTCCACTGCCATCACTCAGGAGGAATGGAGTCCTTACAGATACTCCATCAGTGTCACCCGAGTGTAGGCAGCTAAGTATTGCAAGAACAGATGTGGGACAGCTAGCTGCTGTCCTTTCCATAGCTGCACTTTACTTGCAGAGCAAAGGTGAAGGTGACCTTTTAATTAGCTCTAGTTACAAATGTGCCCACGATTTATTTATTTAGAAATTGAACATGAATATTTTTGAAAGTTCAGTTAATGATTCTTATTCTTAAAAACAAAACAAAACAAAACAAAACAATACCCCACCACACACTCCAAAAACAAAAAAACAAAGCTGAGAATATTGTTTTTGACTTCCCACCACTTATAGAACTCAGCCTTAAATTAGCTCTTTAATTCTTGTTTAGTGACTCAATCTCTTCCTTCTCCCCATGTTGGAAGAATACCTGAGTTTATTGTGGTGCAGTTCCTAGTGAGCTGAGAAAGGCATGTGGGCAATTCTTCACCCTTAAGGAATACACTGTGGGTTCCTCCCACCCCCAACCCCCACCCCTGGCAACCTGCTCATGTTTCCACCAGCTACTTCCTAAAGACTGTAAAATGGTATTTTGAGTTCTTTATGTTCCTCCAGGTACCATTCTTCTCTTCATGAGGGAGGTCAGCTGCCTGAGCCAATAGGAAGTTCAGCACCCTTATAATGAGAAATAAATAAAAACAGTGGTATGGGATATTTCAAACGACCAGAAAGACACAAGAAAAACTAAGACCAGTGGAGGAGAAAAGTAGATTTGATTGATATAATCAAATAAACATGCAAAATAGAATTGTAAAAATAGTAAATGTGTATGGGTGGGGGAAGAGGCTCACTTGAGACAGTAGACACTGGAAGATGAGCTGAGAAAGCACCCTCACAGGAAGCTGGGTGTGAGTTGGAAAACCAGAAAAAGGAGATGGGCCATAAAAAGTAGATTGTAACCAAGTTCCTGAAGATAGCTAGACACAACAGGAAAGTTATGTGGGCATTATAGAAAGAATAAGAATATATAGAACTCCCAAAGAACCAGGACTGAATTATCACTTGGATACATCTTAAAAGATACACTTACTGAGCAGTGGTGGCGCACACCTTTAATCCCAGCACTGAGGAGGCAGAGGCAGGTGGATCGCTGTGAGTTTGAGGCCAGCCTCATCTACAGAGCGAGTCCAGGACAGCCAAGGCTACACAGAGAAGCCCTGTCTCAAAAATCAACCAACCAACCAAACAAACAAAAACAAAAAGAAAAGAAGGTACACTTAAAAGGTAAGATTAACAGATTTTAGACAAAAGGAGTAAGAAAGAAGAGTGAGGAAATTGGTAAAATTAGGTAAATTGAACGTTATTAAAAAAAAAAAAACCAGCAACAATTACATGTGCACCATTAAAGAGAATAAATTGAAACTAGTGCTCATATCACCTTCTCCTTTTTATTCAGTCTGGGGCCCAAGCTCATGAAATGGTGCTCAGAGGGGGTCTTCTCACCTCAACCAGCTGGAGACTCTTACAGACATACTCAGAGGTTTATCTCAGATTCTACTAAGTTGACAATATGAACATTACAAGTCCACTCAACCTGATGCCCAAACATATCATTATAAAGTAATTGTAATTTTACCCTTAATTATGTGTGTGAGTGCAGTACCCTCAGAGGTCAGAAGAGGATGTCAGGTTACCTGAAGCAGGCAGTAAAAGGCAGGTACAAACCACTTGTTGTGGGTTTGGTCACTGAACTCTGGTCCTCCGTAAGAGCAGTTTGCCTCCTTAACTGCTGAGACATTTCCTACTACTTTTGGTTGTGAGCCTTAAGTTTTTGTTTTTATTTTTTGTTTTAAATGGGTCAGCTCTCTCTCCATCCCCAAACATAAAATTTTAAAGCTATTGCTCTCTACTTGTCATCCCTGTAGGCTCTTGGCCACCTTTAATGCAGAATACATTCATTATAACTTCAAAAGTCTTTAAAACCTTTAATAGTTCCAACACCATTCAAACACTGTTTAAATGTACCAAGTCTTTTTAACCATGAGCCTCTGAAAAATCAGTGAGCAAGTTTTATACTTCCAACTTAGAGTGGCACAGGTGAAATTTCTCATTTTCAAAGGTAGGAATTGGGGGTAGAGCAAGAAAAGGTCAGACCAAAGTAAGACTGAAATTAGTCATATGAATGCCAAGGGAGGGCTGTCCAAGCTCCTTGTGGCACCAGTGATGATATCATGAGCCCCACATGCTCACCATGTAGCTACAGGATTTGGGTATTCTTAGATAAATGAGTCCAGGACCCACCATCTACCTGTATCCTTTCCAGTAGCATCTCAGATCCTTCCATATCCATTCCCAATTTTTTTTCACTTGCTCAGCCATTCTCCCAACCTTTTTTGAAACTGAATACAAGAAGCAGCAGCAAAACCAGAACAATCTCCTCTGAAAGCATAGTGAGAGAGAACCCAGAAGCAGCAGCCACAATAAACTTTGCTGCCATCCTGAAACAGAGTATCTATTCCTTCATACCCTGCCATCTCCTCTACAGCATTAGAAACCAGATTTCCCATAATGCCTCACCCTATTTTTTTTAAGCTATTTTATTGGGTTCTTAAATCCCTTCCAAACCTTGCTGCACTCTAATTCCTTCCAAACCCCCAATCCTAGAAGGAGAGAAAGAAAATTAGAGGGAAAAGGGGCATAGGACCCTTTAGATGACTTTCTGTTGATTAAGGGTTTTAGAGTCCAATCTTCAGAATCAGGAAACCTCCAGCTTCTTATTGTCAAACTGCAACAGTAACAACCAAGAAAATTAGGGGGAACAGCAGCCTCCTGAGGCCCTCTCAGGGCTCTACATTTATACCCTCTTTAGAGTCCCCAGAATTAAACTATCTGCAGCTAGCAAAGTGGCGCACGCCTTTAATCCCAGCACTCGGGAGGCAGAGGCAGGCGGATCGCTGTGAGTTCGAGGCCAGCCTGGACTACAAAGTGAGTCTAGGATGGCCAAGGTTACACAGAGAAACCCTGTCTCGAAAAAAAAAAAAATCATGCCCCTGCCAGAGCAAAAGGCAAACCATTGTTTATGGCTGTGGACAAACTGAAGCATCCCCATATCTCACACCTGGGATTAAAACAAATATATTCACATAACATAACTGGATTTTAAAAGAAACCAAAATTCTTACTATAGAAAGCAGCTTGCTTCTTTCTAGATTTGGAGGGAGAAATCCAACTGATGATTGTTACATAGTGTTTCTTGCCTGGGATATTATTCTATGTTTTTCTTGTGATCACAAAGAGAACCTATGAATAACTAATGAATAAGGCAGAATAAATACATTATGAGGTCTTCTGCATAAGTGCATTTAGTTATCTCATCCAAATCACTGTCTTTCACCCACTTGGCATTTGGATGATGCGGAGCTATACATCAGCATCAGGGTATCGTATTCTCAGGTCCTGCCTGACGACTGCATATTCTGACTCAAGCATATAATAGATAGCTTATGTGGATTTCTTTCTGCATGCTTCTAGGTCAGCAGGCCAAAAAGTTCAAGACTGTAACTTCTATCAAATTTTTATGGAAAAAAATGAGAAAGTTGGTGTTCCTACAATTCAGCAGTTACTAGAATGGTCTTTTATCAACAGCAACCTGAAATTTGCAGAGGTTAGTTATTCTAACTGAGTTTTATTGTTGTTTTATTTTGTTTCTTGGAAGTGCTGGGGATTACACCCACGACTTTTGTACACACTAACCTGAGTGCTGCCCACTGAGCCACACCCAGCTCTCACTGTGCTTTAACCACACTGTTAAGAAAACATACACTGTTAAGAAAACACATTTTTTAAAAAATGATGTTCCAACTTTGTTCTTTTTTATGAAAGCACCTTAGCTTAAGTTGGAATGTTCTGGATTTGGGTGGAAAGGGTGGGGAGTAATTTTTTAACTTGAAGACTTTGAAAGTAGCTTAATGCCAAAGACTTGTACATACACATGCATGTTTATGTTTTAGTTGTCATTTTCCCCAAGCATGTTATCTAAACATGTCAAAGGTAATATTACTTTTCTCCCTTTGTTAAAGATAAAGTGCCAGTAAGTTCTTCTTCTGTATGGGTTTGTTAATGAATGTGATGGAAAAGTCTCTTTTACCTGAATGTATGGTTTCTATAGTGCATGCTGTGGTGTTTTACTTACTTCATTGCTGAAGTATAGGGAGTGTCCTCTAGAAGGAGGTCTGACGGGGAAGTCTGGAAATGCTGTAGCTCCTGCTGCTCTGCAGCCACATTAAACATGCTCCTGTGGGCTCTGTTTCATGGGCCAACACTACTGTGCTGAAACCACTGCTGGGTTTGACAGCTATGACTATTTTAATTTCACAGGGAGACTTTTTTTTTTTTTTGCACTTTTCCCCTTCAGTGTAGGGATAAGAATCAAGGCTATGGGCATGCTACGCTACTAAGCTGAGTCTCCAGTCCATTAGGAATTTGATTTCTAAAACTATGCACTTATTTGTTTGTTTGTTACTAGGCACCATCATGCTTGATTATCCAGATGCCTCGGTTTGGAAAAGACTTTAAACTATTTAAAAAAATTTTTCCTTCCCTGGAATTAAATATAACAGATTTACTTGAAGACAGTAAGTATACAGTCCTTTGTTTTTGGTTTGGTTTGGTTTAGAATAGTCACCCTGGGCTTTTCATTAGTTGTGGATATAGTACTTCTGACAGGCAATTCAGTATCTAAAGAGCTTAGACATAGTAAGTCAATAATTTGAGTGCTGAGAATATATTCTGAAAAAAGTAGAGGTAAAAAATAAACACCTTAAGTGCAGAATTACTTATCATTATATGATAAGAAATTAGAGACAAGTAAGTGTTAACAAGAGGGAAGAGGTTGATTGATTATATATCCATAACAGTAGAACTACTACCGGATTTAGGACAACACACATGAAAACAGTAGTGAGTGGAAGGGAGAGCATTGAGAGGCTGCACAAGAGATGCTTGACACACGCATGCACCTGGGTGCACTCAGTTAGGTAAATATTCAGATATAACAATATTAGAGAAAGTTTATAATGTTGGCAATATTTTTCTCTTGTTTACTAAGATCATATATGCTATTAGTTTCCTTTATATCTTTGGACATTTTATGACCAGAGGAACAATACTAGAACAGGTTATCAAAAATGGTTATTGAAAAAAAAGTCCTTAAAAATATTACAAGAAAAATCAATTAAGATTTTAAGAGGATCAGAGAGGGCTAGGCCTTTTCTTTTTTTTCCTGAGCATTTTTCTTTTGAAAGTGTAACTTTTATTTTTAGTGACAGAATACCTTTTAAAAAGGCTTCTCCCTTCCCTTTCTGCCTCTGGTAGCTCCTAGGCAGTGCCGCATCTGTGGAGGACTTGCGATGTATGAGTGTAGGGAGTGCTATGACGACCCTGACATCTCAGCAGGGAAGATCAAGCAGTTCTGTAAGACCTGCAGCACTCAGGTAATGTACTCGTCTGGTGGATGCGCCCTGTAGCAGTCAGCTACAGATGGCCCAGAGCATTTCAGGGCTTGAAAGCCTTTCAGAATCAAAGCTTACTTTAAACATTCACAGTAAGGGGGCTGGAGAGATGACTCAGAGGTTAAGAGCACTGATTGTTCTTCAAAATGTTCTGAGTTCAATTCCCAGCAACCACGTGGTGGCTCACAACCATCTGTAATGAGAACTGGTGTTCTCTTCTGGCACGCAGGTAGAATCCTGTCTACATAAATAAACAAACAAACAAACATTCACAATAAATGTTATTGCTCATGTTTCTTCTGCTATGTGTGTGTGTGTGTGTGTGTGGTGAAGTACTTGGCTGTGTTTATAAGAGATGTGGTCAGTCTAGGACAGCCAAGGCTACACAGAGAAACCCTGTCTAGAAAAACCAGAGAGAGAAGGGGAGGGGGAGGGAGGGATGTGGTCATTGAAAATGGTTAAAGTCTGCTCCATTGAAACATTAGCTCTTTTGTGGCGTTTTCTTCACGGTTCATTTTAGGTTCACCTGCATCCCAGGAGGCTGAATCATACTTATCACCCAGTCTCACTTCCCAAAGACTTGCCGGACTGGGACTGGAGGCATGGTTGCATCCCCTGCCAGAAGATGGAGCTGTTTGCTGTCCTCTGTATAGAGACGAGCCACTATGTCGCTTTTGTGAAGTATGGGAGGGACGACTCTGCCTGGCTCTTCTTTGACAGCATGGCCGATCGAGATGGTATTTACATTTTTCTTTTTTTTGCTCAGTGTCCTTTAATTTGGGGTACAATGCTTCCTAGTGAGAGTGCTTGTTTAGAATAATATTTTGTGAGAAAATCCTTTGAGGAATATCATGGTGATACAGACTTTACTCTTCAAAGTGTATTAGTAATTCTGCTACCCGAACTAAGGAACAATAATGTGACATCTTGGCACTTACACGGATTTGTTAAAGACTGCTGTCCATGATCTCAGCACTTGGGAGGTGGGGGATTGTGCATTAGAAGCCAGTGTGTGCTACATAGTGAGGACCTGTTTCAGTTTGTCCCACCTCAAAAGGAAAAAAGAATCCTAAAATTCTTCTTCTAGAGCTGTCTTTACCATCTGTTCTTTTATTTTTGTATTCCCTGGAATAGCCATTTATTGAGCACCTATATAACAAGCTCTGTGGGAATACTTTGGTTGTGGAAACTGTGCCTGTTTCTCTGTTGTCTAAGCTAAAATTTAAAGTGGTGCATGTTGTGTTTAGATAAGTCTTCCTAATCTCATGCATTCTGTTTCAGGAAGAAACCTTTACCCAGTGAGCTGACTTAGGAAGCTTAGTCATTACTTAGCACACACTTGAGTGCCAGCATGTCAAGAGGTTTTGGTAGTAAGAAACTTGTCACAACACGCACGCACGTATGTACGCACGCATGCACGCACTCCATTTTCTCTACAGCTATTCTTCCAAGCCCTAGTCCCTAAGGTTTTCTGGTGTGGTGCTCTGATAACCAGAGGCACCTAGTGGCAGTTTCTTGACCAGAGGCACAAGCTGTAGACCAGCAGTTTTCCATCTCTCCTCAGCTCTCAGGTGCCTGAGGGTCCAGCCACCTCTCCTGAGTATGAGCTCCACCCAGTTAGCATTAGCAGCATGGCACTTGGGAAAGTAAAACCAAACAGGCTTTCTATAATTTGATCATCAGAGTACATGCACAGTGTGATGATCAGTATATAAACAAACCATGCTGCAGGTGTGCAAAGTATGTTCTTTAAACATGGGAAACATAGAAGTGCGCAATTTCTAGATTTGCTAAAAATTGGGCATTTTTATGGAAAAGAGTGTTAGATTGCTCCTGTCTAGGAGGGACTTGCAAGTGTGAGGAGTCAAGGCTGTATATGCACACATGAGTAACAGCCTGCAAATCAGGTCTTTCCTAAATATATGTCCTTTTACCAATTTTATTCACTTTTGCCTTCAGAACCCTCTCAGAAACCAAAGACAATGTAATTCTAGAAAGTCAAATAAAGGTTTTGGTTGTTTGTTTTCTGATTCTGAGAGTCAGTCTTCATTAAATTTAGAAGAGTAACATTGTTGTAGGACGGGGTGCCAGGAGGACTTCCCTCCCTTCACTCCCTTACGAGAGCTCTTCTGTCCCTCTAGGTGGCCAGAATGGCTTCAACATTCCACAGGTGACGCCCTGCCCGGAAGTGGGGGAATACTTGAAGATGTCTCTGGAGGACCTACACTCTTTGGACTCCAGAAGAATTCAAGGCTGTGCGCGCAGACTTCTTTGTGATGCATACATGTGCATGTACCAGAGTCCAACCATGAGCTTGTACAAATAACCCGGCCGTCTGAAATGGGCAGAGATGAGCACGCAGCTTAGCGCTGCTTTCCTCCAGCTGGCATTCTGCAGGCGCCCATTGCCGGCAATGGGTGTCATTTGTGATGATGGCCCTTCAGCAAAGGATTCCTGTGTTTCCAAACAAATTGCTTTTGTGTTCCTGAAGTATTTAATAAGAAGCATTTTGCACTCTAGGAAGTATGTTTGTGTTGGTTTTTTAAGAAATCTAAATGAAGTTATTAATACCTGAAACTTTAAGTTAACTGCATTGATGATATGATATTTTTGGAAGCATAAAATTTTAATTGTGATGTTTAAAACCTCTTTTAGTCCAATGAGGATGTAAATAAATATTTCTTCTTATGGACCAAGGATATGAAATCATCTTTCTTTTGTAGCTAATAATTGCCTTGAAGAAGAAATAATACAGTTTTATTAAGAGTCTACCTTTATCCAATTGTTGAAGGTGTGCTGAGTTTAATTGTTAATTTTTCCTGTATAATGCTGATCTCCTGCATGTGTGTACTTTGCCAAGTTTCTGTGTTCCTGCAGCAGTGGTCAGAACATGCTGAAATTCCTTTTGTGGTGTTATTTTCTATTTTCTGGTTTTGAGATAAATGAGTGACTGTCATAAAATGTCCATTTTTGATGTCTTCTTGGAGGATTAGGGTACAAAGCAGTCGAAGCATCTCAGTCATAAACAGGTGTTCTGCAGGGGCTCATAAGTGTGGAATGAGGTTCGGTGATTTATGAAATGACTAGAGTGATAAGTAAATAGTGTATTCTTATACAGACACACGGTCTGGAGAAAATAAGGTGGGCTTAGAGACATTACTAATATTTCCCCCAAAAATGTATTAGATATTTAAAACTCTCATTTCAAATAAATTATTTTATTTTTATCTTTAGTTTAAGTGAACTTCTCTTAATTTAAATAAGACTGTAGTTTTGTTTGACCAGAGAGTCTTATACTCACTGACCCCAGTTGTGTTTGACTTGAAACAATGACAACCACACCGGTGTGTTACTGGAATGTTAGCGACAGCTTCATCCTCCTGACTGAAGAAGGAGAAAATGGACGTCCTTTTAGGACCGCTTGTAGTGTGTGCATAGGCCACGGTGGACACCCTGGAGTGTTGTCTGAGTGCTGTTTTGTGGTACGACTGTCTCTCTGACATAATGTCAACCTTACAAAAAGACGGAGAAGGTGTTGTATGTTTAGCATTTGACTTTATAAAATATTTAATGTCAAAAGAGAGTCTTTATAAATCTTGCTGTTATTTTTAAAGGCACTTTACTCCTTGGTTTTATGTTTCCATTTTGCTAGCATGTATTAGCTTTATAAATCACAAGGCGCAAAAGCTCTTCCATCTTGTCATCTCTGTACTTTTACAATGGAAAGGTACATATATTCTGCACAGACTGAGTGCCTAGACTGAGTGCCATGACTAGATGGGAGCGAAGCCATGGTCTAGCCTTGTCTCCCATCACGTAGGGACAGATGAGAATGGTGAGCACGGGGGTCTGCGCTTGTGGGCTCTGACCACCCAGAGTCCAGTCACCCTGTAATAAGCATGTATTGAATGAGCCTGTTAGTGTGACCTTGAAAGGTTTAACTGAGGGGTGATCAGGAGCTCTGTATATAGGCAAGACTGGTTTAACAGTGAAAGGGGTGAGGGAAAGCTAATTGTAGAAATGGAAGCAAAATCCATGTGGAAAGAGACAAGCTACTTGGCTTTCAGAGCAGAGGACTCAGCGCTTGTTTGGCAGTGGTTCCCAAGCTGGGGTGGCACTTGGTGAGTGAGCAGGGCCGTGTCCACAAGCAAGCCTAGCAAGATTTCCTCAAAGTAGCACTCTGTGTTCTCTAGCAGTAATGGGTGGGTGAGGCACAGGCGAAGGGCCCACTTTCAGTGTCTAGGGAAACTTGAGGACCACAGGCCAGCAGGTGCTTTCCCCCAGGCCTTCTTGTCCCTCTGGGTACCCCGTCCTCCTTCCTTGTCCCTGCAGAGCCTGGTTTGCCGCTGGGGCGACAGATAGATAGGGCTGGGATGTGG
Organism: Acomys russatus; assembly: GCF_903995435.1. Lineage (NCBI taxonomy): Eukaryota > Metazoa > Chordata > Mammalia > Rodentia > Muridae > Acomys > Acomys russatus. Next base: position 14,937,354 of record NC_067162.1, read on the forward strand.
TACAGATAGCCTGTGTGCCTGTGGATTCATTTGTTTTTTAGTCTTAGGTTTTCTGTAATATTTTCCCATTAGCCTTTTAAGATGCTTTGATTATCCTTTTTCCTCTTCAGGATAGCAGTATAGTAGGATCATATTACTTACAACATGGTTTATAATCCATGGCTACAAATAGAAAAATAAAAAAACATGTATTTCCCTACATTGAAGCAAATCTGTATATATGTCTGGAGAGCCAGGGGGGCAGAGCGAGGGAGCGGGGAGGGGGCCAGGCATACTTTTAATACATAAAATAGATGTCCAGCCCCTCACTGCCAGCTTCATAGAGAGTCCAGCCCAATTCACAAAATAGTGTTTTTTAAGACATGGGGAAATGCGTTGAAAAATAGAAATGGCTCTTTGTATAGTGCAGCTGTTGGTAGTTGCTGTGCATTTTATCCTCAGAGCAGCTTAGAGTTTTTATTTAAGCAGCCAGGTTCATCTTACCTCTGACTCATTTCTTTCTTTCTACCTACCCTCCTGAGCCCAAAGGAGGACAAAGGGTTGCTCTTCCCGTAGCTTGCCAGTTCTCCAGTCGTCTGAATGTGCCATGTTCATAAATCTAGGAGTAGCCGCCCTCCTGACAGGGTATTAGTAAGCAGCTAGATAATCTTGAATCTGTTTGCAGTGTCCTACACTGAGCTGGGGCCATGGCGAGTAACTGCCAGCAAGGTTTTACTGGACATTTATTAGGTGGCTAGCATAAGGCACGGGACCCATGAGACCCGGTGCCTGCTCTCATACAGCATGCAGCCCAACTTCAACACCACAGTGCCTGTTGATGGCTTCTTAGTCTGGGTGTGGTGGCAGGCCTGCCTGGGGACCACTTTGGGTTACAACGTAGTTTTAACAGGGAGAAGTAAAGGCCTAAGGTCACCGTGACTTCCTGGGCTTTAGTGTCTTGCTCTGCGTGATGAAGGGGTTGGACCGTGCAGTTGGATAGGGAGAAGTGGCACAAATTGTCAAGGTGTCAGGCCAGGCCTGATGGACCCGATTTCCTGTTGGAGGTAGGAGATTTCCAACTCAAGCGCATCAGCAGAAGCCAGTGAGCAGTGGGTATGGAATCAAGGCTCAGAGGCCCCTTCTCTTCCTGTTACTGTGAGATCAAAGAGTGCTAGCATCTGTAGCAGTTATTCTATGTAAGTGTGAAGAAGTGGGCGTTGACTATGGGCTTATTACCTGTGTTTACATGTGAACTTGTATAAGAAGTGCATTTGGTACGTTTACACCCTCTATCCCTAGAGGGATCAGCAGTCTTTGGAATACACCTAAGTCTTAGAGGGTATGTGATGGCACTTACTTGGACATTCCCTTTTACCCTGTTACTATAGAAATAGAGGCTCCAGGAGGCAAAGACGTAGATAAAATTCTCATGTTGAAGAGAAAAAAAAAGCACTGAATTTATTTCTCTTTACTACTTTTAATGAGAACATTTAAACTCAGGGGGAAGGTTTGCCTCCCCACCCCCAACAGGTCACTGTGTCATAAATAGGTTATCTTTCTTAGAGTAGGTAGATCATGGGGCCAGTGATAAAAACAAACAAACAAACAAACAAACAAACAAACCAGGGCTGCTTTCCTTGGGCTTGGTGATTCCAACACCATCTCCACTTCTCCATTAGTGAATTAATTCCTTAGTCCCATAATGCACCGAGGGTGGGTGGAGAAGAGGATGTTACTGTGGAGCTAGTGAGCAGAAGCTGGCTCATGAAGGCAAGCTTCTGTGACTCTGGGCATGACCTCTTTAATAAGAGGTCATGGCTTCCTATCAGGGAATTAGTTTTGCTCCTGTGAGCTTCTGTCAGTTGTCTTATTGGGAGGGGGACTGGGTGGAGATATACTTTGTCTTGTTATGAACTGTAGAGTTGCTAAAGGATTTCTCCTGAGTCCAAAGGGGTGACAGAAGGTGAGCAGCAGAGCTGGCCAGGAGTAGTGAACAGTGGGAAAGTGGGGGGAACCCTTCCTGGTGGCCTTACATAACAGTGTTTGTACTCAAAAGCACCACAGGGTCCTGGCCTCCGTCCTGGCAGTGCTGACGGTTTTGTTTCATCATATTTTTGGTTCTCATTGTCTTCCTAACAGATTTGAGGGAAGGGGGCTGTTGATGGAGGGGTTGTCCTTCCAGGCACCACGGGCCTTAGCACAGTTCTCTTGTGCTTTTAAATATTGTTGACTTTCGTTAGTTATTTATCCTAAGGGGATTATACTGGAGACATGACTGTCTTTGGTTTCACATTATGACGTAGCCTTGTACTGTGGAATGCTAACTCTGGAGAGTTGCTCTCATATTGGAAACATTCACTTAAAAAAAAATCCAGTTACTGGAACTCCCTAGAGGGGTGGTTATTGTTAGGCTGCGCCAAAGGAGCACACTTTGTATCCTATTTCCTTTTCTGGTATCTTGTTCAACATTTTTTCCCCCCAGAGAACATCCTTTCGTCTATGAAAACATGAATAACATCACATAAAACAACCCGTTTCTATCAGAATGCTCCAATTTAGCCTTAATTTTGTTAACAGAACGGAGTGCTGCTGTGGAAAGAAATGTACCATATACTATTTCTGTATCATTAAAATGCAATTTTATGGTTCTTCTTTCCTTGATTTCTTGAGGGGGAAGGGTCTTCTGGTCAGGGGAACATAGGAATTGGTTCTTTACAGCTTCTCAAGTGCTTAAGTCATGAATCCCCTGGGAAATGCTCTCCCATGGTTGCCCTCATCAAGCTGCACCTAGGGAGCGTTGCAGGCTGCATTCCTTAGGCTCTGGGCCGTAGCACTCCGGTGCTGCATGTGGCTCACTGCCACCAGTCTCCAGGCCTGCAGCCGCAGGTCACTTTTCCTGAGCTGCCACTCCACCTGCAGGTGTGGCCCAGGCCTGTGCACGGCCTAAAAGCTGCCAAGGATGTCACTGCTTACCTGAATACCCAGGGAATGATTGCATGCCATTTTAGGGACTGAAATGTTACTCCTGGCTTCTCTTAGGTAACAAAACACATGACAAGTCCTCCCTCCTTGGAGGCCAAACCACTTCCTGCATACAGAAAGAGAAGCCAGAATGATCTGAGTTATGCTGCTATTGTAGTACGTCAAGGTTTCTGTTTAGAAAACCCACAGCTGAAGGAACATGCTGATGATGACATGAGCTGTTCTGTAGCTCTGCTTTTTCTTAAAGGACTCAAAGGTCCAACGGATCCCATTCTTGTGTTTGGGCATATTAGTGTGACAGGGCTAGTATATGCATTACCCATCTGTGGATCTGGACAGTCAAGTGAAAACCAGTGTTTGCTGAAGAGAGCTGACCTAGCCAGAGGAACTCTGGTTCCAACTGTGACTTCTGGCTGGGCTCCATGACTCAATCTAAAGGATGGGAGGCACTTGCCGGAGTCAGTAGCTCAGGCTACAGGGGGATTTTTTTTTTCATGGTACTCATGTTGTACATAGGCCCACAGGATTATCTGAAGATGGCCCAGAGGTGGGTATCCATCAGGGCTCTTTCCACCAGTCCAGTGTGCAGCCAAGTAGGAAGCACTAATGGATAGAGTTTTCCGAGGTAAGCAATCCACACATCATCCCTAATGGGAGCCTTCTGCTCCAGTGAAGTTAGGATTGTGGATGCAGGCTCCAAAGATGAAGTAGAAAAATCCTTGGAAAAATCTACTGGCCCAAGCTTTCAAAAAAGAGCCCTGAACATACAGTGGAGATGTGTTGGATGTAGGAGGGACTGTTCAGAAGCATGCAAGAAGAAGGCTTGAATAAAGAATACAGATATGGGCCTGGAGGGATGGCTCAGTGGTTCAGAGAGCTGGTTGATTTCCCACTGAACTATCCCCAGCACCCACTTGATGGCTCATAGTCACCTGCAGCTCCTGTCCCGCGGGAGGGGGGAGGCCTAACACCCTCTTCTGGCCTCCAGAGGCACTGGATATAGCCATACATGCAGGCAAAACACCCATACACATAAAAAATTTTTTTAAATTAAGAATACTGGTATGGGCACCATGAAGATACTATGCATTTTGTTTAGGAAATATTCCAAAGTGTGTGTGTAAACTCCAGATGTTGTTTCAGATGTCATTCAAAAGAGTAGCCCACCAGATTGACTAGAGAAGGTGTCCCTGGGAAATACAGTTTGGGGGAATTCTCTGCCTGTCTTCATCTGTTGGTGAATAGCAGGTCTAGGTGGGTGCTCAGTGGTGGTGATGGTGGGAGATGACCTTACAATGCTCAGGGTTGATGGGAGGGGTTGTTTCTGGGATCTGATTACAGCAAGGAGGCAAGCAAAGACTGGCCTGGATATTATAGAAACTGGGTAGTTTCTCTTAGCAAGGGATCCTCCTCACAAAGCACGCCCCAAATCTGCAAGGATCTAATGTCGACAGTCCCACTTTTCAGGACTTTCTGGCATCCTGGTGTGTTCTTCTCAGCGGCTGGTTTGGTTTTACCAGCATGTGGAGTCATACAGTCAGGCCTGGACCCTGCACCCACAGCTTGCCTCTCATCTCTGTGTTCTGCTGGTCCCCGAAGGGCAAGCCTGCTTAGGGGAGTGTCATGCAGGTGAGATTATTATAGACAGAACAGGCAGACCTGGCAAATCTTAGGAGTCTTCTCAGAGAATCATTAGAAGTCTTAAAGGCAACGGCTTGGGCGTGGGAGGATGGGAAAGGTAAGGGTAGAGCATGCGGGACATGGAGAGCAACCCTGATGGTTCCCTTTGCTTGTTTTGTGGCATAAACATCCATACTGTGGCTATGGCAAGCTATACCAGCTCAGCGATGGAATTGGAAAGAGGCACAGAAAGATTCTTCACAAAAGTGCGGAGCATGCCCACTCTGAATGCTCCAGTCCATACCTGGCCTCTGCACACTGCTTGGGAACCAAGCCTAGCCCAATACTGTTTTCCCCAGTGACATTTTAGCAGAACACAGTCACATCCACTTGTCCTGGAACAGCAGAATTATACAGCTGTGACAGAAAACCTAAGGCCTTGCACAGCCTAGAATATTTACTCTCCGGCTGCTTAAAGGAAAAGTCTGCCCACTGCGGTTAAAGATGCCGTAAAATAGATACATAATTAGAAAGGGTCAAGTTTCTAGGGGCTATTTTTGTTCTAAATTTAATTAATTGTAGAATTAGTCTCTGCTCCGTTTCCCTTCCCCCTCTGAGTTGTTTGTTTTAAAGGCAGAGTCTCATTCTACAGGCCAGGGTAACCTTGAACTTGCTATAATCCTCCTGCCTCGGGTGTTCTGAGAGCTAGGATTACAGGTGTCAGTCACCTCTCCTGCCTCAGTTTCACTTTCATAACAGAGGCATTTAAGACCTAATTCACTGCAGTCCATCGCTCAAGATTTAACCGTTGCTTCTCAGGATGCCCCTGGGCCATTCTTGCTTACCACGGACTCCTCAAGCGCCCCCCGCAGGCACCCCCTTTCTCTCCTGCACTCTCCATCCCCTACTCCTTGTACTCTGATCTGGTGTGGTGTCAGGACTAGCGGCAGGGCCTTTTCTGACTCTTTGCTCCTCTTTTGACAGCATTTTTGACCAGTGCCTGACACAAAGTAGGTTCTCAGACATTTGCTGAATGGGGAAAGGACCCTTTAGCCTCTTAGGCAGATAAGCTGTCCTATTCACTATTGTGGATACAGACAGAACAGGTTCACTGTTAGTCCCTTTGAGAAAGTACAAGAGGCCCCAGTCTCTAGTTGCCCCGTGACACACGATATTGGAGACATCTCAGAGCTTCTCCAGAAATAAACTTTGAATGAAGCCATACTTCTAAAGTGCTTACCACACTGCCTGGTGCTCAGAAATCCCTTACTAAGTGGTAGCCACCAGGAGCAGCAGAAGCAGCATAACAGAAATGTAATCATGAAATTGAGAGATGATAGGCCTGCAGGACTAATTAACACACCCCGTCTGCCTTCATTGCCTGAGGCCCTTCACACTGCTTTGTAACACTCCCCTGTTTCCTAAGCGGCTGCTCCTTCTGAGTGCAGCAGCGCCATCTCGTGGCTACTTTAGGACACTACACAGTACCTGATAGCTCCCAAGTAGCCAGCCCCAAGCTGACTATGTGTGTGGCGGGCAGCAGGTGATGTTGAAAACAAACCTGGTCTTCAGGGCTGCGTGGCAAATTACAAAAGACATGCAAGAGGGCTTAAGATTCCCCTGCGTTACTTAAAGACAGATGGTCGGTGATAGCCATGTCTGCTGTTCCTCTTTCATGATTGGCTCTGCCCTAGTTCTGACTCCAGCTTGAATTTCCCTGCGCCTCTAAAGCCACATTTAAAACGAGTTAGTGCCATCTACTGGGGAGAACACAGTAAGATTGGTTGTGGAGCCCTAGCCCAGACCCATAGACTGAATCTTGTTTTATGTGAAAAAAAAAAAAAAAAAAAAAAAAAGATGGAAAAGAACAGGTCCTGATATTGCATCACCTTCACTGATATGCATGTCTCAGTGTAAGCCTAAAGCCATCAGATGCGCCAATGACCCCACTGTTTCCTTCATCGGAGTCTGTAGTGATCTGTGGACCATCTGCTTCTGAGTGATGAGGAAAGGCAGGAGTAGGGGTCCCAAGCAAACTTGACAGACCCAACTTTGCAGAGCAGGGCCCTGAAATGCTTCCCGTTTTACTCTATCTTCTTCTCCTGACCAGGTGTGCTGGTTGCCAATTCCTGCCATGGCGGAGAACGCTTTTTATCTCTCAGGAGACCTGGAGCTTACATCTCGAAAAGATGCTAATATGCTGCGGGTTTTTTGTTTTGTTTTGTTTTTGTTTTTTTTTTTGTGCATGTGGGAGCAGGCAGCCCTTGTGGAGACACAGGGCCGCCCCTTGCAGAGACACAGGGCCGTCCCTTGCTCATTTTGTGACACGCATCAGGTGATGTGACCCTTGGGTTGGGCCTGGCATTCCGTAGGCATTTTTCCCTTAGGCTACTACTGCTGCTGTCCCTGTGTGGTGGCACCACGGGCTGCCCGGCTTCCACTAGCTTTCTCTCACTCCTGCTCAGCTTCAGGGTGGGTGAAAGCTCCATTTCCGGGCCCTGAGCAGGGTTCACCATAGACAAATCACAGGCTTTTCCTGGAAAGATCCTCTAACTGATCTCACCACCTTCCTCCAGGCCTCTTCCCGGAGCATTGGTACACACCCCACACAGCAGAACTGGGCCACATTCTGCACTGTCCTGTCCAGTTCTGGCATTTGAGGTCTCCGTCAGGGAACTCCAGGTGTGCCACTCTGGTGGCATGGGTGGGGTTCTGGTTCTGCTTGGGATGTCAACTTTTCTTGTTTTGGTTTTTCTTCTGCCTCCTGGATAGTTGCCCACAAACTGTGAGTTGCAGCTCAGAAGCCTCCATGTTCTGCACACACTGTAGTCGGCACATGTACCATTCACGAGGAGCCCCTTTGAGGGAATTGGGGCTTGCGTACCTGCCCCAGGATAGGCTGGAAGGCCTTAGCCACTTAGTGTATAATGGGGCCAACTTGAGACGCTCGAGTATGCAGAATCTTCATACGGCAGACGTATGATAGACTCTGCAGTATGTCAGTCTCTCATGAGTCCCCTGGATCATGTGTGTGTGTGTGTGTGTGTGTGTGTGTGTGTGTATAGAGCTCAGAGGTTGACTCCGAGTGGTCTTTCTCAGTTGCTCTCTATTTTTGAGTCAGTGTCTCTCACTGAATAGTAGGTTGATCAGCAAGCCACAAAGATCCTCCTGTCTTAGCCTCCCCACTGCTGGGTTTACATGGGTGCACCTCCACACCCAGCTTTTTTTTTTTTTTTTTTTATGCACAGGTGAATGCGTACACTTTATTGACTGAGCCAGCTTCCTGCATGGCATACACTTTACAGTCTGAGCCATCTTCCTGGCCTATAGACCATTATTTTGAAGGGCACAAACCAAGGTTCATAATATACTAGGTAAAAGAAGTGGGTTATAAAAGCTCACATATCACAATGAACCTCAATTTGATTATAAGAAGACTGTGTGTACGTGTGTGTGTGTGTTGAAAAGGCTGCTAGCAGGCACTGCACTGACTCAGAGCTCTTATTGGCTGCAGATGATGTTTATGAGTTTTCTCTTCTCTCACCGGTCTCATCTGAACGGGAACTAACAACTGGCTGAGCAGCAGGACTTGAGGGAGTGTGGCCGGGCTCTCAGAAGGAGGTAGCGGGAATCCTGGGGTGGCAAAGACCTGGGTCCATTTCCCTCAGGTTTGCAATGAGTCCTTCTCTTGGCCTTTTTGGGAGGAAGAGGCCCATGTCTGTGGGGAGCAACAGCAGGATGGAGGTGGGTCATATGGCCTCATGGAAAGGGGAAGAGCCGTTTACCTCATGTGTGGTGCCAGGACTCTGGGGGTGCTGCCACTATGACTAAAACCTCACACGGACCGAGAGGATCATTATGTAGCTGCATTATTTGGGAGACTGTAGAGGAAGGAATCTGGGCTCTCCACCCCAGCTAAGTGTCCTTTCCTATGCTGGTTTCTTGTGTTGGACGTTCTGGAGAGAGGGATGACACAGACAAAGAGTACCCCGGGGGAGCAGCGCAAGGCTGGCCACACTGTGTGGATAGCAGAGGTGCTGGACACGGGCAGCTTGGGATGACAGAGGATACCTGTGGGTAGAAGCATATATGGACACCTGGGGTAAGGGGACTGGCAAGGACCAACTGGGTGGACATACTCAGGATTCAAGGCGACATGCTTTAAGGTTGCTAAGGGTGGAGGAGCTAGGGCAGATGCTGGCAAATGTGAAAGGGGGTGTGTTTGGTCTAGGCCCCCGTTTCCCTAGAGAGAGAACATCAGTCCCTGGCCGAAACTTCATCCTCATCTGCCGGGTGGGGGAGACAGAAGCAGTAACTTCAACATGAAGACTTAAACTTGGGGGTGAGGGCCCCTAGCTCTAGAGGCTTGGCCTTGACCCTAAAATAGGAGATAAGTCCTTGGACCTGTAGAAATCCTGTGGGAAGGGCCCTTGGTGTGGCTGTCTGGCTCTGAGACCACAGGGACATGCTGTGATTGTCACGCCATTGACCAGAGCAGGTCTTCCACTTGGGGCTTCTGCTTAGCCCTGTCCTGCGGCCAGTCATGTGGCACACTGGGACATCTTCCAGCTTGAGCACAGGCTCCCTATGCTCCTGCAGGTGAGTGACAACCCCTGCACACCACAACTATTATTCTGGCACCCGTCCCCACCAACTTTATGACATTGTATAGAAGTTCGTGGCCTTGCACACTGAGGTGGAGTCTGTGGTGGTCACTGGGCTGGTCACATTCTACCATACTCTCTTCTCCCTTGCCGGTGGGGCTCTATTAAATAGGTACACCCTCACCTGGAAATAAGCACACCCAGGACCTCAGGTGAGTTTGAGGCAGGGCTGGATCTGGATAAATTAGGTGAGCCCTTCCTGCCCTGGGACACCGTTTGCAGAGGAGCCTGGGCACTGATCTGAGGGTCAGGCTCTGAGGTTCCTCAGTGGTGGTAGACTTCTTCCTAGGATTCATGCTGAGTGTTGTCTGAGTGACAGAGATAGGCTGGCCATGTGCCATTGGGTTTGTAAAATAGGGCCTCCTAAGCTGGCCAGTGGGCACACTTCTTTAATCCCAGTACGCAGGAGGCAGAGGCAGGTGGATCGCTGAGTTCAAAGCCAGCCTGGTCTACAGAGAGGACAGCCAAGGCAACACAGAGAAACCCTGTCTGGAAAACCCAAACAACAACAAAACAAACAAAATGAGACATCCCAGGCCGTGGCTCTTAGGCTTTGAGTGCCCACAAGGGTCAGGCTGCTGCTGCAGCTCTGCTTTTCCAAATACAGTTTTCCAGAGGGCGTGAGAATTCCACATTTGTAAAGTTCTGACAACCATTTTCTCTTAAGCTGACGGGCCTGCGATTTGTGATCTCTATGCCCTCTCTGCCACTCTGAGAGAGCACGTCTTCTCTCCGGGCCCAGACTGGTGGCAGCAGGTTAGAGATCTTCTGTGTGTCACCCTCCCGGCTCGCCAGCTGTCGTGTCACCGGCACTCTGTGGGCTGACTGGGGCCGGCATAGCGTATGCATTTTTGATCAGGTTGCCTTTTGAATGAGTTAACTGTCATGAATAACAGAGCAAAGGGCACCAGCATTGTCTTTAACTATAACTGCTCCAATTAATTATGGTTTAATTAGCATACATCGAGAGCAGCCCTGAAAATAATACTTCATGGGTTACAGATGCCCCGGCAGCTGGAACATGAAGTGTGATCCGGGCTGAGGAGAGATAGTTATTAATAAATTACTCCCATTGTCAGAGACCCTTATTTATACAAATTAGCACGGGATACATAATCAACTTTAACTGTATAATTTATAATAATTGATTCCGTTTTGACTGACCACTAGTCGCTTACCAAATACCCTTGGAAGAAAAATCGCCCTATTAGGGTAAGTTTAATCCTAAACATAGCTAATGAATCCTATTACTTTAAGGTCATATTTGAAGCTTTTGTTAATTGTCAGAACCATTTTAAATTGATTAGAGTTAAATTAAATCAATGTAATGTTTAGAAAAACAATATTTCTAATGGATGAGGCCAGGCTGACCTCGAATAAACATATTTATCAACCGATTCCTAGTGACGAGAGAAGGAGCAGCTGGGCCCATAACTCACATTTGTCTATAATATGGGAAATGTCACCAGGCAATTAGGTATGTCAGGTAATGAATAGGGAGCATGGGAGGACACCCTCTCGCAGCTGGGCTGGATGGGACTGCATGTCCCGGACAGTGGCAAGTGACTGGGGTGTGACTTCCCTCTTCCTTCAACCTCAGCACAGCAACTTCCGGTTCCTCCATTTGCCCATTCCCCACTGCTCCCCTGGACCACTGGCGACTCCTTCCCCCTGCCTCTCTGCCCAGTGCTTCCCACACCCTGGCTAGATTTGGCACCTGTTCTTCCTCAGGGTCAGGATGCCAGCCACTGCACATTTCCCGTTTATCTTCTTGAGCCTCGGTTGGCACTTGTGCCACGCGGACACCAGGGGAGCCTTCCCAACCTCACACCACAGTGGTCTCCAAGAAAGGCCTCTCAGCCTCACAGCTCTGAGACAATTTAATGGCCCCCTGATCCCACACCTGGTTGCGGTTCCTGTTTCAGCACGCCTACTGATTTCACTTGGCGATGAGTCTCAGAGCCTGCCCTGAGAAAGGAGACTCAGAAGAACGAAAGAGTGAACGGCTGTGGATTAACAATGTGGTAATTCTCCAAGACCTTGGCTCCGATCCTCTGCTCACTTACCAAAGGCCAAGTATATTGCATGCACTCAGGCAACCTTCTGCAATTTTCCCAAGAGGTGGACCTTAGTGTTGCCATCTTTGAAGGGCAGTGGTTCACCCAGGATGTCTTGGCTGAGCTGTGGTGGAGCCAGGAACCGAACTCTGGTCTAAGAGAATCCACAGCCCTTTCTATGGCTTTTGTCTGGTCAGCAGGGTTTCCGGCAGGAGTCAGTGTAGGGGTCTCTAAGAAATACCTGGATTCCCACAGAGGCTTTGGTGGCTGCTCTGAGCCTCCTCCCCTGAGAACAAGACCTGGGTGGGAGAGCAGATGTGGAGAAGAAGGAAGCGATGGCTCCATCCAGAATTCTGTTTTTCCCTCTGGCTTCTTTGTCCAGAAAGATGGCAAGTGATCAGCATGCTCCAAGCATCCTCTGTGTTTGCAACCCAGTGGGAAAAGTTATCATGGTAACAGATAACTTCATATGTCGACTTTAGTATGTCAACAGTGTCCAGACTCAGCACTGGTTGTGGGGACTATCTACGGCTGACGTTTGATAGGAGCACATCTGAACCATGGATTCGTCAGGGTAGAGACCCCTCCCCCAGCCCTACCCGCACCCTCAGCCTCCAGCATTGGCCTGCACCACTCAATCCTCCAGAGGGCTAAGGAGAATCAAAGATGGAAGCGGGAGGAATTGCTTACTTCAGTCTCATGCTCTCACGGTGTCAGTCCATGTCAGAGAAGGGGAGGAGAGCGCATGAAGATCGCAGCAGTTCGCGCCAGCCATGTGGGTATAAAGCAGAGCGAAGGGCATACAGGAAGGGGTCGGGGTGGGGCACAGCTCTGGAGAGGCTGCTATATAAAGGATGAATGCATTCGTTACTAGATCAGAGGCCTTGTGGTCTAATCGTCTGTAGAGATGCCCTCCCAGACACCCCTAGAAGTGTGTTTCACTAATTTCCTAGCTATTTCTCAAATCCATTCAAGGTGAGAATAAAAGTAAGCCAGTACTAGATGGGACATCTCATTTCATCTTCTCCTGCCTCAAGCTGACTTTTATATCACAGTTCCTCCTGGTCCTTAGGCCTTGAGTCCAGGCTGGACTTCATCACTGGATCTTCTGGGTCTCTGAGTTGCAGACAGTAATTGTGCCAAAGCCTTATGATCAGTCTTCCTTTTCATCCCCTTACTTATATGCCTGTCTGTCTACCTATCCTTCCTATCATCTCATCTGTCTATCTGTCTGTCTGTCTGCCTGCCTACCTGCCTGCCTGCCTGTCTGTCTGTCTATCTATCTATCTGCCTATATATCTATCATATACCTATTTCATTGGTTCTATTTCTCTCTGAAGATCCTAGACCAACACACCAGTGTTTTTTAAATTTAAAAAAAAAAAAAACTTTTATATCAAATTGGCACTTCCATCTTTTCTCAGGAAACTAGGAGAGTTGGCAGGTTGGAGCTCGCTTTCTGGAAGAACAATTGGGCAGCAAAGGATCCCAACAGGCTGTGTGCTCTGCCATCTCCCTCAGTAACAAAAGGCTATTCTATGCTTGGGTGGCAAAAGCTCCTGGGTCTGTCCTAAAGGTTGGAGCTTCAGGACCAAGCAATGGTCTATAGCTCTGGACCTCATGAGTCAGAAAGGCTCCATGGGTGTCATGGAAGAGAGGGGGATGGGCTGGCAGGGAGGAGGCAGGATGTCCCTCCTTGCTCTCAAACATCCCAAATGGCTGATCTTTTACATTTCCTCATTTATCTCATCCACAGAAGCCCATGTAGATGATGATAAACTATGTCAGCCAGTGACAAGTTGAGGAGGCCCCAGGCCTGTGCACAGGGTTGTTTGAGGGGAAGAGAGATGTTCCCCGAGTGATAAAAACATGTCTTTCTTTCAGAGTGGAGATCTAAAAGTTGTGTCTTAGAAGTCAGGTCTTCAGAGCTGGAACGATGACTCAGAGTCTGAGTGCCCACTGTGCAGTTAATGAGCCTTCGGGGTGGGAGGTGGGCAGCTTTTGGATTCCAGCACCCACACAAGCCGTAATCCCAGTGAGGAACAGGGTGGGGACAGAGGGAATTGCTAGGGTTAGCTGGCTGATGGCCAAGCTGAAAATGCAGATGGGTTCAGTGAGAGACCCCCGCCTCAAAGGAATACAGTAGAAACTGGCAGAGGGGGCCAGGCACGCTCTTCTTGTGTCTGCATGCAGTTAAGAAGTCCAAATGCACAAATGCATCACACTCAAGCAAGCACACACACACACACACACACACACACACACACACACACACACAGAGAGAGAGAGAGAGAGAGAGAGAGAGAGAGAGAGAGAGAGAGAGAGACAGGGAGAGAGAGACAGAGACAGAGACAGACAGAGACAGAGACATAGAGACAGAGACATAGAGACACAGAGACACAGAGACAGAGACAGAGCTAGAGGCGGGGCTCAGTCATGGTTTGCTCTGGATTTGGGAGTCAAATAGAGATTAATCAGCTGATGAGTGGGGTGGGAGGAAGGGAGAATCTAATCCTTCCTGTTCACTCAAAGCGAGACTGAGTAGCCAAATACCCCTCCCCCAAACTATTCAGCTAACCCTCAAAACTGACCATATAGGGTCATTGTAGGATCTTTGCAGATGTAAACATCAGGATCCCAAGATGGTCAGGATAGGCCATAAATTTAAGGACAAAGTGTTTCTAGAAGGGACAAAAGGAAGAGGTGTGCAGAGATACACGGGAGAGCCGGAGGTGTGGACATGGGGACAAAGGCAGGAGCGACTTTAGCTAAGGAACGCGGGAACACCAACGTTCTCAGCAGCTTCGGAAGCAGGAAGGGCCAGAGCAGAGTTCCCTCAGCTCCTTAGGAGAGTTGTGGCCCTGCCACGCCTCCACTTGAGACTGTCCACCTCCAAACTGTGAGATGACACATTCTATACCATGCCGAGGTAAGCTGCCGGCCTTGCAGGAGACACAGTGGACAAGGACATGAACTCCCAAGCCACAGTGTCCATTGACTTGAGAGATTACCACTGTGGCACATGAGAGGCTGACACGGGGGAACTGCTTTTGAGGTCAACCTGGGCCACCTAGTTGGATCCTGTGAAACTGCTCCCCACTCCCAACCCATCCCTCCACCTCCAGCTGTTGCTGCCAAAGATAAAGAAACTAGAGAATAAAAGATTATGACACAGACAGGGAGAGGCTGGAGCGAGGTGGACTCAAGAACCACAGCGTAGCTTCACAAAAGCTGCCATCTGTTCCCCTTGCACCCTCCCTCCCATGGCCTGAACCCCTCTTCTGCTGCGCCTTCTCTGGACTTACTGCCTGTCATTTTCAGCCCCTACAGTGACTGAGGACCAAGAGCCCTCACGAGAGAACAGATGGGAAGACAGCTTTGGTGGGAGGTTTGGAGGCGTGTGGAGCAGTGTGGAGAGCTGGACCAGGGATGAGCAGAATGGGAGGATGGGAGGAAGACAGGAAGGCGGCTGGAGCCCAGAAGGCAAGCTGAGTGAGAGGCTGGACGAAGGGCGGGAGGGGGGGCGTGGCTTCTGGAGAGTTCCTTGGCGCTGAGTGCTCTAAACCCTCAGTGCCTGTTTACAAGTAAGTACTGTCTCAGACACAGACTGGAAATGCTGCTCTTAAATCCCCCTGGGAGAGCTGGGACACAAATCAGTGTTCTGGCTTCTCGGGGATTACAGCCATGATATGGGTTGGCTACCCTGAAAGCCATCTCCCCTTACCATGGTGCAGGGGCTTGGTCCAGGGCCTCATACCAGCAGGCTGAGCTCAGTACCACTGAGCTACAGCCACGCCTCTGAGTTCACCTTTTTAAAGGCTGAGTGGTAAAGATGCCCCTGAAACGATCTGAGCGCTCAGGCTGAGGTCTCCGACAGCCTTTTCTAGTTTTCAAACTTGCCTTGCCTTTACCTATCTCGCCGACAAAATTTTAATCAAATCATAACCACCTTCTCCTATGCGGAACTTTGGTTTTATTTACCGTGCTTTCGGTTATCCATGGTCAGCTGTGGTCCGAAAGTTCCAGAAGTGAGCAATTCATAAGGTATAAATTACTTGCATTATAAGCATCTTGTCACAATTATTCTATTTGTAATTATCATTAGTTTCACACTGTGTAAGTTACAGTTTACGAGTTCAAGCGTAATATATGTATATTCACAACAGCCAAGATGTGGAGTAGGCGAAATGTCTGCCAGCAGGTAAGCGGTTAAGAAAATGTAGGTTAGGTATGCCTGGATTTTATTCATCTGTAAAGAAGAACGGAATGTCACTTGCAGGAAAATGGGTGCAAGCAGAGATCATTCTGTTAAGTAGAACAAGCCAGACTCAAGTGGGGCTGGGGTAGAAGTGAGCTAGTGCAGCACCAGAGCTTGTCAATCAACAGAGTCATAGAAATGAGTGTGGGAAATAGGAATACATCCGAGGAATATATCCTAGGCTTGCGTGAGGTCTGGTTAGAAGGCAGACTCTGCCTAGGTGGCTTCAAGGAGTGTGTGAGGCTCTCTGAGGAATCAGAACCAAGTCCACCATGCAGCCAGCGGATGCCATCAACTGTGGGGAGGGAGGACTTGTTTAACGTTAACAGGCACAGCAACTGGCACCATGGTGAGGCTGGGGGTGGGTGCTGAAATCATTAAGAGTGGTTAGTGTCCTCCCCTGCGTAGGCTAGTTGCGCAGGAGCTGTGTCATGAGGCGAGCTCTGTAGTGGCGCCTTCCTTTTGCCATGCGCATGCGTGGGTTTTCACCCTCCTGCATGTTTCAGTACCTCACCAGATGCTGCCTCGATGCTCTCGGACTTACTTGCCAGCCTCCGGAACTTGAGTCCCAACGAATGTCTTTTCCTACAGCCACAGAAAAGGGCTAAAGCAGACGACACATACCCAGACTTGACTTCCGCATTGCTACCCATTGGCACTCATTGATTTCCGGTCTAGTCTCAGCACCACATGGAACAAATCACGCGATTGTTGGGAACTTCATGAAAACAGGTCGGCTCAGAGTGCAGGCAAAGCTTCTCAAACGTCACATGTTCGCTGTGTTTATGGAGGCAAAAGTCATACAAAGTAAACATCACTTGCAACAGTACACATTTTGGTGAGGGACTACAGCTCGGGGCAACGGGCTCGCCTCTCTCATGTCAAAGCCTGGTTGGCCATTAAACTGTCCGATTTTTGGGTGGGGATAGAACTCAGCCTCTCACAGGCTGGAAAAGCTCTTTGCCACCAAGTTTTGATGATACTGTCACATAATAGCCAGAAGCTGAGAGATGGAGTATTTCCTGCAGTCACAATTTCTGTCCGTGTCTTTTCTGTCAATGTCCTCTCTGCGCCACGTGTCACTGAAAGGCACTGATCTGATTTCTGTTCTTATTATGAAGCTTGGTATTTCCTTGAGCTAGCGTCAAATTCCTTGAATCAGTGTCAAAAACGAGCCTGCCTTCTGCTGCCCGCGATGCTTCTGAGTTATTTTCTGTTGACCGCCAGCTTGTTCTTTCTTATTGCCAGGAAGTAGTCTAGGATTCCCACGCAGAAGTTAATAGACTAGTAATTGTCACCAGTGTGGCTTAATGTGAATAATACAGCCACAGTCTTTGGGTGGAGGGCTTTGTGTGGACACCTGTTTTCACTACCCATGGAACCGCTGGTCGTAATATAACTTAATTATAGTTTTGCTGAAGATCAGCCTGGAGTTTTCCAAGAGGGCTCCAGTGTGCCCCTTGGATCACCAGTCACTTAAACATTCCTCTTTCTAGCATGTATATTAGTATATGGTGGCTTTGATTAGCACATTTGGATAACTAATTATTTCAAATACCACTTTATATATTCTCTTGCTGTTCATTCTTGGTATAAAAGCTGTTAAGATTTTTTGTTTTTTTTTGCCCTGTGTCTGTGTATGTGCCTGCGTGTGTGTGTGTGTGTGTGTGTGTGTGTGTGTGTGTGTGTGTGTGTGTGTGTGTGTGTGAAGGCCTAGGGCTGATGTCACGAATCTTTCTCAGTTTCTCCACATTATGTAGTGATGCAGGCCTCTCAGTTGGACCCAGAGTTTACTGATCTGACTACAGTGATGCAGGCCTCTCAGTTGGACCTGGTGTTGACTGATCTAACTAGAGAGCTAGCCAACTTGCTCTGGGGACTATGGGTTGTCAGGGGGTGTGCCATGCCCATCCAGCATTTATCTGGGTGCTAGGGTGGTTAACATACTGAGCCATCTTCCCAGCCCCTTTTGCTACAATCTTTAAGTTAGATTCTTGGTCTCACTGTATTGTAAGCAAGCTCACATCTTGATTTACCATGTCTCAATATATTGCTTTTCAGGCACTGGAAAGTAAACCCAGGGCTCCACTCTTATTAGGCAAGCACTCAGCCATTTAATACACCCCCAACTATTCTAATATATATATATATTTTAGTTGCATTTACTTATTTACTCATTTTGGGGGAGGGGCATGCCATGGTTCTTATGTGGAGGTAGGAGAACAGCTTGTGGAACTCTCTTTTCTCCAAGTGGGTTTTTGGAATTGAACTCAGGTCATCAGGCTTGGTGGCAAGTGTCTTCACCCCATGAGCTATCTTGCTGGCCCTCAATATAGTTTTTATTATTGCTTCACCAAGAGCCTTAGATACTTTTTCCTAATGACTCCTCACCTCATGCTATCTCTCTCTCTCTCTCTCTCTTTCTCTCTCTCTTTCTCTCTCTCTCTCTCTTTCTCTCTCTCTCTCTCTCACACACACACACACACACACTTTCTCGGGAGAGGCCTGACTAATTCACTTCCCAGCCATGCCTGTAAGATTCAGTGTAATACCAGTCAAAATTCCATCCAAAGTTATGTGGAAAATGTCCAATTGTTCCTAAATTTGAATGGAAAATGGAGGATCTAGAAGAAACAAAACAGAAAGCTGGAGGGCTAATATTAATTTTAGACTCATAAAATATATACTATAACCGAGATGTTGTGGTATTTACCTAATGATGGTCTTATAGATCAATGGGACAAAACCAAAGGTCTAAAAATAGACCCACATCTACATAATCAATAGATTTTTGACAAGTGCCACTGTAGGAGAAAGGGGGGAGGTGACACTATTTCCAACAATAGAAAACTGGGATTTGAGTTCAGGAGAAAAGGCACCCTTATTTTGCACCTCACACAAGCAAGTTGAAATAGACTGTAGATTTCAGTGTAAGAACAGGAAAAAGCAGAAACAGTGCCTGTGTGCTCGTGCAATCACAGAGCCTAGAGAGTTCCCTCCTGTAGTGTGACCTATCTGGTAGGCTCAGGGCCCAGGAGAGCCATTGTTGGTTAGGATAAGACCAGTGCTCCAGAGAGCTGCCTTGTCCCAGGGGAGGTTGGTTTGTTGTTCTCTTAGGGCCTCTGGGGATAGGACAAGACCCGGCAACGCAACACAAGGAGGGATGTGTGCTTACCCAAAGCCCATTGAGTTGCCTAATGGAGGAGCGTGGTGTCTCTGCATTCATCTGAGTTTGATTTTTCTTCTTTCAACAATGTTTTATAGCTTTCAGATCACAAATTCTTCATAAAAGATATTAAATCTATTCACACCTGTTTTTTAAAAAGCGATTATAAATGTTCTTTGTAAAATTATTTATTTATTTATTTTTGGTGGGGTGGCAGTATTTGACACAGGGTCTCCAGCAGTCTAGGCTGGACTTGACTTCACTCTGTCACTGAGGATGACCTTGAACTCTGATCCTCTGCCATTACTTCCTCAGTGCTGGGGTTATAGGCCTGGGCCACCACCCCCAGGTAAAATTTGGGTTTTTGGTTTTTCGTTTATGGCTGTTGTATGCTATTCTTGAGCCCTATTTAATGTTAAAGTAGCAAGTTAATCTAGTAGCTTTCTAGTGAATTATTAGAGTTGTAAAAAAAAAGAAAAAGAAAGAAAGAAAGAAAGAAAGAAAGAAAGAAAAAGTAATGCACTTGCTTCTTTTTCAACATATGCACTTTTTTTCTCTTTTGCTGACCCCCTAGCACTGGTGAGGACAGTTAGTGCCCTGCTCAGTGAAATGAGAAATATTTACAGAGTGTCTGCACTGTACCTACAAGTGGCTATCCCCTGAAGAAAATGTCTCTCCCACCTTCACCATCATCGCCTACATAGAAACCCTCAGGTAGGGTGGAATGCCCTGACCCCTCCCCTCCATGGCCGGGTGTTGAAAGGCCCAATATGTGTCTTGCTTGGAGTCTGGGAGTTCCCCTATAGGCTTTGGTTTCCCACCAAGTTTTCGGCTCACTGAATGCTCTGCCAATCTGATGCAAAATTTCTTTCCTGAAGTCTCCCGATATTCTGTTTATTAAGAATATTCTATCCCTTCCTGGCAACCCTTGGTATGAGTCTTTCAGGAGCATGTTTCACGGAGGGTCTAAGGCTGCTGAGCTACTGTGGCAGCTAAGTCTCTTGGAAACAGTGTTGACTTGCTTCTGCTGTGTGGTCTGCCAGTCTTATCACCCAGGGTCGAGGAAGGAGGGTCTCTGGCTTCTCCTTCTGCTAATCCTGTGGCCGCTCTAGCTATGGCTTCTATTCCAGTAGTTTAGAGTGTCCACTGCCTTTCTGATGGCTGGTTTCCAGCTTTCTCCTAGAGACCCTGTGGCCCAAGTGGACCATGCTTGAGTATTTATGTCAAGCTTGGAAACCTCTTGGATCTTTGTCTACTTTGTGTTACAGTGCTGGGTGCATGCTAGGTGAGCTGCATCCCCAGCCCAGCTCTGTGTATGGTTTTTTATCATCAGTATAAGTTTATCTTCAAAAGTACGTACCATCTTCTTCGCAGGTGTACTGGATTTTTCTTGAATCTTTCATCAGAATACACCAGGGAAGCCATCTGGGCCGGAGTTATGTTTGTGAAGATGTTTGAAGCTGTGAATCAAATTTCTTTAGTGGTGTTGTGGAAAGTTGTCTATTTCTTATCAATTGAGCATTAATAGTTTGTGTCTTCTAAGATAATTTTCAATCTTATCTTAGTCATCAAGTGTAATGGCAGGCTTGTACTTTATTTTTAAAACTTCATACAAATATACACTGTGTGTTAAGGCTATCCCTCTCATTAATGTTATCCATCTAACATTTTAATTTTGGTAAGATCTGTAGTTGTGTCTCTGCTTTTGTCACCACTATTGGTGATTTGTGTTTTCTCTTATTTCCTTGATTATTTCACTGAAAAATTTTAATTGGTTATGATTTTCTTTGTGTTATGATCATCTTATGGACCAGATCTTTCTGTCCTTTGGTTTCCTCTTTTTATCATTTCCTTGGTTTCTGCCCTAATTTACTATTTCACTTTCCTTGCTTTGATTATTTATTTCCTGTCTGGTTTCTAATTTATCAAGGTATAAGCAGAAATAAAGAATTAAAACCCTTTCTTTTCTAAGCCAGTGCTACAGGGCCTGTGCAGCTACAGGGCCACACTACAGAACCAACAGAGCCTTTTCTCTCCTTGAGCCTCACAATCTCATCACCTCTCCACAAAGCTTCTGAAAGGGCAGGAGCAGGCTCCCAAGCATCTCCCAAGCCAAGCAGCTCTGCTGTGCATCAGGCTTCTTCCCTGGGGTGAGTTAAACAGTATGGTAATGTGTTTCATTTTGCAGAGACTTTCCCATTGCTCTGGGCCACTTTGCTGAGGCATACCCCTCTGAATCTTTAGATGTGCACTTTTGGGGCCACATACAGCATACCGTGGCTTCCAGAGGAATTGCACTTTCTCGCTTATATGACCTGGTTAACAGAATACCATTAATATAGTGCACAGGTGAAAGGTACTTTGAGAAATGCCCAGATAGTTGATATCTATTTGGGCCAAGTTACAGTTATCCACTGCACATAACTGTAAAGATTTTTGACCTTCCATTTATGGTTAAGATGTGTAATTGGTTAAGGGTGTACACTAAATATATGTGTACTTGAATGTACAAACGTGACTGTGGTGATTTGAACATGAATGGACCCCATAGGCTCAGATATTTGAATGTGTACTTATTACGGAGCGTGTCTCACATAGGACACAATGGGAGAAGGTGGAGGAGGGGTGGCCTTGTTGGAGAAGGTATGTCACTGAAGTGGGCTTTGAGGTTCACGGTGGCTCTATTCCTGCTGCCTGAGGATCTGAATGCAGAGCTCTCAGCTGCTTCTCCAGGGCCATGTCTGCCTGCATGTGACCACGCTTCTCTAGGACCGTGTCTGCCTGCATGCTGCCACGCCTCTCCAGGACCATGTCTGCCTGCATGTGACCACGCCTCTCCAGGACCATGTCTGCCTGCATGTGACCACGCCTCTCCAGGACCATGTCTGCCTGCATGTGACCACGCCTCTCCAGGACCATGTCTGCCTGCATGTGACCACGCCTCTCCAGGACCATGTCTGCCTGCATGTGACCACGCCTCTCCAGGACCATGTCTGCCTGCATGCGACCACGCTTCTCCAGAACCATGTCTGCCTGCATGCGACCACGCCTCTCCAGGACCATGTCTGCCTACATGCGACCACGCTTCTCCAGGACCATGTCTGCCTGCATGCGACCACGCTTCTCCAGGACCATGTCTGCCTGCATGCGACCACGCTTCTCCAGGACCATGTCTGCCTGCATGCGACCACGCTTCTCCAGGACCATGTCTGCCTGCATGCGACCACGCTTCTCCAGGACCATGTCTGCCTGCATGTGACCACACCTCTCCAGGACCATGTCTGCCTGCATGCTGCCATGCTTCTCCAGGACCATGTCTGCCTGCATGCAACCATGCTTCCCACCATGATAGCAACAGACTGAACCTCTGAAACTATTTTCTTTTTGCTATGGTCATGATGTCTCTTCACACTCACTCTGACCAAGACAATGACCCTACTTAGAATGAGGTCCTCTGAAGACACAATTGCATCAACGCCATCTTGGCTTAAGGTGGGCCCAAGTATGTCCTTAGAAGAAAAGTGGAGACCCACTGTGGGGAAGGGTCTTGTGAAAATGGGTGTAGAGACTGAACTATGTCCGCCATGCAAGAAAGGCGAAGGGTTTCTGGCTGTCATTAGAAGCTGGAAGAGGCAAGGGTATCTAGAAAGCGAGTGGTCTGCCAATGCCATTGTGTCAGACTCTCAGATTCTAGAACTGGAAAGGATAATTTTCTGTGGTGTTAAACCTATACATCTGTGGGAACTTGTTATAGTAATGTTTAAAAAAAAACTGGCATGGTATGGAAAAGGACACTTATCAGACCAGACCCTAGTTGGCTCTGGTAAATATACTGTCTGCTATGGTTCATGTTCTGTCACCTTGACAAAAGCTAGAGTCATTTGAGAGGAGGGATCCTCAAATGAGAAAATTCCGCCCCCAAATTGCCCTGTGGGCAAGACTGTAGGGCATTTGCTCTACTGAAGATTGCTGTGTAAGGGCCCAGGACACTGTGGCAGTGCCACCCTGGGCAGATGGTCCTGGATGGTATTAAAAAAAAAAAAAAAAAAAAACCACAGAAACACTCCATGGCCTGTGCTCCAGTTCCTGCCTTTATGTCCCTGCTTTGAGTTCCTGACTTCCCGTCATGACCGACAGTGAGCTGAGAAGTGAGGACAGCCCTTTCCCAAGTTGTTTTTGGTCAGTGTTCTGCCGCAGTGACAGAAAACCAATGAAGCCGCCATCCTTAGCACACATCCTTAGAGGTCGTTAGGCAGAAGTTGAGTTGAGCCTTTCCTCCCCTGTGGGCGTAGGAAGTGTGAGGGACTCCATTCTTTTAGCGAGCCAGCACGTTTTTTTCAAGCCCCTCAAAGGACATTCGGTTGTGACTGCGCTTCATCCCTGAAACCTTCTCTGGAGTTTTAAGTCCTGGGTTAGAGGAGAGGGCTCCGTCACGTCACTCAGGGTTCCATTCTGTCCCGTTAAGCCAGCATTCTCACGAGCCATTTGGCAGTCTACCACAGTCCCGTCTGCCCGCTCACCAGGATCCGGGGAGCCTTGTACCTAAACACCCTCCCATCTCGTCACAGTCCAAGCACGGTTGTCTCATGAGGCCATTTGGACCCTTTGCTACCTTTCTCGTTGCGGTGACAGAGTACTAAGGTCACAGAGATACTTGGTGGGGAGGGTTATTACTTTGCCTTACGGTTTCAGAGACGCTTCTAGACCCACAGTGAGGCAGAGCATCGTGGAACACGCGGAGGAGGAGGAAGCTGCCCATCTCTTGGTGGACAGGAAGTAGAGGACAGCAATAATAGGAAAGGGCCAATGCAATTGTGTCCCTGAAGTGAACGCCCTCAGTGAACCACTTTCTCCAATTAGTCTCGCCTTCTACGGCGCTACCTCCTCAATGGCCTATTGAGGTTTTGAAACTACCAATGGACTAAGTGTTTCGTTAGGGCAGAGTCTGAATGATCTATCACTGGAAAGACCCCCGTAGACACATCCAGGAGTGTCCGTTAGTAAGCTCCCGGGTGCTGCTCCTTTCCTGACAGATAGAGTAACCACCTCAGGCTCTCGGGCGCTCACGCTTTATCGTTCATGGTGATTGGTTGCTCCGAGCTGAGTTTTCCTTGGTTTAGGGCATTGATGGTGCTTGTCGGTGGTCATCCGATTCCAGAGTTTATAAAAAAGCCTTTTCTGCCAGGCCTTTCAAGTACCAAAGCTCATGCAAAAGCCAGTGTTCCCCATCGCGTGTAGGCCAGACCCCAGGATGGCCCCAAGTGGAAGTTTCAGTAGCTACAGTGTTACTGCATGCCGCTGCCACAGATCCTAAATTCTAGCCACGTAGCTTCTTTAGAATCCCGTACTGCCGGTCTGGTCTTGTTTGCTACCAGCGCTCCCATACTGACTCTTCTTGCTCAGGTCCCTTGGAGCCGAGCCCAGGACAAGGATTTGGGACGCGTGTGACTGATCCATGAGGTTATTTTCAGAAGTAAGTCTTGTCAGGGAAGAAAGTAAGCAGAATAAGAAAAGAGAGAGAGTGTCGTGCAAACCACCGGGTGGTGGATCTGGGAGGGGCTGTGGCTGTGGGAGGGGCTGTGGATGTGGGTGGGACCTATCTGAAACATAAATTGCACTATAGTTATTTCTTGCACTGGGACCGGGGTCTTTTGGATTCTTCGATCTCTTAGCCATTGTCTGTAGGCCGCACTTACTGTAGCGGGGTTCAGCTTCCGGCGTATGTGTTAGCTTACAACAGGGCTCTGGAGAAGGAGCTATTATCTGCCTAATGCACTCATCCTAAGGTCCAGACAGAGGATCTGAGACGGCAGCAAACATAATTCAAAGCTAGCACTATTCGGGCTAACTTCTGTATGAAGGGATCTGAGTTCTTGGTGCTTGTACACATCTGTAACACTCGTACACATCTGTACCGACCACAAGGGGTTTTCTCAGCAGCATTTCTGTCACTTTACAGAGCACACAGTCTTGATGTCCCAGCACACTGGTGGCCTTTGGTCTTTAAGACAGATGTATCCCCTCTCTTCTGTGGCCTACAGCCACTGGTTTAGAAGTGTCAGTAGGTGGGCACATACGTTTTGATATGAACTTTGGGTTTTGTTATGGAAAGATTTTTAAAAGAATATTTGAAGTGGGCTATGGTAGTACATGCCTTTAATCCTGGCACTTGAAAGGCAGAGGTAGGCAGATCTCTGTGAGTTTGCAGCCAGCCTGGTCTACAGAGCAAGTTCCAGGACAGCCAGGGCTGTTACACAGAGAAAGCCTGTCTTGAAAAACAAAACAAAACAAAAAAAGATTACTATTTAAAATAATATGAATTTGTCACCAAAAACATTGTAGAAAGCTGTAATGGGGGAGGAACAACTCAATCACATGGTAAATTTTAAAACAAAGTTGGCCAGTGAACCGAAGCTGCCCATAGAATTCTCTATAAGAGCAGCAAGTGCTGTCAACCATGGCGATGTCACTCCAGTCCCAGAAGCTAAAAAAATTCCGGATGAGTTTGTTCCCTTAATTTTATCTTGCATGCTTTTATTCTATTTTTGTTTTTGTCTTTTGAGACAGGGCTTTTCTGTGCAGCCCTGGCTGGCTTGGAACTTGCTCTAAAGAACAGACTGGCCTCGAGCTCAGAGATCCACCTGCCTCTGCCTCCTGAGTGCTGGGATTAAAGGCGTGCGCCACCGCACCTGGTTTTGGCATGATTTTAAGACCTCACATTTCTCAAAAGTACATGCATGGAATTCTCTTCTTACGTCTTTCCCTGAACATGTTTTTCATGTTCAACTTCTTAACGTCGTCGTGTTTGGGTTTGTGGTCTGGGGTGGGATATGTCACTTTCTTTTTTCTGAAGAGATGTCCTGTCCACATGTTGTGTCTGCTCTTCCTAGCCTGCTTTCCTGGTTTTTCAGTCTAAGCCAATCAGCTTCGTGTTCCTCTAAACCCCTGTCATCTGTTTCAATATCAGCTACATCATATTCAAAATACTTTTTTCTTTTACATTTTTTTGGCTATTCATCTATATTTTCCTTTTCCAAGTGTATTTTAGCATCAGCCTATCCAGTTACACACACACACACACACACACACACACACACACACACACACACACACATCTTGAAGGGGCAGTGACTGGGTGGCATTGAATTTATAGCTTACTTCGAGGGCATCTGACATCTTTACAGTATTGAGTGTTTCCATCCTGGTCCATGGTTACACCTTTCATTTATTCAGGCCTTTTTTTTATGTCCCTCAGTAAAGTTTGATGATTTTCTTCACATAGGGCCTGAACATTTCTCCATAGGTTTATTTCTAGGTACTTTATGCATTTTTGTTGTTTTCACGGAGAATGAATCTGACAGGTTTCTAGGGCTGAGCTTATATCATGACGCGATTCTTTAGCTTGTGATGGGGGGAAAAAAAAGCTGTCTCTAGCAAGTGCTTTTTCCTGAGTTGAGACACCTGCTCTTTCCCTGCAGTGAGCCCGTGGGTAAAACCAACTGCAGAAATGGGTGTACTTTTTCTAGGGTGCAGTCCTTGGGGTTTCGGACTCAGGTTTAATGCTTCCTCCGCTTACAGTTTTGATACAGGACCAGGTGTCGGCTCCGTTGGGTCCGGTGAAAACTAGTCTGTGCATGGGCTTGGTTTCTCTGCAAATGGCTCTATCCGTCGCTCCTCTGAACACAAGGCTAATTTGCATATATCTACTTCCTGGTTATGTTTTCCTCCTGTTCTGCCAACTCAACCCCACATATTTCCCATCTCTCAGGAACTGTGAACAAAGTCAGTCTTTGGTTACCCAGTGTAGTTATGAATTTGTTCTCCCCTTTCAAACATGGCTTTTCTTTGGAGAAATTTGGAGCATGCTGAACATGGGCATGCCCCAGTTGTGTTATTGATCCAATTCATTTCCTTGTTAACCTCTGGGTGTAAGACGTGTTTCTACGGAGATGGCGGGGCCAACAAGGGAGGGAGAAGTGGAAGGAACAGGAAAGAGGTGACAACAGTGTCGCTATGGGCCTTGAGGAGCGTGATGGGCCAAGCACAAGGTCAGGAGGTGATGCTGGCTTTGGGTGGACAGGGGCGGTCAAGGCAGGCCCAGGTGTGGGTGGCCTCATAGGTTTGGCTGGGGACAATAACTGTGTCCCCAGCACTCGGCTCCTGTTATATTAGTCAGTGTTCTCTGGAGCACAACTAAAAAGACACTGCACATGGAAGGATGACAGAGGATGCTTGAGATGGCGGCAGCTGAGAAGTCTCATGACAGGCTACCTGCATATGGAGACTCAGGGTCACTGACCTGGGGGTGGGTGCTGTGAGCAGGCCACTGTGAGTGGCATGGAGGGGAGAGTGCTGGAAACTCTGTGTGTATGTGTGTGTGTGTGTGTGTGTGTCTGCGTATGTGGTGGGGCTGCACTGTTGCGTATCTGGTTGGGGTACTTCTGGACATTTCACTCCTTCCTAGTTATAGGAAAAAAAAAACCAATGTAGAGTTAAAAATTTAAGCAGAGAGAGATTGTCTTAGGGGAAACATGTTGCCCTCTGAACAGATTGCAAAGGCCTTTCCTTCTTCTGTCACTTTGGGGACCTTCCTCCAGAGTCTTGGCATGTTTGTGGTCCCCCATCTCTCTCCCATCCTCCCACAATTGAGGTCTGGGTAGCAGTCATCCGCATGGATTAGAGGAGTGGCCAAGGTTGGTTTTCCTAGTTCCATTTTAGACCATCCCCCTGGCCCCCCCAGGGCATCCAGCTTCCGAGGTCCTCACCTCGGCAAGCGAGATGTCTACTTTGGCCTTCAAAACCCTCATCCACAGGAACTTTTGTTTGACAGCTCCAAATTCCAGAGTTGATTCTCCCCTATGGTCCCTGGGCACTGCTGACCGGGTCTGCTCTGCTGCTGGTAGAAAGCCGGGGCTGTTTAAATAGAAGCTGGTGCATTCAACAAGAGAAGAAAGCACTTCCAACGGGCCATGTCTGCAGTTTGTTCTCACCCATCTCACCCATGATGGGATGCTTCAGAGGGTCCCAAGTAGAAAAACAGACTCAGGAGAGTCTGGTGCTGGATGGAGCATGGCAAAGAACTTCAATATGTGACTCACCCCTACCCCCACCCTCCTCCAAATTCTTCTTTTCCCCTTATTTAATCCCCCCCCCCAGAAAACTGTGTGATTTTATATGCTTTTCTCTGCATGTATTAAACAAATTGCACAGCTGAATAGCTGTTCTTAAAACCTGGACATTTACCAAAAAGAAGTTTGCCAGCACAGACAATTAAGCTTTCTTCTTTGAACAATGGCGTGACTGACTGGCACATTTGAAATGCGAGCGTGTTTTTTTTTTTTTTATTCCACTGTTCATCCTTCAAGCTGATAAACAGCAACAATGGGAAACAGCTGGGACAGGAAAACATTTGAGTTTGTATTTTCAAAGCAAGCGAAAGAAACCCGTCAGTGTGGGCCAGATCCCTTCTTCCGCCCGAGGGCCAGCCGGCATTTGGGGAGGGAAAAAAATACTATACATATTTCTAATCAAACATTACATATTTATTAATGTGCAGCTGGTGCATTGTATTCCGAGGGTTGCTAGGGGGGTCTTCCCCCCACCACCACCCCCATGCTACCCGCCTTGTTCCTCTAACGTGTCTTGTCTGGTAGGCTGGTATTGTTCTGAAACTGACATTACTTTATAAGAATCCAGAGCCAGGCACATTTAATACGAGTCATAGAGACAGTTGCTCACTGAGAGGCTGTGTGACGTAGGTGCCATTTGAGCCTTAGTTTCTGACTGGAGAGCTGATGGCTTAGCAGGAGAGGTGTCTTTCAGCAGGTGCACTCAGCATAGCACATATGGGGAGCCCCCCCCCCAAGCCTTCATACCACTCCCATTTGGCACACCGGGCCCTTCTTTTGGAGGCCTCAGCTCCTGCCCTACTTGTATTCTTTCCAAACGTGGGGTCGGATTTGTTTTGATGTTCATTGAGATTAAACTTGCTGTGCACTTTGTCAGGGCAAGGGTTGGATCTGTTCATTAGGTGGAGAGGCCCACCTTGTCAATTTCCATCGAGAGCTGGAAGGAGCGATCACTTTATCATCATTTGTCAGCAGACTGACAGGTTTTACTCAGCTCTGACTCCTCCTGGGCCTGCTGTCATAACTTCATTGGTTTTATGGCAGCAGCTGATTTCCCTTTGGTGACTGTCAAATGACTCTATTTTGCCTTAGTATTGTTAATACCCTAAACGTAAAAGACAGAAGAGACAAAACTGCAGAACACCAGACATGTAGTGTTGCTGTCTCCCAGCCTTCACCTCTCTGGAATTCATCGTCTCCACCCATCTTTGAAAATCCACTTATATTGAGCAAGGGATGGGTGGGTCTCTTAGAGCTTTGCAAAATCAAAGCCAAGGCTTTAGCCCTCCTCTGGTCCTGTATGCCCCTTTAATAAACTTAGCATGGGAACTCAGAGAGGACTCTAGGCCAGGGAAAGGGGATACATGGGTGCTGGAACCATGCTGTGGCAGGCTTTCCCCTTTTGGACTTGAGTTTCCCATGTGTTTATTGGGAGAAGCCAGTGGGAACAAAAGACTCTCATACTGGTTCACACTGGGGCAGCAACAGAAATAGATGAGGGGGCTGAAAAGCGACTGCAGCCAGCTGGAGGGCTCACACCTCCTCTGGGTAGGGTAGCTACCACTCACAGAGAGCCAAATGAAAAATCAGAGTTCTAAATACTTATGTTAGTTGTTTTACTTTCGACACTAGCTATTGAATTAAAAAAAAAAAAACTCATTTTGTTGGAAAAATAAAATGTCTGTTGGCTTTCTCATTTTGACGATGACTATAACAGCCAACATCCTTGAGCATTTCCCATGGGTCCCATTGTTAGGATGAGGCCAGGCATGTCAAGTTTTGTAGGTGAGGAAGAAGAGGGAAGCTAACTGAAGGCCATGCTCTTTGCTGTTCGGTTGGCCAGGTAACTGACCTCCAGGAGCCTAGAGATCTTCAGACAGGAGAGACCTTGGTGTTCATGGCAAATGTGGCTTGTATTTGAAGACAGGTCTCCTAGAAACAGCCAAAACATCTCAGTGTGGCCCTTGAAAAGTGCACCTGATTTCTGGGATTTTCGTAATTTTGTAACCCTGTGTTCCAAACCTATAGGTTTTTTTCTTAAGGAAGGAGATGATAATGATGTTAACTGCCAGTCGAGGGCAGAAGTAAGGGAGAGAGTTGGGTTCTACTCACTTTTCCAGTAGCAGAGCCCTTTAGCCTCTCGATTGCACATTTATGCAAAGCCCATCATCTCTTTAACAAACATCTAAGAGATATATGTTTGGTGAATTAAACATTCCAGCATGGGGTGTTTTGAAGAAAGACTTATTTCTTCTTGGCCTTGACCGTGTTTCTGTTATTGCAGTAAACGTTTTCCCCTGCACATACTCTCACAAAGCAACACTTATATGGAGTTAACTCAAGCCACTCAATACATGTGTCCACACATGGCTCAACACACATGCTTTTGTGTGGCTTGTGTGTTGCACACACATTTACCTGTGGGTCAGATTGCATTGTACACACTTACACATGGCATGAGCTCTATGTGGCTCAACATGCACACATGGACATATATCATGAGATTTGACATTCCTGTAGCATGGGGATTCATGACTGCTCTTCAGTCGTCCCTGTAGTGGATGTAAACATGTTTTTTGTTTTGATCCCAAGTGTGGCATGTGAAACAGACTTGTGTGAGGGTGTGCGGTGTTTGTCTGCTGGAAACAGACTTGTGAGAGGACACGTGGTGTTTACAAGAAGAGGAAATGCCTCTCTTAGGGGCATGGTCTTTGCCAGCTGATGAACATCCTAGTACAGACTGAGAGGAGATATATACAGGCCCCAACCAGAGGCTGGGCTTTTTGGTCTTGGCATTGTTTCCTATTATTTGGCCACTCATCGCTCCTAGAAAGAAACCCTCCAGAGAACGAACACTTCCAGGTTCTGGGTTCCAACTACTGCTCCAGATTCCGGCTGCTGTGGTTGCAGTCACCTTTGCTGAATTGCTCGTTTGCTGTTTAAAGGGTCTGCTGGAATCCTGACAATGAAGGGTGGAACTGCTCCAAGGAACTGAGTCTAAAAATGTCTACCTCTCCTGTTCCCATTAACCCCTTTTCTCTCCTATCTAGGGTAGGTGGGTGGGAAGGGAGGTGTAAGCATTAAAGAACCCTAAATAAAGTAGGTTGGAAAAAGTCTAAAGCCAACACTGCCCAGGTTGAGCAGTGAAGGACAGAACCAGGATCTGCAGCTGCCTCCATGGCTGGCTGATTGCACCAGGAGGTGGTGTATGGTGCTCACCGGTCAACAGGACTGTCTCCCAGGGCCCTTCAGCTGTGCTTGTACAGTCTGTTAGTGAAAAACTGAGCCTGGCTTGCAGGTGCACAAAGAGCTGGTTCCTTGCTTTGGGTTAAAGTCAGCTGCACGGCCTGTCCTGGGAACGTGAGTGTACCTGCCGCAAAGCCATGGGGACCGATAGTCCTGAAGGCAGCCATCTTAAGAGAAGGAAGAAGACCCTCTTCCTTTGCTGCTGCCCGGGGCAGTGCGCCCTCTGCTGGTTTGTCCTGGAATTAAACAGTAGCTGGACCGAAGGGCAGTCTAGCCTTCCTTAGAGCCCTGATCCAGAGGTACCTATGGGCTGTTGTTTTGGAGATGGGGTCACTCTCGTTTTCTTGGAGGAAGGCTTGATAGCTCAGCCTTGTGGAATGGAGCCTATTATCCTTTTATCCAAATGTGTATTTTATTCTGGGCGTGCACTGTGGGCCAAGAGGCAGGTTCTGTTGGATAGGGCAGCTGCCAAGAGGGTCCCGCCCTCCTCCCCGACCCCCAGCTCGATGCATGGAGAAGCGAAAGGAGGGGCCGGTGAGGAGGGGAGAACAATTGAGGATGGTGGGAGTAATAATGCTTGACCACAGTATAACCCCATGTGTACTCCACAGACATGCCTGCGGCAGGGGGATTTTCATAGTGCCACCACCTGACATGGACCAAGAGTTGCGATCTTTAAAATCCAGGTCTGTCTCTCAGGTAACATGGCAGAGAAGTGGAGTTGGTCATTAGCTCTGAATGGTTGAGTATCTGATCCTATCCCCTCCCCCCTCCTCCATCCCCATCCCCACCCCAGTCCTCAGAAAGCACCCACCTGCCGTACTTCACAGCTCCGCACCTGGAACCTGCTCTCCAGAATTTACCACTCCCCTTATTTGCAGGTTCTCAAGGCTGGTGGAATGGGGCATGGGTTAGTGAGTGGCCAGCCTATTGCTCTCCAGGCCCCAAGCCAGAGCTGCTCCTCCTGGGTTGAAGGAAGGAAAAGTCTAGACTTTCGGAGAAGGAAGAAGTTGGGCATGGGCCCCCCCGCGCCGGCTGTCCCCGCTCAAGGTCATCAGCGTAGGAGCAGCCTCTGCAGGGCAGGACGCAGAAGCTGGCAGCAGATAAGGTTCTGCGGTGCCTGTAGATGTACCTGCATTATCAGAGCTTCCTTAAGCCCAGGATGAATATGTAAATCTTTCCCACCAGCCTCCTGGACTGGGGACTGCCTCCTCCGTGGCAATTCCGAGGGTAAAATTGATTAATATTTGTTTTCAAAATGACATGCAGTGATGTATGAGCCCTTTTACAACTTAAATTAATACTTTAAAGAGATGAATGGTCTCTACAGAGGGTGTTAAAGTTCAAGCCCAGGGAATTTGCATATTTATATTACAGCCAACTGATAGTAATTGTGGGACCAGTCTGTAATGCTGTTCGTTTGTCATTTTCAGCCGGGTTTGCTTCTGCCTCGGGACCTCATTAAGTCCCCAAGCCTCAGCCCCTCCCTCTGGTGGGACCTGAGCTGGTGGACTGGGGGCCCGCAGTTCTGCCTCTTGGTCTCTAGGAGACAGAAGCCTACTTGGGAATGGACAACTACTGGCTGGGCGCAGACGTTGGGTCTCCTAAGCCGGTGCCTGCTTCTTCTCAATGCCTCCAGGACCCCAAGGCTTCCTAGTTACTTCCAAGGGTAGGCTTCTGCCTAGGGGTAACCTGAGCCCAGAAGGTGCAGGCTAGCTCCTTTCTTTGAGAAGCAGTTTCAGAGAAGAGAAAAACAAAGAGTTGCTACAGGCAACTGGGGTGCAGCACAGTGGGAACCCTCCCCAGGGGGTGGGGCACATTGTAGGGCACCCTTTGGGATTGGTCCAACCTAGGCAACTGGGGTACAGCACAGTGGAAACCCTCCTCGGGGCGCACATTGTAGGGATTGGTCCAACCTAGGCGAGGGTGTTTGTCTCCCTGGGGTGGTAATACCCAGCACCCTGAGACCTAGCTTTGAAAGACTCTAAGAGAGTTGCAGGTGTCGCCACTGAGCCCCATGGTCCATCCCAGAAGGGTGAGTGTGAGGGGAGGCTGGCTCTCTCAGCCCGTGCTTGCACATACAGACCGATATGGAGGCAGACACTTTTTATTGGTAGATTGGTAGATTTGCTTTTTCGTAGACTAAAAGGATTTCTAGGACTGAAGAGATGGCTCAGTGGTTAAGATTAACTTTTTCTTGCAGAAGAACATGGCAGTTCACAACTACCCATAACCTCCGATCTCTGAGGACACTAATCATGTGTGTGGTGTACAGAAAGCACTTAAACACATCTAAAAATTAAATGGAAGAATTTATTTCTCACATGCATTCTGCTCTCACAGCCCATGCGTGCAGCCATGCACACAGAAATGCATGCCCATTTTGATTTTCTAGATTAGTTGCAAAATTGGCCCCAGGCCCTCGCTGCCCCTCATGGTGTGTTGCCATAGCAATAGAAAAGTAACTAAGCCATGACCACAAATCCACGATCCTTCAGGATCGTGAGCCTGGAAGGGATTGAGAAACAGAGGGGAACCTGATCTTACCCGCCCAACCCCAACCCGGACTGGAAAGAGGTGGGGAGCGGTGTGTTGTGGCCCATTCTACCTGCAGCGGTGGGGTGCCTCCTGCTCAAGGAGAGTGGGGTATCGCTGGAGGCTGGGTTAGGTACTGGCTTCTATCACTACTCTTTGAGATTGAGGAAAGCAGATAGCCTGAAAAGCTGGTGGGACACAACCTGCGGCTGCTGCCTAGCGCAACAGGTGTGTGCAGTCAGATAAAAGGCCCGCCACCCCAGCTGTCTCTCCTTCTGTTCCCAGTCTCTCTCTCCCCCTTCTGTCCTCTGTACTCCCTTCTTTTCTTCCCTTATGGCTTGCTGCTTCTACCCTTCCCCACGTCCTCACTCCTCTCCCTTACCCCCAACACACTCTCTTTATACCACATATGTTGCTTGGTGTAATTTCTCAGGGGCACACCTTGGCATGGGTCCGCTGTGGTACCCCTTTCACTGCGTTATATTTCATAACACACACCATGCGAAAGTCCCAGTCACAGACAGAGCTACCATCTCATCCTGTGTCCAGAGCCACGCTCAGCCATGTGTCTCAGGAAGGGCCTGTGAGGCTGTTGTTGCCTGAGTTAAAGAAGCGAGTTCACAGCCGGCTGTGGTGGCCCACGCCTTTAATCCCAGCACTGGGGAGGCAGAGGTAGGTAGATCACTGTGAGTTCAAGGCCAGCCTGGTCTACAAAGCGAGTCTAGGACAGTCAAGGCTACACAGGGAAACCTTGCTCGAAAACACACACACACACACACACACACACACACACACACACACACACAAAGTGAGTTCACATACTATACATGGGTAGTGCTAGCACTGGTGTTTCTGATAGGTATTAATGCATTTTGCTAAATATTTATGTCTCCCTGCTTGGAAGATTGATGAACGGATGTACTTTCTGCTCCCCCCAGACTCCCTACTTCATAAGGTGAAGTAGATAACTATTGAACCTGCCCCTGTAAGCCTTATTTGTAGACACTATAGAATTGCTTCCTCACTGGATTATTAGCTGCACCAGTAAGGTGTCCTCCAGCTGCCCTTCTTACTAGCACGGTGACCCCTGACTTCTCAGGTAGTGGCTGCTTTCCATGCTTGGGTGTTTACAGGACTAATAAGCAGCGTCGCAGCCTCCCTTTCTTCCAGTGCCAGGCCCCAGGAGCTGTGGCACGAGTGAAGACACATCTGAGTTGTTGTAAAGCACTAAAGTGGAGGGTTGTCATTGTAGCAGCACCTGGCCCATCCTTTCTAAGGTGACACTATGTGACTATCAGATAGTATCATTTACTATCATTTTTGTGTGTGTGTCCATCTCACTCGGAGACTTGTGTGTGAATGTTTCTGGGGATCCAACCCGGGGCCCTGCACTGCTGAGCACACTCTTTCACGGAGCCACACTCCGCCTCCCAGCCTGTACCCAAAGCCCATCAATAATGCATTGATGATTCTCTGGTGTACATCTGTTAGGGCTCTACCTCCCTTCTCCCTCCCTTCCCCGCCTCACCTGTTTGTGACTGTACATTCATGGGGAGGCCAGAGGAAGACGGGCGCCTTCTTGTATTGTTCTCTGGAGATGGCTATCTTTTGGTTAGGCTGGTGGCCAACAGGCCACAGAGGTCTTCCTGTCTCCATCCCCCTCCACCCCCCAGAGCTGCATACAGGTTTGCACGGTTCATATGGGTCTGGGGTTCCAAATTCAAGTCCTAATGCTAGCATAGCACTCTTACCTGCTTTCTCCAGCACAGGCTTTTTGCCATTCACTCTGAGACCCTGAGGTCCCAGCTCTAGGACAGCTACAGAATTGCTGCTGGCTCAACCAATGACTGTTTAATGCCACTGGAGAAATCCGAGTTATGAGTGTCCTTAAGTGGTTTGTGTTTGATTCCAGCTTTTGTAATTGCACAAACAATATTGTAGTAACAACCATAAAAATAGAGGCAGGAAAAAAAAAAAAAAAAAACCAACCCAGCTAATTACACACCCTCTAAAATTAAGGCCACCGTCTATGCTTTCTGCATCTGTCTTCATGAGTGGGGGCTTTGCAAGCAGCTTTCAGCCAATGTTTTATATTTTTATTTTCTCCACTTAAAATGCTCTGGGGAGGACCTGCTTCTATAGAATATATGAGACCTTTGCTGCAGAGGCCCTGTGTATTCCAGGTCATGGCTTCATGCCTCCAAGTATTTGGACATTAGAATGTGCTTTGCTATTTTGGCCAAAACAGTCATGGGCATCTCTGTTCATGGGGTTGTCGTGTCCCCTCCTCTTACCCTTGTCATTTGCAGGAGAGAAGCTCTCAGCCTCTCAGGTGCCCCGGTGACAACCTAGCATTCCGACATATTTGTTACCCTTCCCCCACCCTATGCATACGATGACAAGAACATCACCGGCAGTTTGAGTGAGATGCCCCTATAAGTCTCAGACATTTGAGTACTTGGTCCCCAGTTGGTGGTTTTGGGGGGCAGATTAGGAGATGTGGCTTTGCCGGAGGAAGTATGTCACTGGGGCGGCAGGCTTTGAGCTCTCAAAAGACTTGTGCCATTTTGAGCTAGGCTACTCTGCTTCCTATTTGTGGTTCCAAGTGTGAGCTTTCGGCTGCTGTCCCAGCTGCCTGCCACCTGCTGCCTCCACTGTGCCATCATGGACTCTAACCTTCCGGAACCATGAACTCCAAATAAACCCTTTCTTCTATAAACTACCTCGGTCATGGTGTTTTATCACAGCAATAGAAGAGTAAGTAATTCTACCAGGTAGATGGCAGCTTCAGCCACTGTCTTAAGGTTTCTATTGTGATAAATACTGTGACTAAAAGCAATTTAGAGAGGAAAGGGCTTATTTTGCTTGTGCTTCTGTATCACAGCCCATCACGGAAGGGAGTCAGGACAGGAACTCAAGGCAGGAACTGATGCAGGGGCCATGGAGGGGTGCTGCTTACTTTCTTGCTCCTCATGCCTTGCCCAACCTGCTTTCTTGTAACACCCAGACCACCAGCCCAGAGGTGGCCCCACCCACAATGAGCTAGTCCTTTCCACATCAATCAAGAAAATGCCCTGCTGGCTTGATCACAGAAAATGAAGGCATTTTCTCAAGATTCCTTATTTCTAGATATGTCTAGGTTTGTGTCAGGGTGACAGAACACAAGCGTCAGTCACGAAATATCATAGCTGTAGTAGAACCTGCAGTGCTAAGCTTGGCCTGAGGTTGTCTTTGTCACTTGCGACTTCTTCGGATGTGAGCTCTGTGTCCTGCCTTGGAGCCTTGTCATTTGCTTCTCCTAGATCTTCTTTGGTGTGATGAGCATCCCATTTCCCCTCGCCTGCAGCCTTCTTCTTCATGACACAGCAGCAGTGTGACATTTGGCTGTGGAGACACAGGGTTTTCACCTTTCCACGAGGAGACTCCCATCTGGGTAAGTGGACACTGAACACCAGGGCAGATGTATTGGGGCACTGGACTCCATGCTGCTCCCTCCCTGTTTGTGCACCTTGGTCCATGGCGACTTAGTGGTCTTTGCCATGTGGAAGGTGGTGGACAAGCTCCCCTGCAGGTTCAGAGCAAGGTGCACCTCAGGGATGGGGTCTGTCTGTGTCCATCACCCACGTGAGCACTCTGAGCTTAAGGCTTGTGTCCCTCCTCCTGCTGTGTCACCCAGCACAAGGCCTGCTCTAGAGTGTGTGTGCTTGATGACTGCTAAATGAATCACAGGTGGTTAGAAGAGTCCAGAAAGAGTGGGGGCCCTGCATGAGGTTTGGCCAGGTGGAGCCTGTGGAAGGGAGAGGGAAGATGAGGAGAGAAAGTTGACACTTAGAAGTCAGGGCTCTGTTCAGCTTACTCTGTGTGTGTGTGTGTGTGTGTGTGTGTGTGTGTGTGTGTGTGT
Source organism: Acomys russatus (assembly GCF_903995435.1). Classification (NCBI taxonomy): domain Eukaryota; kingdom Metazoa; phylum Chordata; class Mammalia; order Rodentia; family Muridae; genus Acomys; species Acomys russatus. Next base: position 14,974,890 of record NC_067162.1, read on the forward strand.
GTGTGTGTTGGTTTTAGTTCCACTTGGAATTATATGGAGAGGGTACTCATTCATTTTTTTTTCATTCATTCAGTGGATTTAATTGGGTGGTGTATATGGAGTTGGCTTTGTGCTAGGCACAAATTCTAGCCCCGCCCATAATGTGTTGAGCGGTAAGAAGTGGCGTGTGAAAAGGAGGTGGGTACCAATGAGACGATGCTAAGCATGCCAGCCTTGTTTTTGCACTCCGTCATGAGGACTTCTCTTCCAGAGCAGAGCCCTCAGACCAACCCTCTGGTGAAGTGCTGCAGAGGTTTTTAGGACCAGGATGTTCTGAAGTTGGCTTAACCACAGCCTCACAGCCCATTTCCATGGATGTGGCGGCAAACATGAGCAGCATCCTCTGGCCTTCTCAGGACCTGCGTTAGCAACTGCACAGCTCCATTTGCCTCCAAATGCAGTGTCTTGTCACTATGAACAAGCACGCATGCGCAACAGGCACTTGTGGCTTCTCTGTACTAGATGAATCGTTTTGAGAGGACAGCGTCAATTAAAATCACATAAATCTGAAATACTTCCCAGGTCACCTCAGTTAGAGCAAGAATACCCATTTCCCACATCTTCTTGGCAGACATTACACTTTTTTTTGACTAGAGGGAGAAAAACAATATTCTGTTATTATTCAAATTTGCATGTCCGAAATCTGAAATCTGTTTTTCTATATTTATTTTCTATATTTATTGATGTTTCCAATTGTTCTTCTGCGGGTGTGTTTAGTCATCTTCTTAGCGCAACAGTAAGACTTCCATACCCATTGTGTGGGTGTTCCTGGGGAGATGTGAGGAAATGTGTACACACTCCAGATAAGGCTCTGGCAAGAGAGCAAAGAAACATGCCCACCTAAGACCAGGGGTGTATGTGAAGGGTTACTAACAGGAGCGTGGACGACTCAAAAGCAGATTCTACCTGGAAAGCCAACCCCAGTGTGAGGGAGGGCTCCTGGAAGCCCAGGCCCTGCAGTTCCGTGCACTGACTGCGGGCAGTTCTGCGGGAGACAGCCCTGGGCTCTCCCAGCAACTGTGTACTGTTTATACAGCCTTGGGGGAAAGGCTTTGTAACTTTCTAGCTTCCGCATCTTGTGCGTTTTATTCCCGAGCTTTGTAAATGCTCCCGAGCTTTCTGAGACTCTGCGTCTCCTTCCTCAGCTCAGGAGGGAATATTTCAACCAGAAGGAGGCGGCTAGCTAGGCGGCCATGTGTCTAAGGATGCCTGCCATATTGCTTTCTCAGGCCTTTCTACTTCTTGCCAGTGTCTGTTGCCAGAATGCATATTTATTATGCTCCTGATTCACCAGTTCGGTCTATGAAGTGGATTTTTATTTATAAATAAAAACAAACCAAGGGCAGAAAGCTTAGGTGACATTCCCAAACCAGCAAAGCAGGGGCATGACAGAGCTGGCTCAATGTCCACTCCTGTGCAGGACAGCGCACGGTTATAACCACTGGGCCTTTAGTGACAGAGGAACAGAGGCGTCTGCTCATCCTCAGAAACCCGCTAGCGTGGAATATGAGCCTGTTGGTAGGGAGAGAAATGCAGGGGGCAGGTGATCAGTATGAGCTCATTGGAAAAGGCTGACCTTACAAGGGACACAAATGCTGCCTGGGTCAAGGAGCTCTGCTAACTCCAAGACCCCTGCCCCAGACGCAGTGTGGATGGTGAACAGTGTTCTTTCCACCATCTGTCCTTAGGCCCTGCAGCTACATCTTGGAACCTTGTAGAAGTGCAATGGGGCTCTGCTTGCTTTTCTGTTCCTGGCTTATTTAACATATGCACGCTGGATTTTATTCTTCTTAAAGGCTGAGTGCTATTCAATTGTATCACTAGGGCCCATTTGAAAAGTGCATTCTGGGACTGGAGAGATGGCTCAGCAGTTAAGGACACTGACTGTTCTTCCAGAGGTCCTGAATTCAATTCCCAACAACCACATGGTGGCTCACAACCATCTATAATGTGATCTGATGCCCTCTTCTGACCTGCAGGTGTACATGCAGGCAGAGCACAGTATACACAATAATAAGTGTATACATAATAATAATAACAAGTGGATTAAAGACCTTAACATAAAACCAGAGACACTAATTCAGTTAGAAGAAAAAGTGGGGAAGAGGCTGGAACACATTGGCACAGGAGACAACTTCCTGAACAGAACACTAACAGCTCAGGCCTTAATGATGGGACCTTATAAGGCTGAGGAGCTTCTGTAAGGCAGGAGACACTGTCAACAGAACAAAGCGACAGCCTACAGACTGGGAAAAGATCTTCACCAAAGGCCTAATATCCAAAATATATAAAGAACTCAAGAAATTAAACACCACCCAAACAAATAACCCAATTGAGAAATGGGGCTCAGAACTAAACAGAGAATTCTCAACAGAGGAATATCGAATGGCTGAGAAACACTTAAAGAAATGCTCAGCGTCTTTAGTCATCAGAGAAATGCAAATCAAAAGAACTCTGAGATTCCATCTTACACCCATCAGAATGGCTAAGATCAAAAATTCAAGTGACACTACATGCTGGCGAGGATGTGGGGAGAGAGGAACACTCCTTCATTGCTGATGGGAATGCAAACTTGTACAACCACTTTGGAAATCTATCTGGTGCTATCTCAGAAAACTGGGAATAGGGCTTCCTCAAGACCCAGCTATTCCACTCCTTGGAATATACCCAGAAAATGCTCCACCACACAACAAGGATATATGCTCAACCATGTTCATAGCAGCCTTATTCATGATAGCCAGATCATGGAAACAGACTAAGTGTCCCTCAGTAGAAGAATGGATAAAAAAACCATGGTACATTTACACTATGGAATACTACTCAGCTATTAAAAACAAAGAAATCCTGAAATTTGTAGACAAATGGATGGGACTAGAGATGATCATAATGAGTGAGTTAACCCAGAAGCAGAAAGACTCACATGGTATATACTCACTTATAATTGGGCACTAGCCCAAAAGGCATGTCCCATGAAAGTCTTCAGTTACCAGGAGATTGAGATAGATGTGAGGACATCCTACTGAGACTCTAGGTAAGAGAAATATAGGAGATGGGGAAGTAGAAGGACCCAGATGGTCATAGAAACCTACAAAAAGAACATCACAACAGGTAGGTCGGGGCCCAGGGGGGTCTGCTCAAACTATGGCACTAGCCAAGGACAATACAATAGTAAACATCGAACCCCTACTCTGATCTGCCCAATGGACAGGACATTCTTCACAGTTATGTGGAGAGTGGGGAATCACTCTGATATGAACTTGGGTACCCCATATTTGACCACCTCCCCTTGGTGGGGAGGCCTGGTGGCACTCAAAGAATAAGCAGGGTACCAAGATGAGACTTGATAGCCTATGACCATATAGTGGGAGAGGAGGTTCTCCCTTGGTCATAGACCTAGGGGAGAGAAATAGAGTGAAGGTGGGAGGGAGGGAGGAAGGGGAGGATACAAGTGATGGGATAACAATTGAGTTGTAATCTGAATAAATTAATAAAAAATTAAAAAAAAAAAGTCCATTCCGTGGTCATGAACACCAGAGTGGTTGCCACCTTGTGGCCACCGTGCTTATTGCAACTGAGCACAGGGTCCCCACTTTCAGTTCTTTGGGGTTTGGACTCCCTGACATAAAATTGTTGGTTCATTATAGTAATGATATGATGTTTACTATTTCTGGAACCTACATGGTGTTTTCGACAGTAGCTACGGAAGCGTCTCCCAGCAGTGCACAAGGGCATGGCATGTCAATGCAACAGCATAGGTTTTAATGGTTTTTGTGTGTATTATAGGAGTCAGTGTCATGTGACAAGATGTGATAAAACGTTGAGACGAGGCCACCTGGGATCATCCCAGATGCTCTCTCAAGGTCCAGACCCCAACAGACTGCTCTGCTGTGCTGTGCAAAGCAACCACAGGTCTAAGGACCGAGGTACAGAGAATGAGGTTAGGGATTGTCCTGCATGGGCCCAGACTGGTCGGCTGCTCAGGCATGCATCTGCAGGGTGATGCTGGCCTCGGCTGAGCCTTAGCTGGAGTAGTTATAGTTGCTAGAACATACATGGGGTTTCTTCCTGTTGCGTTTCTTTGTGGCAGCTGGACTCCACGAGAGGGAAGTGGGGTGGGGCGAGCACAGGCCATACTGTCCTGTGCCCTTTGGAGTCACAGATCATCCTTCTCTCAGTGAGTCCCAAGGGAGACTGAGGAGCAGACCCCAGCTCCCCCAGCTGATGAGGGGGAGAGGCAACTTAAAGCCCCTGTAGCCCAAGGAACTGAAAATCTTTGTGAATTTTCAATAGGCCGCCCCTGCCAGAAGGTGGCAGTAGTGACAACGAGGCCACATTTCTCCACAGAATTTCATCATAATCTTCCTAAGCACCCTGCCGTGTAGACAGCCACTGCTCATATTCCCCTGTACTGATGTGATGTGGGGACTTAAGGACAGGATTCAGTACAGTCAGGCTGAGGTGACAAATCTCTAAAGAAGTAGGTGTGAAGGGGAGGAGATCAGGAGACCTGAGCACGCTGGGTGCTGGATGGGGCCCGGGAAAAGCCCCACTGGCTGGCAGCCCTACACACTTCAGCCAGGCTTTGGAAGATGGCCTGGGCCTGCAGCAGGTGGTGGTGGACGGGAGGCCCGGCTGACTCGAAGGCTTGGTGGGCAGGAGGGGTGCGCCAGAGGAAGGCATGGGGAGACACAGAGGAGACCGTAAAGCTAAACTCGGGCACTGGGGAGCCATGACGCGTGTAAGGGCAGGGTTGGCCCCAAAGTGCTTTTCGGTTCTGGAGGAGTAGTTTCAGGGTAGGAGGCCACAGCTTAGGTAGACCCCAGGCAGGTCTACAGTCATACTTTTAAGCCAGGCTTATGTCTCTGTCCATACCCCTTTGTCCCACAGGGTCGCAAAATCCACAGTGTGCTTGAGATATGTTCCCCCATTACCTGAAGGAGGTGAATTTCACCTGGGATTCTCAAGACCCTGTCTCCATCTCTGGCCTTCACCCTGACTGAATCTTACCTTCTAACTGCAGTCCACATGCCAGAGGTTGTCACATTTCTGGGACTGGCACCCAAAGGCCTAGCCATGGCTGATCTCGCTTTCTCCCGACACACTGTCTCTCAGCTTAAGAACCTGGGCTCAGGAAGTGAGCTTTAGTTCCATGTTCCTTGTAGGCTTCCATCTCTTTCTTGGCGACTGGCTTTTCTATAATACACACTGGGTGCTTGGTCATCTGAAGGCTTGCCTCTATGTTCAGAGCAGACCACGTGGCCTCGGGGACTTAATCAAGAAGCCCCTGAGCTTCCTGGCACCAGGGATTTGATTGGTCAGAAGTAACACACCATGGCTCAGAGTCCCTTGGTGGGTCTTGGTAGGGGGGCTAGAGGGTGGACGGTCCTTGGAGGATGTGAGACGTGTGGTTTGAATGTGAACTGTCCTCCAAAGGCTCATGTGTTGGGACACTTGGACTCCAGTGAGTGGAGCTGCTGGGAAAGTTGTGGAGCCATAAGGAGGTGGCGCTTCTGTCGGGGGTGGGGGGGAAGTGTGTGGCTTGAGGCTGAGAACTTTGAGGTTCTGTGGCCTGGTCCCTCTTGCTGTTTGCTTGTTTGCTTTCTGACTCTGGGCATATTGTCACCAAGCAGCTCACGCTGACCCTCCTGCCTTCTCCACCATGGTAGAGGGTAGCCCCAGGCACCTTGAATCAATCCTTCCTCCATCTAGGAACTTCTTGTCAGGTGTTTACATCAACAGGTGTAAGTAGCCCATGCAAAGCGGACAGAGGCCATCTTTCCGGTGCCTTGAATGAGCTTCCTGCCTGGGACTGCTGGGATTGATGCAAACAGGGGAGCAACAGTGCGGAGTCAGTAATGGCACATCTGTATTCACCCATGCCTGAAAGTGGTGTGGGGCTCTCATTTAAATAAGGCAATGAACCCTCTCCACATTGGGCCAATGTCGGCCCAGAATCCCGATGGCCCTAGGCCACATTTGATGCTTCTGGCTCCCTCCCTTTCCTAACCTTTCCACTTCTTAATCCTTCACATTGGTGCAAGATTTTAATTTCTTCCTTCTGGTGGCCACGGAGTAAGAGAGGGACTGAGGGGAAGAAGAAAGCAGCAGGGTGTCATGCAAAGCCAGGAAGCCTGAGGACCAAGGACCCAACTGAAATCTGCAAAGAGCCAGCCCGGGCCCACTGGCTTGCTTGCTTTAGAGAGAATAAACCCAGAGTTGAGTGGTGTGCTCAAGCCACACAGTTAGGAAGTGATTGAGCTGAATTTGAATCTGAGTCCTCCATCCGTAAGCTTAGTCACAAAACCTTGCCTGTCAGGAGCAAAAGGCTGTCTGCCACAAAGGGCTGGCTCAAGAAAAGGGAGACTAGGCCTTTTTCTGCAGTAGAATGGTGATTAGGGGGTGCATGCACACGTGTGAATGTACCTACACCCCGACATGCTCACCCCAAACCCAGCCTTTCTCAATCCTCATCTTGACCTACTTTTGCTGAGGCCAGATAAGGGGTGATGAAGACCATTCTGGATGATGGGGTTGAGCGCATAAGATGCTTGGTCGGGTGCATTAACAAAGGCTTCGTAATGTTTTTCTTTTTTAAAGAAGATCTTTATGCGGCTCCCACTGCAACCCAGGCCTGCTCCCTAGAGGCCAAAGTCTCACTTCCAGCCAACATCTCTTAAACATCCCCCTCCCTCAGTAATGTGTATCTGCTGCCAGCACTTGCCAATTCATTGCTTTGGGGATAGGGCGGTTAACTTTCTGCTGTGATCCATGGAGACTTAGCTTGGCTCCTTTTCTTTCTATGTATTTCCACTCAAGGTTTCCCATGGCTTCTGAGGGTTGATGTTTTATGAGGTTGCTCGAAGCATCTCCCACCCACAGCTCTGAGACCTTTCCTTGCCCACAGTTCCACATGTCTACTCAGGGACCAGCCAGTTACCATGGTGACCAGGTCTCTCAAACTCTCATTCCATCCCTGTCCTTTGTCTGATGTTTTGTGCCTACCTAAGGCTCTGCCTTGCCCCCTAGACCCATCTATCACTGTTGCTTTTTTTTTCCTTTCACAGCATTTCACTGCATAACTCAGGCTAGTCTCCAACTCATGAAGATTCTCCTGCCTCAGCCTGGGAAGTGGGATTACAGGTCTATGTGACTATGCTAGCCTAGCTTGTGGCTTTCCTGTTATGTGACTTCTGGAGTCCCAGGGACCAGCTGTTTCTGAGGTGCCCCCTCTCCTCATTTGCAAGTAGAAATGGTTTGTAGCTGCGGGTCTACCCTTAGGCTATTATCTACCTTCACTGGGTTATTGTAAAAAGAGACCGCTGGTCGGGGTATGTTGATACAGGCTTGTCTGTAATCGTAGTACTTAGAGGCAGGATGATCAGTTCAAAGCCATCGGTGGCAATATTATGGAGTTGGAGAATAGCCTGGGGCATATGCAACCCTGTCTCAAAACAAAACTGCAAAACAAACAGAGGAGGAGGGGCGCCATAAACAGAACCAACACACACCCACAACAAGTGTCAACAGCCGCAATCCAGGCAGGGTGGCAGGCTGGAGACACTCGGCTCCCTCCCCTATACCTTGAAAGTCTGAACAATGAGGCCTTTTGTGGGCTGGTCTCTTCTGCTGAGCCCTCTGAGTCACTGCATATTTTTGTGTGTGCAGTCACAAACGGTGTGACTCATTCTCCCACTTGGGGGCATTTGGGGACTTATTCTGTTTTACTTACAATTGCAGGAAAAAAATCAGATATTACAGAGGCGATAAAAAAAAAATACAGCGAAGTTGTATCATACACCTCTGCATGTTGCTCGCTGGTGGGAAGAGTTCAGGCCTGAGGTCGTTGCCAAGGGTTCCTCGGCGTGGGGCTTTGGGGTTCAAGGTTGAACCAAGCTTGACCCATTTCTTGCTAAAGCCAAATAAGGGGGAGGTTAAACTTACTAAGAAAGCCCATGTCAAAGGCAGAGGCAGTGGCTTTCTTACCCAATCTTAAGAGTCCCCTAGGGCCAGGAAGAATCCTCCTGGGTAAAACTAATTCGTGTGTGTGTGTGTGTGTGTGTGTGTGTGTGTGTGTGTGTGTGTGTGTGTGTGTGTGTTTCTCCAGCTAGTTGACCATGTTGGTGGCCAAAAAGAAGTGTGTGTGTGTGTGTGTGTGTGTGTGTGTGTGTGTGTGTGTGTGTGTGCGCGTGCGTGTGCATGCATGCGCGTGTTTCTCTTTACTCACTGGACTATGGCTTCTCTAGCCTGCTTTCCTTCCAGAGCTGGGTCTCCAGGATTTAGGGGCTAACAAGGGCTGATAATAATGGAAAAACTGAGTCACAACTGAGAGGCTCCAGAGAGGTCATTTACATGTTATAGGGCCCTTCCCTAAACAGAAGTGGGCATCCCCTTTCTCCATCCAGGTATCCCCATGGCTCTGCAGTCTCAGCGCCACACACCTTGGGCAAGTCACTTCCCCTGGCTTCCCCTGATGTGCTGAAGTGTGGAGGTTTGTATCCATGTGAGTGATTGTTGAAGTGTCAACATCAGTGTTAAAATGTGTAGTAATGTTTGTGCCTGGCTCTGGCTGTATAGGCATGAGTCAGGGCTTTGCAGCAGTGGTTCTGTGACTCCTGGACCAGTGTCTTCTGGAGGCTCTGGCCCTTGAAGGCCAGGACCCCGGGCTCGAAGCTTGCAGGGCAGTGAGGGTGCGGGCGTGGCCAGGTACTAGGGCTTCATGAAATTGCATTCGGGGCACGTGTCTCCTCTTGGAGCTGCGGGGCCTGTCTCTTTCTATTAGTTTAACAAGCCCTGGTATTAATGAGATTGCTCTATAATTGAACCTTTTCACGGGTCCCTCGGTAATGAAATTATGCTAATTTGCATTCAGTACCACCAGGCATCCATCACGCGGGATCAGCCGGGAGCGGCCGGTGAGGCGGTGTGAATGCACCGCTAATTATCACTGAAATGAACAAACCCGGCAGGATTATGATTTCATCTTCTGCCCTTCTCACCACTGGCTCCGCCCCGTCTACTTTCGTCTTTTCATGCATACAATTGTTGGTGGGGTGGGAGCAGGAGGCTGCCACCATTGACTGAGGGGCAGCAGGGCTTGGCACCTCTTCAGGCACCTGCAGGCTGGGTGCTGCTGCTGTTGGTGCTGGCCATGTTGAGTGGGCAGCACAGGAGTCCACTGCCTGGCCCCCTGAACTCTAACCCTGCTGGTGTATGTGTGTGGATAGTGGTGGTGAGAATTGTTGGAGGGTTTTCAGATACAGCCACACTAGCGTGAGTGTGTGGCTGGGTGTCAGGGTGTGAACTTATGTATCTGCATGTCCCTGCTGAGTGGCTGAAAACACTGCCGGCCTGTGTGGGAGGGTGTGCACACTTACTCTCTGGGCTGAGGGTGGCGGTGTGTGTCTAATGAGTGTCTTGAGTCTGTGCGCATGGCTCTGAGCCTGCATGCTTGCCTGTTGGTTATCTCAGCAGTTATCTGTGCCTCTGGCAGTGTGTAGGTGTGGCCAATGCATCTGTACTTCTGGTTGAGCATGTGAGTGTGTGTGTGTGTGTGTGTGTGTGTGTGTGTGTGTGTGTGTGTGTGTATGTGTGTGAGTGGGGGTGGGGCTTATGGCTCGGCCACTGTCTGATGTGTTGAAGTGTGTGTGGGGGGGGCAGGTATCTACGTGATTGATTGTATGAGTGCCCACATCAGTGTGAAGATGTGTGGTAACGTTTGTGTCTGCCTCTGGGGAGCACTCTACAACTTTGGCTGCCCAGTGGCTGAAGGATGGTGGCTTCCTATAGCTGGGGCCCACTATGAAGCTGTAGGGTTACCACAACAGGGAGAGGGCAACTAGAGGGCTCTCTCCCTCCATTGCTGGATCCTCAAACATCCTACTCAGCTCTTGGTGAGCTACTTTTCTGGCTAGATCTGCACAATGAAGGCTTGCACAGGATTCATTTGGCTTAGGGTAACTAACAAAATATTCCATGCTAAGCTGAGTGTACGCAGTGAGTCACAGTGCCTTACCTGGAACAGCATTCGTTGGTACCCCTGTGTATCAGGCTTTCAGGGTGCTCAGGGACTAGCGGGCGTGTGTTGAAACAGGGCCAGTGAAAGCTTCTCAGTGTCCTAGTGAGAACATGTGCCACCCTTGCCACTAGCCAGGTGTAGGCTTTGCATAACATGCTCATCTTCTTCTGCTTCTTTTTCCCAAGCCAAGAACCAGGAGTACAAGAGACACTGGCCAGTGTGTGCTTTCTGGGATGCTTGCACAAGTGTATGGAACGTCAGGCTTCTGAGAGTGGTATGTCAGAGGGGCTGACTAGAGTTACGGTGGATAAAAGACTATGTGTTTTACACACACACACACACAGACACACACACTCATACACACACACACTCAGGTTTTCTGAGCCTCATATGTAATAATCTATGTTAGGACATGTTTGTGTTGAGTTGAAAATGGAGTCAGCTAGCATGTAAATGTACAACAGCTGGCTTGATGAAAAAACATTGTATGTACATACTATAAAATTATTTATATAATTTACAAATATAAAGGAATGTAGAAGTTTACACAGTTCCTATCCAATGTTTCCTGTAAGTTCCACGCAGTCAGCTGACTGTCCCAAAATGCTTGCTGGTTTTGATCACTTTCCTGCCTGTGATGGCAGCTGACAAATGGGTAAAGGTCTGAAGTGCCGTTTGTTGATGCTTCATTTTCATGCATGAGGCTAAAACAAGTAAGACAACTTAAATGTGTGTCAAACCTGTGCCCATTTTCAGTGGTGTGCAAAGCCTTCTTGTTGAACTGAGTAATGGCTTTTGAGTATTGAGAAAATATTTTCTGAATGCTTTGCTCTGTCTAACAACATAACGGCTTTGGGCGCCACACATTTAGGTTTAAGAGGCATTGTTAATATTTTTCATTACTTTTTAAAAAATTATTATTGAAGTTTGGACAATCAACAAAACAACCAATCAAGTCCTGGTTTGTGATCCTGGCTGAAATCTATGGTGGCCGATTTAAAACTAAGCATGGTATTACCGAACCTCCAGTGGGGCAATGACATATGACCTCACACGAGTAAGTGTTGATGAGACAGCTTCATCTGAAGCACCCTCCACAGGCTCACAGTTCGCATGCCAGGCCTCCAGCTTTACGGTGCCATCTTGAAGGCTGTGGAACATTTAGCACTCATGTTGTGATGACCTCCCGCCTGGTTCCACTCACCTCTTCTCTGCCTTCTAACTGCCACCATGCTAAGCATCCCTGCCACGCGGTCCTGCTACCTTGGCTGAAGCTGCCACCATCCCTCCCCAGCAGGGTTGGACCAAATCCTAAACCAGTGGTTCTCGATCTTCCTGATGCTGTGACCCTTTTAGTACAGTTTCTCATGTTGTCATGACTCCCCAAGCATAAAATTATTTATAGCTACTTTATAACTGTAATTTTGCTACTGTTATGAATTGTGATGTAACTATCTGACGGGGGGGGGGGGGGGGCCGCGACCCACAAGTTGAGAACCACTGCCTGCGACCCGAAGTAAACCCTTTCCTTTGGCCTGTTTTCCTGTGCTTTTTTCCTCTGGGGTGAGATGAGCAGCTAACACACAGGTCTGACCACAAAGGGTAGAGACAGTGAGGGTGCAGGTAATAAAATATGTAATTGACAAGCGATAAGCTACAGGAATTATTAAGTTTGTTTTTAAATATAGTCTGTTTAGCCGTAAGTTTATGTCATTTAATTTTTAATAGAGAGCAATTACAAGCCACTACCGTTTCCGCGGTAAACGTAACAGATGGTTTTTGCAAGCTGGATGAGCTTGTAGTGCTGGGCTCGGAGAAGGACCTGGTACCCTTCAGTCAGTCCGTATAAAGAGGTAAACATTCTTGTTTATTCCTGCTGGTGGTGGTGCTGGCGAAACTCCTTCGGTGGGATTAGGACGGCTGCTTCGGAGCCACCGGCTCGTGCGCTTATTTTTTATTTGTGAAACAATTCATTTCCTAGGAGGCCGAACAGGAGAAATACACAGAAGCTGGGAATACTGCTTGTTATGGGGACCGGACAGGGTCTGGACTAGTCTCACACAGGTGGTAAGCTTCTGAGCTGAGTGCGGAAGGGAGCTGACAAACAGTCTCAAAACACTGAAGTGAAACATCAAACGCCGAGATGGACAAGCCTCAAACCTGCAATTTGATGGGCTTTACAAATGTCCCCCCAATGTCCCACAGGACGGTGGGTGCATTATGTCCTGATACTCTCTTCCAGTTCACCCCAACATGCACCGTGAGCGGTCGGTGCTCTATTATCCATCAGTGCAGAACCATTTGCCTCTTGTAAACGTCACATAAGTGAGATTGTGCATGCGTCATCGCGTGTGTTTGGCATCCTTTGCTGACATGTGGTGAGGTCCATCTTTACTACAGACCAGTAGTTTACTCTTTTTACTTGCAGGTATGTCATAATTAGCCATGATTCTCTTGTTTGTGGACATGTGAGAGGTTTCTGCTCAGGGCTGTTATTATAATTCCCAGGAGCACAAGCTTGTCGCGGGGCTTGTGGGGCACTGGTCTCTGGCCGGCACTTTTCCTGCTGACACCTAGCTAGAGGGCAGGTCCACTGGATAAAAGGGCCTTGCAAGTTCACGGAAAGAGCTGGAACGGACTTCCCTGTAGACAAGCTTTGCTTTGGGAGGTTGCAGCCTCTGTGCAGCGACAGTCATGGTGCGCTCTTAGGGGCAAGAGCAAGCCTTCTGGTCAGGAGAGGAGTTTCTTCAGGAGACAGACATCACAGCTTGTTATTATTCAAGCTTGTGGTGTGTGCGTGGCATGTGTATGGTGTTCGTGTATGTGTGTGTGTGTGTGTGTGTATACATGTAGTGTGTAGGTGGGTATGGTGTTTGTAAGTGAGTGTAAGTATGTGTGTGTATGGTGTGTGAGTGTGTGTGTGTGTGTTTGTGTGTGGTGTATGATATGTGTTTGTGGAGTGTGTGTATGCTGTGAGTGAGTGTGTGTGGTGTGTGTGTGGAGTGTGTATATGGTGTATGTGTGAGTGTGTGGTATATGGTGGGTACGTCTGTGTAGTGTGTGTGTTGTGTAGTGTGTGTGTATATGTGTGATGTGTATGTCTGTGTAGTGTGTGTGTTGTGTAGTGTGTGTGTATATGTATGGTGTATATCTCTGTAGTGTGTGTAGTGTGTAGTGTGTGTATGTCTGTGGTGTGTGTGTGTGTGTGTGTGTGTGTGTGTGTGTGTGTGTGTGTGTGCGCTGAGCTTGAAGCTCCAATGGTCAGGGAAATTGCAAGGCTGTAGCAGACTTGTTGATTGGTGCTTTGTCTAGAGAAAGCTGCAGGGGGTTGTAGATTGTCTGGGAAGGGAGGCAGCTGGAGGAGCTGTGGTCCAGCGTAGTAGTTTATAAACCCCTCCAACAAGAGGTCTCTGCCAAGATTTGATGACATCTTTTTAGTGTCACCTAGTATGATGGGGCTGTGCAGCCATCTCAGCTGTGGTGTGAATTGGTGGTTTTAAAGTTTAATTGGTCTGAAGATCAGTGCTGTTGAGCACTTTTTTGTGTGCGGGAAGATTGTGGTGTAGGCAGTCCATGGATGTTGTTCTGTGGTGTTGATTCAAATTTTTGTGCTTGCTGTTTATTGGGCTGTTTGTATCTTTATTAGTAAATGCTGCTGATGTGCTTTATGTAACAATTATGAGTCCTTTATCAAGAGTAGGCTTTGCAGCATTTCCCTCCAGTCCATGAGTAACGATGTCTTTTGAGGACCACATTTAAACATTTTGATAGTGTCTTCCCTCCCTCCCTCCCTTCCTCCCTTGCTCTCTTCCTCTTTTCTTCCCTCCTTTCTTTCCTTCTGTATCTTGTCTAATAAACTGTTGGTGACGCCAAGAAGAGATCTCCTCCTACACATTTGTAGAGGCTTCATTGAGACTGTCCCCCTAGGCTCATATGTTTGACTACTTGGTCCCCAGTAGGGCATATTGTTTGGAGAGGTTTAGGAGGTAAGACCTTGCTGAAAGATGTGCGTCACTAGGGGCCAGCTTTAAGCTCTCAAATCCTCCAGCTGTCCCCAGTGTGCCTCCTCTAATGTATGCTTATGGTTTGAGATGGAGTTTGCTGCTCCAGCCACCATGCCTGCCCACGCCTACTGCTCTCCCTGATGCTGCTGGGTTCATAAGCAGCTTCTGTGAGTTGTTTTCTTTGGTCATGGTGCTTTACTGCAACAGTAGAAAAATGACTAAGACGATGTCTTCTACATTTGTGTAATTTAACCTTTACTATTAATTCTATCATCTATCTCAGCCAGCATATGGTGTGAGGCAGAGGGTGAGGTCCCCATCATATTTTTATTTCTCGTCACAATTTTTCTTTCTTCACTATATTGTGTTAAAGTTACATTTATAAAACCGTGTTTGTTTCTTAGTTTCTCTCTTAACAGGGCTATCCTACAAATGATTGAGACTCTTTTATATTTGTTTATAAGGCTTCACAACACAATCTTGAGCAGTTGAAGTCTGTTCTTTAACTCTCTTTGTTATCCTGACTCTGTCTTTGCCAAAATCCCCCAAAGTTACTTGCTTTTTAGTTCTTTCGTTGCTCCAAATGAATCTTCTTCATCTCTCCTGCACATCTGCCTGTGCCTGAATTCCTTGACTCAATCCCTTACTTCCTCTTCTAACTCCGCCTCCCCTGGCTGGCAGGAAGTCCAGCCCTATTCTTTCCCTTGTTCAGTGATTGGCTGTAATCTGCTTTATTGACATATTAGGGGGACAATTGGGGAGCAGAGTTTATATAACAGTAAGACAGGAGATTCTTAGAACAAGAATTGCAAGCAGATAAACAGGATACAGAAATCAGCATTTGAATTACGCAATAGCCTTGTGGCAACAATATTGTCTTGATGGCTCTACAGAGAGTCAAGTTATTATAAGTGTATGAGTTCTTTTCTGCACTCTCTGTTGTAGTCTATGACCAGTTTTCCTATGCTTGTCATCTCTTCACAGACTTGATTACTAAATACCGAAATCAATAATGTGAGTCCTTTAGGGTTTTTTTCTCCCTCAAGATTGTTTTGACTATTTAAAGTCCTTTGAGTAGGTGTGGTGGTACACACATGCCATCCTAGCACTGGGAGCTGAGGCAGGAATATATCCCAGGGCTAGCTTGGGCTACATAGGAAGTCCCAGTGTGAAAAAGACAAAACCAACCCAACACTTAAGTGTATAAAGCCCTTTACAGTTAAATATAAATTTTTGAATCAACATGGAAATTTACACACAAAAAAAAATTAATTTTCTGACTGAAATTATGTTTTATCTTTGTATCAGCTGGGAAAGAAGTTTATACTTTGGTAGTATTGAATTTCTGATCCATACACATCTGTCTCTTTGTTTGTATTAAGTCCTGTTTTCATGCCAAAAGTTTGTAATTTTCAGTGTGCTTTATTTTTGTTATGTTTCTAATAATATTGTATTAAAATGAGATGATATGTAGTTTTTATTTTATAATTATAGTACTTTTTGAGAAAAATACAAATTTAGAAATTATGTTAGTATATAAATATCACATATTTATAAAATGCTCATGTTAAATATTTATTTTGTACTTACAAAATAGAAACTTTATCGTAAAATTTATTTTACGTACATATGTTAAAAACATAAATGTATCTTATACATAGTTGTAAAAATATTATTTTTTAAAATTGGTTGGTTTGTTTGGTTTTTTGAGTCAGAGTTTTTCTGTGTAGCCCTGGCTGTCCTGGAACTCACTCTATAGACTGGCTATGTTGAAGTTACTTTTAAAAAACAGTGTTTGTTTCTCTTAGCTTATTTCTTAACCCAGCTATCACACAAATAATTGAGACTCTTTTATAATACAAGGTTTAACAACACAATCCGAGCAGTTTAAGTCTGTTCTTAACCTTCTCTGATATTTTGTCTTACTGCCAGCAAACATCCCAGTGATACGTGCACTTTGTAGCTTTCCCAGGCTCCAGCTCCCTCCTCCTGATCTTCCTTGGATCTCTCCCTGTGCCCCAATCCCTGTTTCTTCTCCTAACTCCTCCTCCCCTGGCTGGCAGGAAGTCCAGCCCTATTCTCTCCCCTGCTCATCAATCAGCTGTAAGTTGCTTTATTGACACATCAGGGGGACAATTGAGGAGCAGAGTTTATTCAACATTTAGACAATAAATTATCAGAACAAAGTTTGAAACTGGACATGGGGTGGGGCGGGTACAGAAATGAGCACTTAAACTATACAATAACTTTATGCCTACACAGCTACATTTGATTTTATTATACTATGCAACCTTACTCAGTTTAATTATTAATTTAAATAGCACTTTTGGTGGGTTTGCTAGGATTGTCTTCACTCATGCTGGTGAAATATTTATGGTATATTTGTGTATTTGTGTCTCATAGTTCTGGTGCTGTGAGGTCCAAGGTCAAGGTGCCAGCAAATTTGGACTTTGGTGAGGGCCATCTTTCTGACCTGCTTCTTTTACATTTCTGCTTCTCGCTGTTCTCTCACATGAAGAAAACAAACAAACAAAAACACAAAACAAAACAAAACAAACCCATCTGGCTCCTCTATTCCTTCAGCAAGGCACTGTCTTAGTTAGCTTTCTATAGCTGTGACAAACACCATGACCAAAAGCAGCTTGGCAGAGGTCACAGTCCATCACGGAGGAAAATCAGGGTCCGAACTCAAGTCAGGAACTGATGCAGAGGCCATGGAGAAGTGCTGCTTACTGGCTTGCTCCCCTGCCTCCTCATAGCACACAGGACCACCCTGTAAGCTGGACCTTCCTACATCCATCACTAGTCAAGAAAACGCCCCACAGTCTTGCCAATCTTCTGGAGGCATTTTTTTTTTCTGTTGAGGTTCCCTCTTTTCATCTGACTCTAGCTTGGCTCAAGTTTACGGAATCCAGGACAGGCACTAACCAGCCTCAACATGGGGGATCCTCCCACACCACCCGACCCAAACCTAATCAGCCTCGGCTTCTAATATCATCACGTTGAAGTTTAGGACTTCAACATACGTAATCTGTATTCAGATGTGATTTCTTGTTTCTACATTTATATCTTCCTATTCTGTTTCATATCTTATTGCACTAATAAGTGGTTCTAAAATGATATTAAATAGAAGTGTTGACAGCAGCCACACTTGCCTTATGGATCATGGAGGAAGTATTAAATAATTTACCTAAAATGCACTACGCGTGTTGTCATTCTTTAAAAGGGTTCCCTTTATTCGAAAGAGTTTCCCTTGTGTTTCTGCTCTGCCGCATGTTTTGAATGGGTGTTAAATTTGTCACCCGCCTTTTATGAATCTACGAAGGTGATCATAACTCTCTCTTCAGTTTGCTAATCTGGGAAGTTACACTGTTTGCCTCTCAAATATTACATCAACCGCACGCACAGACATAGGTCCCACTCTGCAGACATGTATTATCTTTTCATGCATTGCTAGGCTATACGCATTAGCATTTTGTATGTTATCTCAGCACTTACGTGTATGCGGGAGATGACGTGCATGTTATACGATCTTCTTTCACTATGATACCAGTGTCTGGAGGTTGCTGTGGCTCCTCCCACCCTTTTTTGTCAAATACTGGGGATTGAACATAGGGCCTAATGCATGCTAGGCAAGTGCTGCACCAGAGAGCCACATCTCCAGACCTTGTATTTTCTATGAAGTTTTATGAATATTTCTTCAAATGTAATTTTTTGCTTCTCTTTCTCTCTCTCTCTCTCTCTCTCTCTCTCTCTCTCTCTCTCTCTCTCTCTCTCTTTCTCATCTGTCTGGGAACCTAACACTATGCATGATGGACTACTTGATATTTCCACTGTTGGTGAATTCTTGGCTATCTTTGAAGTGTTTTCTCCTCTCTAAGTACTTTCAGCTGGTATATCTCCCAATTCACTCTTTTTTTCACAGCATCTAGTCTGACTTCAAGGACACCTAGTGACTATTTCATTTCAGATATAATACCAGTTCTTGAATTTACATTTTGTTCTCTTGTACTCTGCATTTTAGAGTCTTTGTGTTCCCCTATTGTGTTCTGTGCTTTCTCTAAATTATGCAGTAAGAATTTTGGTTTCTTTAAAAACACAGAAAAATTATAAGAATATGTTTTTGTTTAATCTCAGGTGCAGAATATGGGGCTGCTTCAGATTGCCCACAGCAGCTGACTATGATTTACCTCATGTTCTATCAGGGGCGTGGTTTTTCCTGATGCAGACAGTTTTTGTGAGCATGTGACTTTGGAATTCTGGAGACTTTTCAGAAGATATATAAATGCTAGAACCCCACTAGAAGGGGCTGTTTGGCTGTTTGGTGGTTGGATGCTGTTGGATGTTGTTGGATGTTGTTGGGTGTGGTTTGTCAAGTAGTCATGTGTGCAGAGATGAAAAGAAAAAATTAGATATCCTGACAGAGAATATCAAACTTCTCTGAAGGAACTCGATGCCACTAATCAGCAGGAGGTAGTTTAATGATATTGTCACCCCTTTCCTACCTCTGGCTTTATTTAGGGATTTCTTTCTCTCTTTCTCCCCTCTATCCTTCTTTCTCACCTACCTAGTGTTATGGAGTTGATAGGAAGAAGAAGAGAGGCGAAAAAAGGTTGAAGGGAAAGAAATCTACAAAGTAGCAAAAAGTTGGGTTGCAAAAGTGCCTTAACATGTTTATGGAAACTGTTTCAAAAGTCAGTGCATATTAATCCCAACTGCCAAATTCCTCAAACTCATCAGCTGTTTCTTGACTTTTTAAAATATTTTTTGCTTGTGTACTAACCTTTTTATTATATTCTTGTTTTTGCTGTTGTCCTTAAGTGATGTTGAGCCTTGTTCCGGCAAGAATGGAATTTCTGGTGGGCTGTTTTGGATACACTAGGTTGTTTCTGGTTATCCCAGACTGTTGTGGTTGGATTCGGCTGTGTAATCATTACTTTTCTCATCACTATAAACAAATATCCAACAAGAAGCAACGTATTGGAAGACA
The DNA here is from genome assembly GCF_903995435.1 of Acomys russatus. NCBI lineage: Eukaryota > Metazoa > Chordata > Mammalia > Rodentia > Muridae > Acomys > Acomys russatus. The sequence continues at coordinate 14,993,938 of NC_067162.1, forward strand.
GATTTATTTAGGCTTGGAGTTTAAGGAAATACTGCAGTTGGCAGGTCACAGGGTGCAGGAGTAACTTGAAGCTGTGGTGGAAGGGACACGAGACTGCTCCTTCACACTGTGGTGGAACAGGGAGCAGAGAACATAGAACTCCAGTACCCGGCCAGGTTTCTGCCTTTTATTATTTCCTTCAGTCTGAGATCTCAGCCTATGGCATGGCAAGTTTTTTTTTTTGTTTGTTTTTGTTTTTTTAATTTGATCCTCTCTAGAAATGACATCACAGACAACCCAAAGGTATACCTCATTAATGCCTGTGAATTCAGTGAAGTCTCTCCATTCTGGCTGCATCAGTGCTCCCATCATGTGTAACCGCTGGTTTCACCTTGAGTTCTCAGCATCAGCATCAGTATCAACAACTTCTCCTCCTCCTCCTCCCCTCCTCCTCCTCCTCCTCCTCCTCCTCCTCCTCCTCCTCCTCTTCTTCTTCTTCTTCTTCTTCTTCTTCTTCTTCTTCTTCTTCTCCTTCTTCTTCTTCTTCTTCTCTGGTGGCAGGAGGAAGAGGAGGAGGTCCTCTTCTCTTCATCAGCCCTGTACAATCCTGCTGTGCATGACTGTAGCACATCTGTTGGGCAAGGATGCTCAAGGCGTAGATTCTAACAGAAATGTTTAAGTCCTCTCTACTCCTGTGTCTGCTCTGAAAGCCGGAAGGGGTTCATGCTGGTAGAGCACCCATGGAAGAACGCAGGAAAAGGAAACAAGGGAAGTTCCCTCTGGGACCCTTTCCTGGCTTCCTGGAGAGCTCTCTGGGTGTCTGTAGACTAGAACAATGTCTTAATTTTGTGTTGGCCGTCTACTGCCAGGCATGGGCCCTGCCCTTAGGAGGCATACTGTATACCCAGTGACACTCCTGAGACAACTAGTTTTCCTTTGTGAGCAGTTATCAGTTTGAGATAGAATCTGGGTTAGGAACAGAGGCTTGTGTTCACTTCTCCCCTTGACTCTGGGACTTCATCTGGCTCAGACATACACAGGCTCTGGCCATGTTGCCACAGTCTCTGTAAGTTCATATGTGTGCCGGTCCTTTAGTGTTGGTCATACGTGTGTTGCTGTCTTTAGAAGGCCTTGTTTCCTTGATATCCTCCGTTCCCTCTGGTTCTTACAATCTTTCTGTCTCTTCTTCTGCAGATCCCTGAGCCCTGAGGGGAAGGATTTGATGGAGACATCCCATTTAGGACTGCATATTCCAAGGTATTTTGAAGGAGAGAAACCTGTTCTTTAGAATCCCAAGTGTGGGATCGGAACGTTCTCTTGAGAGAACAGGTGATGTTAATTCACTAGAAGAGCAACCACCTCGTGCAGGAGCTTAATTGCTGCCGGCTGAAAAGATCCCTTGAACAGACTCTGGGAGGAGATATATAAATGAGCCCAGAACTGGTGGCTGGGCGGATTGGAGACTTGGGATAGATCTGGCTGTTCAGTGTTGCCCTTCAAGACGCTCCTAGAGAAAACCACTTGAGGGAAGGCTTCAGAGCTCCAGCTCCTGCTGAGGCTCTGGAGTCTGGTTACCCCAGGTTCCAGTCGAAGAAATCCTGCGGCTCCCAATCAGAGAATTGTTCCTGGGAACTGATATCCTTAAGGTTTTGTTATTGTGTCAATTAATCTTCATTTCCTACTGTTTTGGTTAATCGGGTTATAATTGACGTAGGCTCGGTCACTAAGTTGTTAATAAAATATTTGAGTTAAGAAAATTGAGTCTACAGTATTTCCCTCTTTGAACATTGCATATCTGTGAGTCTTTGTATTTGTTCTTATATTCTGCAGGAGAAAGCTTCTCTGATGACGGCTGAGCAAGATGAAGATCTCTGAGTAGAGCAGAATGCCATTAGGAGTCAGTTTACTGCTATGTTCCTTTAGCATAACATCAGCATTTGGTTCCTCCCTAGACCCTTGAGCAATCTAGTCTAAGGTTCTTGGCCACCTAAGCAGTGTCAGGTATGGGCTCCATTGCATGGAGTAGGCCTTAAATAAAACCACAGAGTGGTTGTTTACTCCCCACAACTTTGTGACACTGTTGCACTAGTGCATCTTGTAGGTAGGTCACCATTGTAGATCAAAGCATTTGTGGCTGGGTTGGTGTTTGCCTTTCTCCTCTGGTAGTGTGCAGAGTGTCTTCTAGTACCATGAGCACCAGTCATTAGGGGTGAAAGCACTAGGTAGGCACCAGCTTGACTTCTCCACGTTCAATGAGTTCCGTAGGTGTTTTCCTCAGCAATAGGGCCTTACCATCTGTTTGTGGAGAACAGTCACTAACCTTGGCAATATCTTGGGTTGTCTGTGAGTGTCCATGGGACCCCTTTGGCCAATATTTGATCCTCTTGGTCCAGTGCCCACCCCTTTGTCTATTCATAACTATCTATCCTATTTCCCCTTCCTAGGGAAGCCATCCTTCCCCCCTTAGTCACTTAATCTATACTTAGCCTCTGTAGTTATATGGATTGTAGCCTGTTTATTGAAGACGTAACAGCTAACACCCACATACCATATTTGTCTGGGTTACCACATTCAAGATGATTTTTTTTTCTAGATCCATCCATTTACCTACAAATTTTATTTATTTTTTAACAGCTGAGTAATATTCCATTGTGTAAACGTACCACATTTTCTTTATCCATCTTTCCACTGGTAGACATCTAGGCTGTTTCTAATGCCTGGCTATGATGAATAGAGCAGCAATGATTATGGTTGAGCAAGTGTCTCTGTAGGAGTTCTTTGGGTGTATGCCCAGGAGTGGATGGCTGGTTAGATCATGAGGTAGATCTACTCCCAGCTTCCTGAGAAACCCACCACACTGATTGCCATAGAGGTCTGTATACTTCTACCAACAATGGATAAAGTCTTCACCCTACTTCTCATCTTTGTCAAGCATGAGCTGTCATTTGTTTTATCGATCTTAGCCAATCTCACTGGTATAAGACGAAATCTCAAAGTAGTTTTGATTTGCATTTCCTTGATGACTAAGGATGTCAAATATATCTTTAAGTGTTTCTTAGCCATTTGTATTTCATCTTTTGAGAAATGGGCTGCTCTATTTATATATGAACCCCATTTTTAAATTGGATTATTATTTGTTTGTTCTTGTTTGCTGTCCAGGATTTTGAGAATCTTTCTATATTTTAGATATGAGCACCCCTATCTGATGTGCAGTTGGTAAAAATTCTTTTCCCATTCTGTAGGCTGCCACTTTGTCCAAATGATGCTGTCCTTTGCCGTACAGAAGCGTTTCAGTTTCTTGAGGTCCCATTTATTAATTGTTGGCCTTGGTGCCTGTGCTAATGGTGTCCTATTCAGAAAGTTTTTTCCTGTGCTAGCGATTTCAAGGCTATTCCTTACTTTCTCTTCTATCAGGTTCAGGAAATCTGACCTAACGTTGAGTTCTTTGATCCATTTGGAATTGAGTTTTATGCAGAGTGGTAAGTATGGATCTATTTTCATTCTTTTACGTGCATTCACCCTTTTTGACCAGCACCATTTGCTGAAGATACTGTCTTTTTGCCAGTGTGTATTTCTGTCTTCTTTATCAAACAGCAGGTGTCCATAGGTGAGTGCATTTATGTCGGAGTCTTTGATTTGGTTCCATTGATCAATGCGTCTGTTTTTGTGCCAATACCACGTTGCTGTTGTTTTATTACTATAGCTCTACAGCACAGCTTGAAATCAGGGATAAGGATACTTCCATCAATTGTTTTACTATACAGGATTTAGTTCTCTTGGTGTGTGTGTGTGTGTGTGTGTGTGTGTGTGTGTGTGTGTGTGTGTGTGTGTTTCCACATGAAGCTGAAAATTGCTCCTTCAACATCTGTGAGGAATTATATTGAAATTTTATTAGGAATTGCATTGAATGCATAGATTGTTTTGGTAGGACAGACATTTTTACTATAGAATCCCATGAACATGGGGGATCTTTGCATTTTCTATTTTCTGGAATCTTCTTCAATTTCTTTTCTTCACTGTCATGAAGTCATCCCGATATATATATATGTATGAAATAGCCTTTTATTTTTATTTTTAGCCTTTTATTTTAATACATAGTCCATGGTCCCCTGTTGGCTGCTGAGAGCACGGGACACTTCACTAGGGTCTTGCTTTTCATTCTTCAGCAAGGACCTCACACCTATAAGTAGGCAGACATCACTCTGCAGGGAAGTAGACCTTGTGCTTTCCTTCCCTTTTGGTTGTGGAGTGAGTGAGCCTCCTCAGAACAGAGCGTAGAGCCAGAGACCCGTAGAGGCCATTGTCATGTTGACAAGTGGGGAAACTAAGGCCATGACCCTAAGCTTCAGTTGTTTGACTGTCCTGAGCTTAAGGCTCTTTGGGAAGCTGCATTCAGTGTAAGCAGGAGATACTGCACCCAACTGTGAGAGCAGAGCCTGTGGAATGGGACTTGATATCTCCCCAAGTGACTCTAGCAAGGGTGGCAGAGGAACCTCAGAGGGGAGTAGATGGGACAAGGGTGTTGCAGTTAATTTACCAGTATGGCCTAATAATGTTTATTATTAGGCCTATAATTATTATTACGGCACTATTTTTTTAACCCACTAGCAATCAATCAAGACACAGACACCTGTTATATTTTAAGGTAAGCTTAGTTAACCTGGGGTAGAGCAGATATTAATCCCCTAAACTACTTCCCATAGTGGGGCAGGTCTTCCTGGTTCTAATAACTTCTATCAAGCTACCTCCCATCCATAATCCCAAATACTTGCAAATGTTCTTCATTTGGGCAAGCCTCCATCCATTCTGGCCATGTGCTCCTCTTCCACTTAACCCACGACACAGACTCCTTCTTTTCTCCTCTCCTCAGGTCTCCCTCCTCCCAAGATTCTCCCTGTCTCCCCAAGTGTGGGAACCTTAGCCATGCCTATCCCATTTGCCCTGGCCCAGGTGTGATGGCCTTTTATTGGTCAAACAGGTTAGGCTCTTAGGCAAGGTACAGGTGGGGTACAGAGACAGCAAACAGTAATTAGCATCAAAATACACCAGACCAACCTCCAACACAGGGGTAGGGGTGCCCAGCCCCAAGGCCTTTCTCTGCATCTGTCTGGATTACTGTTCCTTGTTTCTATGTGAATCCTCAGTGTTCCTTGGGGGCTCATGTGAGGTAAGATGGTCCCCAGTGGATAGCTCTGTTGGGAGGTGATGAGCCTTTAAGGTCATCAGGTATGCCCTCAAAGGTGCCATCCTGTCTCCACTTTCTGCCACTGTGAATTGAGCAGTCTTGCTCTCCAAAGGCACTGTCCACCATGCCACTGCACCTCAGGCCCAAAGCAACAGGCCAGCTGACCATCTTTGAGCTCATGGGCTTAGCAAAACTTTCTTTTCCCATTTGAAGTAATTATCTCAGTATCATGCCCAAGCAATGTAAAGCTGAAACACTCATAAAAATACGACATGCAGGGTGAGACAGGACCTCATAGCTTCCTTCCTCCCCAAGAGGAAAAAGAAATGCCTGGTGCAGTGCCAATACACAGGCACCCAGTTCCGCCTCTGGCGCTGAATTCCAGGTCATCAGCCCTGCCAGCTTTTCCTCTACGCATGTGCAGCTGGCTTAGTCTGCAGGCTGTGTCCTTGCACCCTGCAGCTTGCTCTGGGCCCTGTGGATTATCCAGCATGGCTAGTGGTCACTGGGCAGTTGATATTAAGATGATGTAGGGGACTGCGGGTTGGGGAGGGGAGAGCAACTGACATCTAATTAGCCTTCATTTGAATCTCCACGCAGCAATTACGACTTCTGAGTAGCGGGCGTTGTTATTGAGGGTCGCCTGTGAGGCGCGCCTAATTATTATAATCACTGCACGCCTAATGATGCTAATGGGGCGCAGTATGGCTGAGCGCCCCGGTCAGCAGCAGGCCGCAGAGGGTGGGAAAGGAAGATGCTACAAGGAACAGACTGCAGCAATGTCCTTTATAGAGGACTTTTATATCTGCCAGGCACTGAGCACAGATCACCTGACCTGAAGGCCTCACAACAATCCCCTCAAGTGATTCCATCATGGCTGCCTTCTTCTTCTTCTTCCTCTTCTTCTTCTCCTCTTCTTCTTCTTCTTCTTCTTCTTCTTCTTCTTCTTCTTCTTCTTCTTCTGGTTTTTCGAAACAGGGTTTCTCTGTGTAGCCTTGGCTAACCTAGACTCGCTTTGTAGACCAGGCTGGCCTCGAACTCACAGCGATCCACTTGCCTCTGCCTCCCGAGTGCTGGGATTAAAGGCCTGCACCACCATGCCCGGCCGTGGCTGCCTTCTAACTGTGTCTTGTGCTGTAGGATGCTGTGACTGAGAGAGAAATGCCTGGCCAGGGAGGCCCAGCTGAGACACTGCAGAGCCAAGATTAGCATTCAAGCAGTTTGACATTCTCTCTACAGCTTCCCTCTCTTCCTTTTCCCCCTTCTCTTTCTTTCCTGACTTATTAACTAGCACATGTCAGGCACAAGCCACCGACGGTCACATTCCAATTGGGGGAGGCCAAGCAAAATCACACACGCACGCGCATACACACACACACACACACACACACAGAGACACAGACACACACAGACACACACACCCCATGTGTATGCACGCACAGACACATGCAAACACGCACGGAGGCACACGGGAGGGTTAACTATGGGTCAAACATTTCACTGATTCCATTTAACTTTGCATACACTCTGATTCACAGCAAGGTTTCTCGTGGGACACAGGCTGAGGAGATGGACTGCTAAGGAGTGAGAGAGGAAGGCATCATATAAGAACAGGTAGATTTTTTTTTTAACCCCACCAAAGGGGAGCAGATTTGACTATAGCCAGAGGAGGAGCTGCGTAGGACTTTCCAGAAACTGTTGTGGGGATTAACGGCCTGCTGGTGCTGGGGGTGGGGGGGTAAGGCAAGGCATTGCAGTAAATGTTCAGAAATAAAGCAGCTGGAGAGAAGGGACTGCTGAGGTGGGAGAAAGTGTAGCTAGCATGGCTGGAGCAAGGTTCTGTGCGGTTTTGTCGTGGCAGTGTCTTGGTGTTGTATTCCAAATGTGTTGGGACGCCTTAGGAGGCTTTGGGCCAGCACTCCATCTGAAGAGATCGTGCCACCGTTGTTCCAACTATCTGACCCAGACGCTGGTGTGGCAGACCCCATCAGGGCCCTGGCAGAAGCCTGCTTCCTACAAAGCCCTGTGACTCTGCCCAGGGATGACCCATGTACCTGGGTCCCTCTCCCTCCACCTCAGTGGTACACCTGATTTGCAGCTCTCTGGAGAAGAAGTTTCTGATAGGCTCATCTTGAGCCAGGCGACTCCTCCCCTTCTGCAAGGTCAAATCAGTGGCAGCTGGGAGTTGAGCCTACCTAGTTAATTAGCAGACTCTACCCCCCTCCCCCACATCCCACCCTGCCCCTCCCCCTGCTGTGGGTGGGGCTCCTGCTCAGAAGTGGCCCTGTCTAATTTCTGTAGGTCCTCCCTCATCCATTGAGATTCTGAAGTTCCTGTCCAGTAAGTACTTTGCCTAGTAGAACCTAGTAGAACGGGTGCTTAACAGAAACGTAACCTCAACTCTGCCTGTCACCTCCTCACCTGCTGCATGGATGGTGGGGTCGCCCACCTGGTTCTCTATCCTCTTCTAAACTGCACTTGAGAACAACAAAACTGTTCTCCCGCACTTGGCTGGAGGAGGCATTAATTGGGGATTCAAATAACAGGAGGATCCTATACTGAGCGTCTGGGGAGAGGCAAAAGCCCAATCTGTCACCCACCATTCAGTACTGGGGGCTGGCCTCCATATTGTCACCCTTGGTCCAATCTCAGGAGCCCATCTCCATCCTATCACTTACATTCTAGTGTGAGGAGCTGACTCCTAACTTGTCACTGGAACTGGAGGTTAGTGGTGGAATATTAGCCTAGCCTATGCAAGTCTTTGGATTCCAGTCCCAGGTACGCCCACCCCCTCTCTCATTTTTAAATGGATTTTCTTTTTCTTTTTCTTTTCTTTTCTTTTTTTTTGGTTTGAAATACTATATTCTGCAAGACTGGTTTTGCCTTTTGTAGCATAAATGTTGGTGAGGGTTGCCCCCTATAGGAGGGACAACTGCTTTCCCATTTTCCATGGGCCTCACTGGTTCCTATTGCTGCCTGCTCTACTCTGGACCCTGCTTAGGGGCTATAGAGGCTTATGAATCCGTGATACCTGAGGAAAAGTGGCCTGGGGGTGGGGTGGGGGTGCAGGGAGCAAGGTCATGGCTTCTGCAAGCATGGCTCAGGAGCTGTGGGTGAGCCTCATCTTGGCTGCCACTTCCTACCCTTGGCTCCCAGGCCACCTGCTGAGGAGGCGTCTCAGCAGGGGAGACCAAGGCAGGGCACCCGTGGGGACCCTTCAAGGAAATAGAAAATATTTTCCCAGCAAAGTCAACACTGCTATTTGTTTTAGTTGCCTAAATTATATGTGTTATTTATTTTTTAAGTGGCTTGTCATTATTGGTGAATGGGGAAGGCATCGGCCTCACAATGCAACCAAAATTTTCAATATTGCTATGTAGTTATTAACAAATGAACTTCTCATCTTTGCAAAAAGTGCTGTGCACAAAGCCCTGGAGCTGGGTGTCTTGCTATTGGCTAATTACAGGCACGAGGAGAGCACGGCCTGTGCACCAGGGAGCAGGCTTGGTGGTTGCTATACCTTGCCTCTCCCATCCATTTGTGTTAACATTGTCATTCAAAAAAATATACTTCAGCACAGTGGGAGCTTTGGCAGTATGTGTACCCAGCCTGTGCAAAGCTCTGGATCCTGTGTGTCCTGCATTGTGCCTTATGTGCACGTGAGAACGTCACACGGTAGCCTGATGCTTTGTACCCAATGCTATTGAGAAAATAGCATGTATCAGGGCCTCCATAGAAAGTGCTGGTCCAGATACTGAGAACAGTAAAGTGAATAGAGAGATGAAACCCTCCATTTCCAAGGTGTTTGCTGTATACCTGGCACTATTAACTGCTCTCTCTATGTAGGTCAGCTCAACCCTCCTGATAGCCCCATTTTGTAGGTGTGGAAACTGTGGCACAGAGGCACGTGACTTACAGGCTTCCAGTAAGAATGAAGAGACTCTTGCTTAGAAAGAAAAGTGGATCAGAGGCCCAAGATGAACAGGGCCTGTAAGAAGTCAGTGGCTAACCAAGTGACCAGGAAAAGCCTCGCAGAGGAGACAGCAGAATGCATCACAGAAAGGCCCCTAGGAGGAGAACAGCATGTGTCAAGCCCTGAGGTAGAAATGAGTTTAGTGGAGAGAGCTGGGAAGGGACAGGACAGGAGGGAAGGAGGGGTGAGGTGAGGGAGTGTGGTTTTGCTATAAAAACCTAATTGGGTTGTGATCTCACTGTTTTCCAAGAGCCCCCCTCCCAAGATGATTGTTGGCTGGTGTGTGTGTGTGCATGTGTGTGCGTGCGTGTGTATGAGCGAGCACATGTGGGTCGTGCCCTTAGATGCTTGAATCCAGCCTTCTGCGTGGGTGTCTGGCCAGTGAAGTGTTTGGATGGAGGCTGGGTTTCTCAAAGAAAAGATGAGGCCACCTTCCCACGCCTCCTGCCCTACCTTCTGTGATGCCTTACTACCACAGGACTGCCAGGCGCTATGGTTGGAAACTACCCCCACAGGTTTGTTGCGCTGAACTATTCTTGGTGCCCAGCTGGTGGCGCTATTTGGGGAGGCGGAAAAAACGTTAGGAGTTGGGGGTCTAGCTGGAGGAAACAGGACACTGACGGCACGCCTTTGAGGCTTATCCCAGATTGCAGCGCCCCCGCCTCTCTCTTTGCTTCTTGCCGTCAATGAATTGTTCACGCCCTCTTCCACCATGGACTTCGGCCACCATGTCTTTCTGCTGAAGCATGTACAGCCACGCCTCCGTGCAGTGACTTGTCTGCAGCCAAGAGCAAAGAGAATCTTCCCTCCCCTGAGTGTCAGAGAGAGAAGGCAAGATAAACCAAGAAACAGAGTCTCCTCATGCCTGTGTAATGGCGAGTGCCTGGGGGCGGGGCCATAGGAGTGGAGTGGGAGTCACAGAACATCGCAGCCCTGGGCCTCCAGAAGAAAGGTAAAGATGGCATTCTCTTTCTGTTGAGCCCAGGACCTGTTCAGAGGGCTCCAGGTGTCAGGGGTCCGGATGTAGGACAGCTCAGGGTAGGGTGACCAAACTGGAGGGGCTCCTTGCCTTGGCGCCTGCGCGTGAGGTGTTTAGTGACATTGTTGGTTTAGAGCGGAAGATGGGAAAAGCTGAAGTCACTCCCTGTGTCTGGTGGGGAAGGGGCACCTGCTGGGCATCCCTAAAAGCAGGACTCTGGTGTTGGGATACTCAAATCAGTTGGAGCTGTCTGACAGCTCCTAGAGAAGGGGGCTTAAACGCCAGGCAGAGCAGATAGGGCCTCTCTTGTCGCTCATCAAAGCAAGGATGAAATGAGTGAATTCCCGGAGAGCACTCAGAAGCCTGCCCGCTGAGGCCTGCTGAATGTCACCTGTGCTCACTATGTCCTTAGCACTCACACTGGAAGGATGCCACCAGCCCAGGCAGGGGACCCCTGTGATGATAGAGCTGCCCTCTCTGCTCTCTGCTGCTGGCTTGAGGAACCTGGGAAACTGACTCCTCCCTGAAGTCCCAATCCCATTGGTCTGCTGTTGGGTTAGGATGAAATGGCAGTGTGGCCAGCCCTGGGTCTCACAGTCCACTGTCACGACAGTGTGTGTGTGTGTGAGTGTGTGCATAGGTATGTGTGTGTATGTGTGCACGCACTCGCTTGGGCGCATGAGTATATGTGTGCATTGGTGTATGAGTGTGTGTGTACACATGCATGTGTGAGTGTGCGTGTTTTCTCTGTTAGTTGCACATCATGTGTCACCCTGAGTTCTTTCCCCCTTGGAAGAGGATGTGTGACGCAAGTGGGTAATGTGGTTTGTACTGCATCCAAACCTCTCTGAGGAAAGCAGCCTGTACGCCTTGCTCCGCAGCACAGCCGGAAGCCTGAGCCTCACTGGGGTGCTTCTATTTGCTGAGAGCTTGTTGCGGTGATGACTTGACCAGACAGCTAGGGCGTTAGTAAAGCTCAAGCAGGCGTTCCCGAAGGGGGTTTCAGTGAGGACCAGATCTTGAGGGAGCTGTCCTGATGAACAGTTCAAACTATGGGTGGAATCAAGACTTGATCAGGGAGGTGGTCGGTGTGGGGACGATGAAGCCATTTGGAATAAATAGGCCACTAGGGGTCTGTCATTGAAGGAAGCTTGGTCCTGGCCCCTTCCTGTCTGTCCTTCTGTTTGCTCCCCGCCCATGTGAAGCGAGTAGCTCTGCTCCCTTATGCCTTTCTGCCACAGTGCTCCACCTCACAGAAACAAACAACAGCTCTAGCCAAGCGTTGACTGAAATCTCTGATCATCTGAGTCCAAATAAGCCCTCCCTTCTTTAGGCTACTTTTTTGCATGCATATTAACAGTGAGTGGTGTTGGGACCTGGCTAACACATCCATAGCAGCCACCGTGGCAGAGGAGGGTCTGATGGTGGAGGAGGAGGACCGAGAGGTCCTAAGAATGACAGCCGTCACCTCTGTCACATCTCCATCTCCTGGACACCTGAAGCGTTACAGGGAGCCATCATGTGCTACACACTTTATCCCAGCTCATCCCTGAAGCTAAGGACTGCCTTCTTCAGTCTGTTTATGAGAGGAATAGGGCTTAGAGAGCTGAGGCCTCGAGCTTAAGGCTGCCATGCAAACAGGAGGTGGAGCCAGGTCAGGTGTCCCTGCCTGCCTCAGCCAGCCAGCTACCACCTAAGTGCTGCTGCCCCAGTGGGCAGGCAGGTGAGCCTGGCTTGTTGAAACGGACAGAACGGGGAACATGCTTGGCGCCAAGAGAGTGAGACAGAGAGGAGCCAAAGGACTGGAAGGTTCTAAGGGATATGTTCTTTCTTTCCCCAAGGTCAGACTGATATGACTTGGGAAATCTCCCCTTTCTCAGAGTATGTGGTGTGGTGGTGGTGCAGGGGGCAGGGAGTGTTGATAACCACTCCGTTTCAGCTGAGATCACTTGTTTTTTTCTTCCTGTTCCCAACTGGGCTCTCCCTTGAGACCCTGGTGTTAATGAAATCAAACAAAATGAAAATGGGTAAATTATTGCAAAGCTATGAACACCTCTGAGGGCCATGGCTCACTAGTTTCCAATAGCACCTCATTTGGGAGGCTGCAGTGGAAGCCGAAGCAATTCAGTCCCATGGGCGAGATGGTGGAAGGAAGGGACAAAAGAGACAAGATATTGCAATCAGGAGGTCACTGACCCAGGCTTTTGTATAATTATAGAATTTCATTTCGGACCAACTGGACTGACGCCGGGGCTTGTTGGCAAATTAGTGGTGGAAAAAAAAAAAAGCTTTTTTTTTTTTTTAAAGCATCCTTAAAAAAGTGGCTACCCCATTCAGGTGTGAACAACACTGAGAGGGAAGGACAGGTGGGGAAGAGTAGCCCAGGCTAGCTGCTTTCATCCACACAGCAGAAATGACTCCTATTGGGATCTGGGAGAGTGTGTCCCTTACTGACCAGAGGAGATGAGCCTGGCCTTCCTGGGGATGTCTTCTAAGTAAAAGGTGTTGAGACAGGAGTGTGGTCCACACTCTCCTCTTCCTAGGTGGTCTTCCTCCAGGAGGCAGAGAGCTCTCTCCTCCCAGACTAGCCCATCTCACTTACCACCTGGTGCTTTCTTTTTTCTTTCTTTTTTTCTTTTCTTCTTCTTCTTCTTTTTTTTGCCCCTTGTGAAATACTAAGAAAAACATTTATCTCTTAAGAATATTAACTACCTGCCTATCACCAATGAGAGATGAACTCTGCACATCAAAGTGAGATTTAGGGCTTCTTGCTATTATTTTTCCCCCAGGTTTTCGTGATGAATATTGTTTTCAGTTTTTCACAAATAGACTTGAAAATAGATTTTGCTCTTCATGTCACCCTCATCTATTTCATTTTATCTATTTCCTGTTATATCGTCCCATGTATTAACTGTACAATTGTATGTGGGAGGGGGGTGTTGACATTTTTCAGATTTTTAAAAAATATATATTTTTCTCACTTAAATACCCTTTCTGATTTTATGGCAAACAAACGAACAAACAAATAAACAGATCCACATTTAATGGGCCAGTTACACGCTCTCTAAAACAGGTAGAAATTATCTGCTGCTGTTAAAAAAAAAAAAGCCAATTGCATTTTCTCAGGTGTCTCTCAAATCTGGTGGGCAGAGGGCTTTTGCATCACCTGTGTCCGATGGCCCACATTCCCTGCCGTCATGGGTTTGCCACATGAGACTAGTATGTAGCCTCCAGTGCCTGCTACTTGCTACATGAATGCTTCTGTTCCCTCCTGGGAGCAATGACTTCTCTGATCTTGTATTTGGCTGCTGGTGTGATGTGATTCTAATTCCCATTGCTTAAATGTTCACCTTCTAGTTCTGAACCGTTCTGACACAAACCATCCCAGAAGCCATGGACCAACAGCGTCTACAGCTTGGTGTGCAGACCCTCTGGGGGGGTGGGGGATCACTGACCTTACAGAGCAAGGGCCATAAGAAGAGCCAGCAGACTCTATCAGTGCTTCTTTATGGTTCCTTTGCCTTGGTTTGTCTGTCTGTAGAGTGGGTTGAGCTGATGTCTTCACAGTGCTCCAGGCTGCTGACGTTGTCTTGCACCAAGGCCATTGCTCATCTTGGTATCCTGCTGTTGAGGGACTCACTGTAAGGCATGAAGCTGAACAGGAAGCCAGTGCGTTAGAGTGAATATAGCAAAGATTGATGAGGTATATGTAGAAGTTTTCTGGCTGCTCCCAGAAAAGGCAGCAGGAAGCTGGGAGCTTCCTTCTAGCCCACGGCCATCTCAGGGCACCAGTGCCAAGGCCAGGACGCCTTGGAACAGCTGGGCAGGCAGTGGTACATTTAAAGGTCCTGTCATGAGAACAGATAGGGAAGGAGCTTTTTGCCTCTGGAAATAAGCCTTGTGCTTTAAAACCTCCATGGAAATTTGCTGTAGCTTATAGAGGGCCAGTAGAAAAGGCAGATCCTGGGCGGTCCTACTCTAATAGACCCAGCTTGGAGAAAAACTTCCTGAGATCGGAGAGGGACGAAGAATTGTCTACAGACACCCAGCCAGGTGGGAAGAGTTTCATGACATGACACTGAAAGGAAGGGAGAGATTAGAAAGTCAGGTGACCTGGGACCTCACTGTCAGAGGCAGGACTTGGTCAGAGATTTGGAGAGAAGGTGCTTTAGCCAGGTGCAAAGACCGGAAAGGCTAACCTGGTTAGTGAGAGAAAGGTGTTTGTTTTGTTTTGTCATTGTTGGTATTTTACCACTGGGGGATACAACTTATTGTCCCTAGTACTCTGACTGTCTTTTGTATGCACTTTTCTGGGTTGCGAGGTTATTGAGCGTGCTCCGTAGGGAGCCGGCAGTTCCAGCTTCAAGGTCCTTGCATCCTGTATCTCAGAGCATGGAAATTAAGCTTGTGAAAGTAGCTGAGCTGTGAATGAAGAGGTCAGACACCAGGAAAGGGAGGTTCTAATCATCTTCCCTACAGTTCTTGGGGTGACAGGAAGATATGCTATACTCCGCAGGATCCTTAGGGAAGCCTTGTGTTGGTCATAGGAAGGAAGGACAAGAGGAGAGCCTAGGTCGGAGACCCCCCGTAGGGTCCCCAAGGGGAAGCAAGAAGATGTGAGAGGAAGCATGAATATCTGAAGCTGACGATTTTCTAGTTTTGATCATTCTAGGAACTTTGGGTCAAGGACTCACCTAGTATTGGGGGGGGGGCACGGGAGATACTGGTGGAAAGGGAGAGCTTAGGATCAGCTGGCTTGTAGGTAGAAGGTATGGACAAGTTCTCTCTGGTGTCTAGAGATCGGCTAGTCTTGGAGGGACATGTCTGTGTCTCATCAGACAGCATGGACACATAGCCCCGGCATCAATCAGAACAAATGCTGGCCACATAGCTCAGGAATAGAGTGTTTACCTAGGAGATAGGAGGTCCTGGGTTTGATCCCCACCACTACAAACAAAATACCAAAACAACAACGATAACCCTAAAACCTCACCACCACCACAAGAAATAATAAAACAAAACCAACACCCACCCACTAAAAAAATAAACAAAGCCAACATGATTGGCCCCCTGAGTAGAAGCCGAACAAGTGAATAAGGAACATCAGAAGACATGGCCCCCCTGTGGATAACTTCTTATTGCGTGCTCTGGTAGGGTAGAAGCCTCTAGTTGGTTAAGCCTGAAACATGTGCTCAGCTCAGGAAACCAAGCATCCCTAGGGGATACAAGAGCAAGCAACCATAAAGATGGGTAGAATGGCGCCCTGCTAATGTAGAAGAGGCAACCCTCCCTCAGCATCACCCCATTCTTTGCTTCCCAGGCTTAGTTTTCTTGATAGCATTGGCGGCAGACTCATTCTTAGGTGTTGAAGTGTCAACATAGGTTCTATGAGAGTCCATCGGCAGCCCACTTTCATCTCCTTCCCTTTGCTGGTCCTAGATGGACTGGGCCAGATGCCCATGGTAGAAAAGCAATGGGAGGTGCACCCTGTCGGGCTCTCTACCCCATCTTTCCCCACTGTCTGCTGCTGCTGGCTGTCCTGTCTTCTGTATGTGGGGCCCCCAGGTGGGAAGGTGCCATAACTGATGGGCTGCTTATAAGGTAGGCACAGATGCTATTAGAGAGTGGTAGTTGGTTGATTTTGATGGGCATTATGGATCCCTCAGGAGGGATTTCTATGGTCAAGTTCTAGATGTGAGCTGTATCTTTTCTGTATGACCTGAGGGGACTTCACTTTTGGCTCTGAGGTTGTTTGAATAAGAATGGTGCCTCCAGAAGCTCATATATTTCAATGCATAGATACCAGGGAGAGGAGCTGTTTGAAAAGATTAGAAGGACTAAGAGGTGTGGCCTTGTTGGAGAGGTATATGACTGGTGGTGGGCTTTAGGGTTTCAAAAGTCCAATCCAGGCCCAGAATCTCTCTCTTTCTGCTGCCTGTGGATCTGGATATAAAGCTCCAGTTAAGGACTAAGCCTTTGAAACTTTAAACAAACCCCCCTCTATTAGTTGCCTTGGTCATGGCATCTTTGCACAGTAATAGAACACTAAGACAGGCTCTTTTTCCTTGTAGGATACCATAGAGCTGGTAGGCATAATACCTACAAAGAACCTTGAGATGGCCACCTCCTTTGGCTTGTATTTGGCCCAGAAGAAACACCTACCTCTTTGTTACCTGAGCTGAGGTAGGATGTACTGCCTTCTGCTGCCCTATCTCCGGACCTTGAGATAGAGGGAGGTCCAGTCTGCTTCACTCAGTTTGTCCAGGGCAGAGAGAGTCCTGAACATACCTAGCCACACCCCAGGGCATTGTGCTATTACTGCCTGTGCCTTGCTTCCTGACGATTCCCTTGGTGCTAATGGTTTAGTGCCCAGTGTTAGGGGAGTTGACACCACTGGGAGGAGCTCTCAGCCAAAAATAGACAGAAATCGAATTACCTGCCATCGCTCTTTCCCACAGGTAGGATAAGATGTTTGTATGACGCCCCTGGGACCTCCCATCTGAGGTGGTGTTCTGCAGCTACTCTGGAGAGTATTCAGGATCTTAGAGCCTGCCTCGTGGTAGTAGGTTTAGCTCAGCAACTAGACAAGCAGGGCCTTTATAAGTGACATGCAGACACCAAAACCTGGCAATTCTGCTTCCCAGCACATACCAGATAGTAGTGTAGCACAGACACACACATTTACAAGAGCGTCTATAAAGTAGTGTTGTGCCCAATATCACAAAGCCAGGAAGAGATCAATGCCCACAAATAGTAAAAGACATGCTTATAGTGTGGCTATATAGTGAATTGTTACACAGCGGTGAAAATATGGGAATGTCATGTGACAACATGGACGGAGCTCACAAGCATGACGTTATGTCACAGAAGATATACAAAGGAGGACATGCTATATGGCTCAATTTGCATCATGTTTGAAGCCAAGCAGAGTGACTCAGTGATACAGAAGCAAAGATAGTGCTCAACCTTACAGGGGAGGGGGTGTCTGGGAAATACCACTAGGAATGTTCTGAAAAGCTGGTCATCTTCCATTTACTGGCCTGCATCAGGGCTGGGTGTGTTCACACCATGAGAATTAATCCATCTATATACCTGAGATTTTTGTATCTTATTATATACAGCAGGCTTCAATTTCTTTATAAATATGTCAACACCATTCTAGTATAAACCTGTGTAGGGGGGCGGGGGCAGGCAATGGGGAGAAGGAAGAGATCATATTCTCAGGGGGCAGCATGAATTAGCAGGCATGTGCTGGTGGGAGTCAGAGCGGGGCCCCAGGATAGTATTTCTGGAGTGTCTGGTCGGGGGAAACACAATTTATGACTGAGCGAGCAAGCATTCATTGGGAGCACTCTCCTGGAACACAGCACTTTGGCAAGGGCCCCCGCAGTCACTCTTGAGGCTCTTAGTATCTCAGAGAGAGCTAGAGACCAGGCTAAGATGAAGTCCAACTCTTGCAGCAGATGGCAGAGGGAGGAAACTACATGATATCAGGTGATCCTTCCGGGGGTGATGGTTTTAGTGAAAGTCCAGGGAGACCCTTCGCTATCAACAGCGGGAATGCGCTGGTGAAGGGAACCAGGCATTTTAAGGCTTTGGGGGGCTGTGTGTGAAGGCTTCTGGGAAGAGTGCTGGCGGTGGGAAGGGAGCACATCTAGGAATAAGCTGGAAGCCAGCTGCACTAATCACTATGCCTGGCAGAACTATGTGGCTTGATCTGAAGGGAAGCGCTAACTTGAGTAAGGGATCCTGGTGTTTGGAGGCAGCGTCAGTCAGGTGACCTCTAAGGCACCCATGGGCAAACAGATCGGAACTTCTGCCTCCAGACAAGATGCAGCAGTACATTTCAGATTTTTTTCCCTTAGGTGGCACCTTTTGGCTTCTATGGGACCCTAGAGGAAGCGCAACAAAGGGTGAAAGATGCCTGAGAAGTGGAAATCCGATGGGGCCAGCCGTGAGTTTGCCCCAGCTTCCTGCCACTGTACAGGAAGAAGAAACTCAGGTGGATGCTTCAGAGGAGAAAGTGGAGCTGAGAGTGGGGAGACTAAACTAGCTGTTTGGTGAGATGGTGTCCTGGAGGGGAGAGAGATGCACAGCTCTCCTGGAGACTTCTTCAAGGACATCGTATGTTTTGGTATGGGAGGGCTCTGCCTCCTGCTATGGGGGAGAACCACCTGAAAGGTCTGTGGGAGTAAAAGGACTATAGGGAACAGCGTTCTCCCTGGGAAGGTGTTTGACCCCACCAATCAATGAAAAACATCAGCATTCCTGGCCTCCAGAGAGAGTACATAGAAGGCTCCAGACTCAGGGTGTGGTGGCATTGAAGGGACTCTCTGTAGATGATTAGGGCTCTGCTCCTGCCCCAGCCCCAGAAAAGCAAACTGCACCCAAGTAACTTAACTGCATCTGGAAAAAAGCTGAAGAAGGTGAAAGAGCCTACAATGCAGTGAGGTGGATATTGTTTATTGTGCTGGGGCGGTAGCTTAGCAGGCAAGTGCTTGCGAAGCATACACCAAGTCCACCCCCCAGATCTGCTTGGCATTCAGGAAAACTTATCAGACATAGATAAAAGCCAGGAAAATAACGCTCACCGTGAGGAAATGGCTATGTCAAATGAAGCTGACTCGAACAGAAGGTAGAATGGGTAGGCAAAGTCATTAAAGTAATTGCTATATTTATATTCTTCATATTTGAAAAGGTAAGCAACTGTAAGGAAAACATGAGAAGGGACCAACTTGGAATTCTGTATCTCACAGAGCATGAGATGGAAATGCATCATGTGAACACACTAATAAATTAGATACTACACAGTCATTTATCTGGATGCTTACCCTCTGTGTCAGTTACCAATGGCTAACCATGGCCCAAAGGAATTAAACAAAAAACTCTCAGAGGTGAAAAATCCCTAATTGGATTAAAATGTACTCTTACTATTTTTCAATTTTAATTTTAGAAATAGCCATCAGTATCACCTGTGACTGTTTTGCAAGTTGAGCTCCATACAGGTATGCATTAAAACAGGTATGCACTGCCATGCAGGTCATCCACTGGGGTCCTAGCATGTGAACCCTGGGGGTGAAGGAGGGATCCCAGAGAGACCTGAAGGCACAGTGAGAGATGCCATCTGAACTGAAGGCCATGAGAAGAAACAGGGACAAAAATAGCACCAGTACCCCATGGGACAGTCAGGTGACTCATAGACACATGGGTCTCAAAGATGACAAGAGAGAGGAAGGGATTTAAATGTTCTTTTGAAGAAATTAAAAACCAGGATGTTTCTCAAATTTGATAAGACCACAGACCCATAGAGCTCAACCAAACCTACCAAAGTACAAGATGTAAGCATAAGGTTACTGTGTAATTCAAATGCTGACTTCTGTACCTCCTCCCCCCTCTGCCATATATGGTTGCAATCCTTGTTCTAAGAATCTCCTGTCTCAATGTTGTTTAAACACCACTCCTCAATGGTCTCCTGATTTGCCAATAAAGTAGCTTACAGCCAATCACTGATCAGGGGAGAGAATAGGGCTGGACTTCCTCCCAGCCAGGAGAAGAGGAGTTAGAGGAGGAAGCCAGGGATTCAGCCACAGGCAGAGGTCCAGGAGACTTCAGGGGGAGAAGGAGCTGGAGCAGGGAATGACATAAAGTGCGAGTATCTTGGGGATGCACGCTGGGAGGAAGCCAGGCTAGCCTATAGGACTAAGCATAGAATAATTACCGCTCAGGATCATGCTGTAAAGCTTTTAGTTTCAATTATTTTGATGCCAGCTGGGGTAAGAGAGAACCACAGATACAAACAGTTTTATAAAAATAACCTTAGTGACAAGAACCAGGAGGATGACCACACTGAAGTCTATCTGTGTCAATTGGCCAGACTTGGCCATTAAAATGAAAATTAAAAGATATTGGGGGCGGGGGAGGCATGAAATAAAAGAGCTGAAGCAAGATGAATTTTTTGTGTAGATAGGACAACAGAATATTTCTTCTTAGAAACAGTAAGTGGCGAAATAGGAGAGGGACATTTTTAAGAAATCAAAGTGGGGTGGGGGAAGGGAGCTGCGAGCTTAGACTCCTACCTTTAGGCAAGTTGTCTCACAAAGGATGGAAGATATGTAAAGGGTCTTGAGCAGAGGCAGTGGCCTGGCCCACTGGGAAGCATCCTTAAGGAGAGGACTGCAGACAGGAAGGTGGGACAGGGACCCAGATGTGAAGGTCGTATGGAACAGCATAAACCCCCACCAGGAAGTTTCCACTCTAGAAGGAACACTGTGCAATGAAGTGGCTGGAATGACTTTGTTGTAATCACCCTTCACCACCCTGGACGCAGCAGTCGTGACTGCAGAGATGAAGGCTACTGCAGGTTCTATAACCAGGACTTCTACATCAGATGTACTGCCTAGCTACTGCTGCCCATGCAAGCCTGACCAGCCAGCACCGAACTCCTTGATGGTGCTATTCTTCTAGTTGTCCAGTGTGCTGCTGGGTGGCAACTGACTACGGCAGGTCCCCTCTGGAGAGACTTCAGGGCCTTTAGGCAGGGACCCCTGCTCCCATCCCCTGCCACACATTGCTTGGCCTCAGTGGCCGTCTGAAACCTGGGGAATAGATTCTACAACCCGTTAACTTGCATACCCATCATGACTCTAAAGCAGTGGCTCTTAGCCTTTCTAGTGCTGCAGCCTTTTAGTAGAGTTCCTCACAATGTGGTGACCTCCAGCCATACACTGATTTCAGGGCTACGTCATCACTCCAATTCTGCTAATGTTATGAACCATAATGTAAATATTTGCTATGCAGGATTGCTGATATGCCACCTGCAGGTTGAGAACTGCTGCCCTAAAGCCAGCACCATGGAAACGACACTATAAGTGTGACACTTAGGGTGGACTGTGGCCCCTGGAGCCATGTTAGCAGCAGCTTTTGGGTGAATGTACTTTCCAGGAGTCATAAATGCATTATGCTTTCTTTCCACTAGTTGGGAGCTTAGCTGGGTGAGGTCTTGCCTTGATGCCCCCTTCCCTTAGTCCAGTGCTGAGCCAGAGGCCTCTCCTTAATTGTGTCAATCTCCTTATCTCTCTCAGCACAAGCCATATGTATAACATTAAGTTTGCCAGAGTTTGTTTTTTCTTTCAAAACCATGGATTTTAGATATTTTTTTCTGTCCCATTTGCTCTTTTTCACTGTAGACCTGTATAAGAGTGACTGTGAATAACCTTGTGACAAAATTAGGCTGTTTTGATAGTTCCTCAACCAAAGAACTTAGTCTATAACAACATTTTTAAAAGATTTAAAAATTTCATTTTATGTGTATGAAGATTTTGCCTGCATGTATGAACGTGTACCTCATGTGTAACTAATTCCTGTGGAGATCAGACGAGAGCTTTGGATCCTCTGGAACTGGAGCTATGATGGACCATGCAGGTACTGGGAATTGAACCTGGGTCCTCTGTAAGAACAGTAAGTGTTCTTAACTGCTGTGCTGTCTCTCCAGTTCTGAGTCCATTACTTTTTTTTTAAACATTATTTTCTTTTATATGTATGAGTGTTTTTCCTGCATGTATGTATGTGTACTTGGTGCATGCCTGCTGCCTGGAGACCAGAAGATGGTGCTGGTTCCCAGAACTGGTGTCGTGGACAATTCTAAGTTGCCTCGTGAGTGCTGGCAACTGAGCCCAGATCCTCTGGAAGAGCAGCCAGTGCTTATAACCACTGAGGTATCTCTCCAGCTCCCATGCAATTACTTTTCAATTTAGACTCAGGCAAGTTCTCTGGATGGGAGTAGAAAGCAACCAGTTTTTTTTTTTTTTTTTAAACTAAGAGATCACAGGAACAGTCGCTAGCCCAGTTGCTGATCATGTTCCCCTCCGAAGCCTTCTGAGCCTTTATAATCTCCATAGCTCTCAGCTTTACTCTCTCCATCACCTTTGGATGCAGACTAGAGCTGAGGGGTGTAGAACCCTCACAGGCTGGCCTTTGGGAACTACTTCCTCCAGCCAGGTCCCACATCCTAAAAGCTCCGGAGTCTTATAAATAACCCTACAAGCTGGGCATATTAAGTACTTAATACAATAGCCTGGGTGCATTCCAGAGTCAAAGAATAAGGGAGGTATTTGCCACAGGCATCCCTTGCAGGCGCTGGCTTGAGGTAGCTTACACTGGTGGTTCTAAGAAGGTTCTCCAGAGCTCTGCCTTGAGCTGGGCTGCATCACTATGTGTCTGGTCTGCATCCAGCCTCTTGGATGGGGCATCCAGTCTTTGGCTCTCCAACTTGTGGACGGCCGAGGTTGGACCGCCCAGCTTCTCACTATGTAATCCCACCAAGCACATTCTCTTTTAGAACCCTGTACGTACTCTATTAGTTTGGTCCTTCCGAGAACCCCAGCTACCCTTTCCCATGCGCCGGGACCTGCCAGCTTGGACCCCCTCCTCCTATTCTGTCCTTTGTGAACCGCCCCCTCCCTCAATAAACTCTTTCTCATCCTCTCTTGGCTTAACATCTGCTTCTTGGGAGACAAGAATTACCACACCTTCTCTGCCCATTGCCCTCCACACCCTCCTTTCTTGCCTTACCTCTGGTTCTAATTAATGATCCTTTGTATTTGGGTTATCTGTGTGTGGTCTGCATCTTTCTTTGGACTCTAAATCTTGTTCAGATGGTGGTGGCGCGGCGGGGGGGGGGGGGGTGCTATGCAGGTTTCCTGTTCTGCTGTGCCTACTATCTGGCACAGGACAGATCATCACAGACACCTACTAAATAAATGTT
Organism: Acomys russatus; assembly: GCF_903995435.1. Taxonomy (NCBI): domain Eukaryota; kingdom Metazoa; phylum Chordata; class Mammalia; order Rodentia; family Muridae; genus Acomys; species Acomys russatus. The sequence continues at coordinate 15,016,817 of NC_067162.1, forward strand.
CAGGAAGCAGTGGAAAATTGAGGAAGCTGCAAACATCTGGAAACGTCTCAAGAAAGCCCCAATGCTCTGCCTTTCAGAGGTGGCAAATGAAGACCTGCCGTTGGCTCCATGTGGATCTCCGGGACTCTCCATGACTGTTTGGAACACATGCCAGGTGCCAACATGGGAGGCCAACCAGCTGGGGGGTGGGTGGGGCTGGAGTCCCCTTGCTGCATTCTACCAGAAGCAGAGCTGCCGCTTCCGGCAGTACCTGGAGTATGTTCCTGAAATAAACGCTGGACAGAGTGTTTACCTAGAGTGAGAAATGCATGAAGGCCCTTAACCAGCTGGGGTGGGGACCAGATGGTGATGGGACGGCTTCTTCAAAGATGAAAGTCATTAGATTTCAAATGAAAGTCTAGGAGGCAGCATCCCACTGACAGGGAGATTTAACCTACATTGCAGAGCAGAGTAAGCAATTGATAGCATGATTGATAATAACTTGATTGCAGTAATTGCGAAGGGGAACTCGAAAATAGATCAGCAGGAAGCAGGCTGTGAGTCAATGGCATCTTTGGTGGGCCAAATCTTCTTGCTCATATCTTTTGGACTCTTGTTTTAAAAATTATCACTGTTTTGCCTTTTCCCAAGAGAATCCTGAAATCCCTGAGTGTAGGCTACCTTAGAACTAGTGTATCATGGGACCACACCCCAGCAAACCACCAGGGAAACACAGGCCAAGGTTCCTTTGGGTGAGCCCCGTGAGCAGATCCTGGCCCTCTGGGGAACAAATAGCTTGCATCCCAGGCAGAGCATTGCTGATATCCATAGCACTGCCAGGCTGGCAGCACTTGCCTGCTTCCTCAAGGACTGTTCAGCGCACACGGCAACCTTCCGCCATGCCCAGTAATCTTCGTTAGCACAGGCCATCTTTTCCTGCTTCCAGACTGAATACCCAATGTGACCAGCTGCCTCGTGTTCCTGGCACCAGGAGAGACTGTACCCTGGAGCTGTGTGCCCCAGACAGCCCCTCCTCAGATCCCAGTGCAGACAGAAGTGCCAGACAGTTAACACCACAAAGGAAATCATGGATGAATCCTCACCCTCACCGCCTTCAGTCTCCAGCGGCTAAGCACTGAGGTGTACTCTTTGGAATGTGTCTCCAAACTTCTCCAGCAGGTGGGCCCGCCTGAGCTCCAGCTGCCCACAGCAGAGACCACTCATGGACACACCCACATCTTCTGAGTTCTTCGGCAGCTGCTTTGCTCATACACATTGTGGAGGATGATGATGATGATGATTTTTGGTTTTTTTAGACAGGGTTTCTCTGTGTAGTCATGGCTGTACTAGACTAATTTTGTAGACCAGGCTAGCCTCAAAGTCACAGCAACCCACCTGCCTCTGCCTCCCGAGTGCTGGGATTAAAGGTGTGTGCACCACCACTGCGCCCTGGCTCATGATGATGAATCTTGATTGACAGCTTGGTGGGATCTGGAATCACCCTGGGAAACGAATCTTCGGGAGATGATCAGGACAAGGGAAGTGGGGTGGGAAGAGCCACTACCTTAGGCAGCAGGGGCTGGGACCCTGGACTGACGAGAAAGAGAGAACTACGCGAATACGCGGATTCATTATTGCCCTGTTCCTGCAGCTTCCTGACTGCAGATGCAACGTGACCGTCTGCCGGAAGCTTCTGCCTCCATGGTGGACTGTATGCTGGAGCTGTGGGCAAAAATAAATCTGTACCCATGAAGGTGGTTTCTGTCAGGTATTTTTGTCTAGTGTACAGCTGAACAATGACAATGGGGCAGGTTTTCTTAATCTAGGTAGGAGGTCTCTATAACAGAGCAGTCTTAGGCTGCAAACATGCAGGGGAGGGGGGAGGAAGCTGCGGTCAATACCTTTCTGGACAGTCAGTATCCACTCAGCGACCAGGGAAAGGCTTTGCCACGCCCACGGTCTGAGGCTTCGGGACCTTGGCATGGCTGTGCTCATGTCAACAACACACTTCGCTCAGAACCTCATCTGCCCCCGCCACAAGCCAGTGTAAGAGGGAAGTAGGCATGCTTCTGACACACTAGACTGTGAACCCGGAGCTAATGTGCAGGGGAGCCTGCAGTCCCCGTGGTAGGGATGAAAGCAGTGCTGACAGCAGGTGTTGAGAGAGCCCAATGAACACAGGAAGTCCCGCCCTGTGGTTACCCTGCAACTTCCTGTGAAAACTGGCAGGTTCCCAGTGGTCTTCGGGAGAGATGTGAAACTTCTTTACCTGTCCTGGCTTGGGTATGACGTGTCCCTCCAAAGACTTTCCACACTTCTATTTAAGGCTTGGTCGCCACCTGGGGGCACCATTGAGAGGTGACTGGGTCGTTAGGTGTTAACCTCATCAGTGGGTTAATCTGACGGGCTGTCTGGAGGTGGGGCCAGGTGGAGGAAGAAGGTTCCCGGAGAGGGGAGGGGCATGCCTTTGAAGGGTGTTTTGGGACCCTTACTTCCTTACTTTTGAGGTTATGCCAGGCCAAGAAGGGTGACTAACAGACGACTCTACCCTATGCGCTCAGCACCCACTGTGCTGTACCGTGTCTGTGTCTGTGGCACAGAGCGGAATAGGTCTTAGCAGCAAGCAGCTCCTTCTCACAGAAACTTTCAGGACTTAACGAGGCTGCCCAGCGTAAGCGGTCGTGGCAGCTGGACTAACAGACCACCGGCTTCTGCAGGGCCCACTGATACCAATTCAGAGACAGTACAGTTCCTGGTTCTGTTCCGCCCATGCATGGAGTAGGGAAGAGGTTAGCTGCAGGGAGGAGCATCAAACTCACGCACAAGTCACGCTCCCAGGCAGCGGCTCTGTCCCTAAATACTGTCACCCTTCCCCGTGCTTCCTGTTTTTGGTGTATTCCAGAGGAACAGGGCTCAAACCAGGCCAGTGTGGACAAGGCTTACGGATGCCGTTCTAGATGTGTCTGATCCGGTTTGCAGGCAGTTCTCTGAGAGGCGAGGGGCTCATGCTGTCCCTGTGGGCCTGTGGAGCTCTGCACCACCTGACTTAGACCACGGGTCCAGTGATGCCAAATGATTCCCCCGCATTGAGAGCCGTGCAGGGGACAGGTGTACATCCTAAAGTCGCAGTCTGCATGGCCCATTCTTCTTTTCAGAGCTCTTTGTTTTCCCAGAAGCCTGGCACTAGAGTGGCTTTATCTTGAGTCTGCAGTTAACTGGCCTGTGAGTTTGGGCTGACTCGTCTTTTTTTTTTTCTTTCCTGTCTGGGTTTCAGTTCCTCGTTGGTACACAGTGCATTAGCTCATTGCCTGCAGCCCAAAGAGCCCATGGGTTGGCCAGTGTGAGGAGACCCGTGCTGTCTTTAGGCCAACTGTGCTTGGGTACAGTTGGATGCTGCCACCGGAAGGAAGGACCGTTGCGATCCCAACCCATCCTGTTGAATTCAGGTGCCGTGTCATGTGACTTTTCTTAGCCAGTAGACTGGGAGATGAAGCCAGTGCCACCGGCAAGCAGAAGCATGCTGAGCTGGCAGAAGTGCCTCCCCCCCCCCCACTCTCCCTATGCCACCAGACTAATGTCCCAGATGCCGGCTGTTCTGTCCATCTGGCTCCCCAGAGGATGGCAACTCAGCCCTGCAGAATGAGAAGAAATGAGAGCGCACGTGCTTGTTACAGCTGCATCACTTGGCTGATGCTGACCCTCACCGTGCCCAGCTGCATCACTTGGCCGATGCTGACCCTCACCGTGCCCCTTTATCCAGTCACTGGGCTCGCAGCCAGCCCGCCAGAGCTTCGTGACTACTAAACAGCCGAGCAGTCGGGAGAAGCAGCCTCTGCTTTGGTTTGTTTGGTGCTCCGTTGTGTAGCACGGGGCTCAGCGGGATTGGAGTAGGTGCTCAGTAAACATTTGTTGAGTGAAGGAGTGGCTGGCACATCAGGGATAGGACAGGGGTTCAGGCGCCTGAGTTGGGTGGCCCCCAAAGTCCAAGGGAAGTGGGAATCTATGTTCTTTTTGGGTGCAACTCAGCCAAGCCATGCCCTTGCCAGTCTTTACTTGGCTTTAAATGTCTCCCAGAGTGCTGAGGCAAACAAACCCGGCTGGAAGTCTGTGTTCCTAACCCACGGGAGAGAGGGAAACCAGATAGGACCTTGTATGGATTCTAGGGCAAGTGCCATTCTTGGCATGCTGAGAAACTGGGGCAAGTCCTCTGGGCCTTCCAGTCCTCGTGTCCCTGTGCTGACCTCCACTCGTTCATTGCTGCACTGCCTTCCGAGGTACTGTCACATGTATACGGCACCTGCATGGTGATTCATGCCAGCCCGTTTGATACGTGGTTCTTTTTCTTTGTGCTGCATGAGGTCTGCGACCATGCTACAATAAGTCTACGGACAGGCAACACTCTCTCCCATCCTTAGGTGCCCTGAGATTGCCACATCCGATCTCAGTTTTGCCAACGTAACTGCAGAGGCGTGTCCCACCTTCCTGGACCCTGGGCCCACTGTAGTCATCACCTCCAAGCTTTCCTGGCCTCTCCCTGCTTCTTGACTCACCAATTCCTTCCTGCCACACAACTTTGCACAAGCTCTCTGGCCAGGTGGGCCTTCCTCTGGATCTGCTGCCAAGTCCTTGTCATTATTTAGCGTCAGTTTGCGCGTCACTCCTCCTCTGACCGAAGTGTCTGAACTAAGTCCCAAGTCTTAGTCTCATTGCCTTGTTTCACTTACTGCTCTCATCGCTGCTACCTGCAAAGTCCTTGCTCACTGGCAAGGCAAACCATCTAGGCAGGATAGGGCATCTTGCCTTCAGCCCTCCCCACGTTTGGGGGGTGGCGGGTAGAGAATTCTGTGTTGTGGAGGATTTATCTTGTGTCTTGTCAGATCTTTATCAGATTCCCCGGACCTATATCACAAGTTACCAATAGCACATTCTTCCTAGTCATCAGCAGCGTCAAATATGTTCCCCTGTGGGGCGGTGTGTGTGTGTGTGTGTGTGTGTGTGTGTGTGTGTGTGTGTGTGTGCGCAAATGTACCATTGATGCTTGAGAACCATTACTGGGGAGTGTGAGGTCTGAATGAGAAGGTCTCAGCCCAGCACATCTTAGTACCAGGATGGCGTTCGGGTAAGGAACATATGCACTGATTGTGGTGGCAGAACTCATTGTAACAAGGAGACAGATTTGCATACTTTCCAAAACAATCCCGTGTCTGCAGGATCGGGAGTCGTCAAGTCTTGGAAACACACAGGATCAGGTGTAAGGTCGCAGCCACAGTTTCAATCAGTGTGGGATTCTCCCCAGCAAGGGTCTCTTCCAAGAGCCTGGAGGCCCAAGAGGGAAGACTATAAGCACCCTGACAGGCTGTCAGCTTTTAATGCAAAAAACTGGAGGAAAAGTTTGCAGCCGCACCAATGCTCGGGCTGAAGGAGATAAATCACAGTTACGCGCAGCTGGCTGACAGCAGTTTAAGCCACTGCAATCACTAGGCTCCGAGGGGGAAGCTCCTTTTATCTTACTAAATGCAAAAAGTAGAGCTGAAATTGGCAATATCTCGGCCCTCTCAGCGGCCGGGGCTTTTTACATAAATATCAGCAAGCGGTAAGTAAATTCTGTTGACGAAATGTAATAAAACAAAGACTGTTTCGAATATGACCATTCCCCGATGCATTCTGCAGCCTCGTCCCACTCACTTATTGCTCGCTGCTGAGATTATAAGGTTTGCTTTTATCTGTCAGAAATCAATATTTCAAACATCGGATAAAAGAGGAAATTGAACTGGGAATAGGCTGAAGTGCTGTAAAAAACTACAAAGCACAATTATCAAAAAGCACTTAAAGTGCTTAATAGGACATACATATAAAAATGCTCAAATTAATGTCAGGGAGCCATAATGAGAACTTTTCCTAAGCTTTTTCCTCCCTCACAGTGTAATTTGAAGGCTGGCCAGTCCATCAATATGGTTTTCAATTTCTACGATGCCCTGAGGACTCTGAGCTCTGCATCTGTTAGAAATGAACCATTACATATGATTGGTTAATATTTCAGTTTATTGAAGATACATTATTTTGTATGGAGTGTTTAAGCGGTTGAGGTTTAACCATTACAAACAGTTATGACAAAAATAGATCTTTGGGTAAACAGCCCCCCACAGTCATGCTTTTAATAAGCACAGCCATAACTAGGAAATTGGATTTCCAGGAGCTAGGAGACGGAGGGTGGCCTGAAGTAGGGGTCCCTTCCCTCCCCACTCTTTTCTATACCAGAACATGTTGGAAAATTGAGGATGGGGGTCTTTTTTCTACTTTTCTCCTGGGAAGACAGAGTCTCTCTATATTGTCCAGGCTGGCTTGCCCTTGAACTCCTGGGCTCAAGTGCTCTGCCTGTCTCATGCGGTCCAGCAGGCAGGGTTATGTATGTATGAATGTATGATGGAGTTCCCTCTCTCTCTCTCTCTGTCTCTCTCTCTCTCTCTGTCTCTCTCTCTCTCTTTCTCTCTCTCTCTCTCTCTCTCTGTGTCTCTCTCTCTCTCTCTGTCTCTCTCTCTCTCTCTCTGTCTGTCTGTCTGTCTCTCTCTCTGTTACTAGGGTCTAAGTATGCTAGGCATGTTATTCACCACTGAGCTATAGTCTCAGCCCTTCTTTTTTTTTTTTTTCTCTTAAAAAACAAAACAAAACAAAATCTTTTTTATTTTAAGACAGGACCTTACTAAGTTGCTCTGAGTGATCCTGAACTTGTAACTCTCCTGTAATCTTCAGAGTAGCTATGACTTCAGGGCTCTACCTCTAAACTGTCTCTTTAAAAGCAAACAACCAGCCAGGCACGGTGGCGCACGCCTTTAATATCAGCTCTTGGGAGGCTGAGGCAGGCAGATCACTGTGAGTTCAAGGCCAGCCTGGTCTACAAAGCGAGTCCAGGACAGCCAAGGCTACACAGAGAAACCCTGTCTGGAAAAAACCCCAAAACAAAAACAAACAATAACAACAACAACAACAACAACAAAACCTCAGCAACCAACCTATTAAACCTTCCCATAATATTCTTTATTTTTAATATTTTAATTTGGTTAATTTATTTATGCGTACCTCTGTGTGTGTGTGTGTGTGTGTGTGCGCGCGCGCGTGCGCGCGCGCGCGCACGCTTGCATGCATAATACCTGCGTGTGCATGGAAGCTGGAGAATGTTGGTATTGTGAGACACTGGAATTGTTGTGTGGGTGCAGGGAGCCAAACTCCAGTCCTCATGAGCACACAGCAAGAACTTTTAACCATTGAACCATCTCTCTAGCCTCCCCTTTTTCTTATTAATGTTTTCCTTCCAATTGAGAGAAACTATTTCCCCAGGAGTGACCGCAAATACTCTCACTTCTCCTTCATTATTGAGGTAACTGGGGATCAAAGCCCAGGCCCTACAAATTCGAGGCAAGCTCCTACCAAGTGATGCCCTCAGCCCTTACATTTGCCTCTTCTAGATAATAAGTATTTATCTGAGCTTCTAAATTGGGAACCAGCAGACTTTCCCGGAAGAGCCAGACTGTGAATGTCACATTATCTGCAGAGACAAGTTGCTCAGAGATGTCTGAGCTCTTCTTAGCTGGTGGCTGTAGGAAACCTGTGAACCATTTGTACCTCCCCTTGCTGGGCAGAAGGCATGTCCACGCCCTTTTCCTAATAGCATGTTTTGAGGCAGAGGCTGAGAATAAAATCCACAACCCCTTGGTTTGCCTGGCTCATGACAGGCCAAAGCACCAAGGTTTCATGTCCCATGACCGTCCTGATTTGCACCCCACCCCAGATCCCTCACTACATCTGTCTTCTGTGTGTGACTTGCACACACTCCCCATTCCACCGGCTTTACTCTCCCCTTCAGCTGGAACTTGTCCTTGGTTAAAATGCCCCTTCCTGAGAGCTCACACACGCACACACACACACACGCACACACACACACACGCTCACACACACGCACACACACACACCCAGAAACACCCAGACAAACACACCCAGACACACACAAACACACACACACACACAAACTTACACAGAGACAGACACACACACCCAGAGACATAGACACAGACACAGACACACACACACAGACATAGACACACTCAGGCACACAGGCACACAAGCACACAGGCACACACACACACACACACAGATGCACAGACTTACAAACAGACAGACAGACAGACAGACACACACACACACACAAATATACCCAGAGACACACAAACACACCCAGACACATAGAGGCACACAAACATGCCCAGACACAGAGACACACAGACACACAGACACACACACACACATACACACAAACTTACACAGAGACAAACACACACACACAGACATAGACACACACAGGCACACAGGCACAAACACACACACACACAGAGACATAAACACACAGACAGACGCACAGACTTACAGACAGACAGACAGACAGACAGACACACACACACACACACACAGATATACACAGAGACACACAAACACAGAGACACATACACACACAGACAGAAACTTACACAGAGACAGACACACACACACACACACACACACACACACACACAGCCAGTCTCTCTGTAGCCTCCCAGATGCCCTGCTCCCAGTTTTCAGGGGTTTGTTTACTCATTTCTTTTCCATGCATTTCCTCACAAGAGCACCTGATCTGTTCACTTCAGTGTGGTCAGCAACAAGGACAAAATAGATCTAAATGTGGCTTCCAACATTCCAGTGGCCTCGAGGCTGTTTCACAGCTTCAGAGCACATATTTGGAACCCATGGAAAGTTTTCAGCTTTCTGAGAAAGCTGGTCCCATAGCCAAAAAAAAAAAAAAAAAAATTTCCATCCTGGACTCTGTGTATCCTCACTGAAGAAGATAGCCTTCATTTCACGTATGCTGTTCCTCTAGCCTTGGCTACACTCTTCCCTTCCTCTCCTCCACTTCCTCCACAACTGCTCTCTGCTCCTTGATCTGTAGGTCATGCTGGTACTGAGCCTGTGTGAGGTCCTTGAGTCACATACCCATGACTGGGCTTGGCTGGGGACAGGCCCCGCCCCCTTACCTCTGTCATGAGATGTGTGCGTTCCAGACAGCACCAGTAACTAACTGCACAGCCACTGGGTGGGGATCTCCAGAGTCAAGACTAGACCTCAGACGGGGTCCCTAAATAACAGACCTGTCTGGTAATACAGCCCTCAATCCACTGTCACTCCACAGCTCTCAGCCCCTGCAGTTCCCTGAGAGATGTATATGGGCTTCTACATTGTAGGGGACAAAAGTCCTGCAGAGCAAAGGGGCCTGGAACAGAGGCCGTATAGATTGTGTTGGGGGTGGTCAGCCCCATTTCTTGACTTCCCAACCTTCCCTACTCCCTCAACTCAGCAAAAATACTTCCCTGGGTTTGGGGGCAAGCCTCAAGTACACTAGAGCTCAGAGGTATGGAACCAGGTCATTGCTTTCCCAGAACTTTCTAGGTGCCTTCTACATGCTGGGTCCCTGCTATCACTTGAAGGTATCTGGGTGGACAAGACAACATGGCTTCCATGGTGAATAACTAACCTAGATATATTCTTTATTCTAGCTCACTCCTTCCTGGCCAGGTCTCTCCCCCTTGTGCAAGAGTGGTTGAAGACATGACTGTTTGCAACTGTGGACACTCTGTGTTCCAAGTCTGTCTCAGGGTTTCTATTGTTGTGATAAAATGCCGTGATCAAAGACAATGTGGGGGGGGGGGAAAGAGGGTTTATTTTAGCTTATAACTCTTAGGTCACACTCCATCACTGTAAGAAGTCAGGGCAGGAAGTCAGGGTAGGAACCTTGAAGCAGTAGCCATGAAAGAATGCTACTTTTATTGGCTTGTTTCTCGTGGCTCTCTTAGTTTGTTTTCTTATTAATCCAGAACCACTTGCCCAGGAATAACCCCACCCACAATTTCCTGGCTTTTTTTTACATCAATCTTTAATGATGATGATGACGATGACGATGATGATGATAATAATAAGCCACACAGGTCAATCTTATTGATGGCATTTTTTTTCCAGTTGAGGCTTCCTCCTTTCAGATGGCTCCTTAACGTGTCAAGTTGACATAAACCATGACAATTGACCCATGTTAACTTGAAACACAAACATATCAGTGTTTAACTACAGTGTTTCCTTTCTCATTTGTCCCCAAAATGTCATACTAGCATCATGATATAAAACTTAATACAATTAGAAAAGTTTCACAGTCTTTAAAAAAAAAAAATCAAACACTTTAAAAGTTCAGTCTCTTTGAAAGACCCAAAGTCTCTTTTGAAATATACGAATAAAACTCCAAAGTATCTCTAATACTTCAAAATCTCTCCAAAATTCTATGTTTTCTCTGAAATGTCTAAGGTTTATTAACTGTGTATCCCCATAAAGTAAAATAACGAAAATAAGTTGTATATTTCTTATTTCAAAAAGAGTTGGGACACAGTTATAATCACATCAAGTTATAATCACACCAAAACCAAGCATCATAGAACATTTGGAACCTGGCATCTGGGACATAGCTATGATGCTCTGGGCTCCAAGGGGCCTTGGCTGCCCTACTTCCCTGGCTCTGCCATCTACAGCACATGTAGCTTGTCTTGTGGGCTCAGGCTGCCACTGCTGTTGCCCTTGGTGGTTGCCCCATGGTACCAGACTCTCCAACATGCTGTGGTCCTCCCTGCATCTGAGAATGTGCCCTCACCAGCAGCCTCTGCTGGGCTCTCTTCAGGGACCCTGACCCTGCCTTATGGTACGAACCCTTAACTTCTCTTCAGGTCTCCTTCAAGCTGCTTCGACCGCAACTAAGGCTGCACCTTCAGTCAATGGCCTCCCCCGGCCTCCCACAGTCCCGTGCCTCCCTAGCTGTCCTTCATGATTCCCTCATGTCTTAAAAAACAGTACCACATGAGAAATTAATGTAAATGTAAATCTTTGCCCATTACCACGTGCAGATGTCAGCATGAGGTACAGCCTTGGCCCCACTAGGCCACAGCTTCTGTGTATGCTGACCTTCAGGGAACACTTCCTGCAAGATTTCACCCCGATAATACTGGTGTCTCCTAAAGCCAATTCTTCAGCTCCACCTGACCAGTATCCAGTATCCCAGTAAAGCAAAGGGGGTTCTAGTCTCTCATTAATTATAACCAATTCCTCATCCCCAGATGGCCAGAACCACAGATTCTTAATTTAAAAGACCGAACAGCCATGATAGTCTTTCCTTCTCTCTGACACCTCACAAGCCAGACCTCCATCATCTGCACTGCTCTCAGCAGTCCTATTTTCCAAGACCCTACAGAGCACCCACCGAACTCTGAGCACTCAATAGCTTTTCAAGACCAAAGTTTGACTGCCACCACAGTCCTCCCAAAACCACCCAGTCAGGTCTGTCACAGCAAATACTCCATGCCCCAGTACAAATATCTGTTGCTGGGTTTATATCGCTGTGATAAAACACCACAGCAAAGAAACATTGAGGAAGGAAAGGTTTGTTTCAGGCCACAGCTCTCAGGCCACACTCCATCACTGAGAGAAGTCAGGGCAGGAAGTCAAAGCAGACACTTGGAAACAGGAACTGAAGCAGAAACCATGGAAAGATGCTGCTCACTGGCTTGCTTCTTCTGGGCTATCTAGTCACGTTCTTATTGCCGTGATAAAACATCATAACAGAGGCAATTTATAAAGAAAGGATTTAATTTGGTTTTAAGCTTCCGGGGGTTAGAGAGGGTGGTGGCAGAGCAAAGGGACTGTTGAGAGGTCACATCTTTATCTACGACCACAAGGCAGAGAGAAGGGGGTCCTGGGAATCACAAATGTCTTCTGAAACCCCAAAGCCCACCCTTAGTGACACATCTTCTCTAGCAAGGCCATGCCTCCTAATCCTTCCCGAACAGTTCTACCAACTGGAGACTAAGCATATGAGCCTGTGGAGGCTATTATCATCCAAACCCCCACATATTTATGTACTCTAGGTCCACTTGCACACACATATCAACACCCACAATGGGCGGGGTCCCTCCACGCCACTCATCAGTCAAGGAAATGCCCTATAGTTCTGTCCCACACACCAATCTAAGGGAGCATTTTCTCAGTTGAGGTTCCCTCCTCTCAGATGACTCTAGCTTATATCAATTTGACAAAAGAAAGAAAAAAATGAACCAGCAGTAAGTCCAAGTATCATATGCCCATAGTTTGACCAGTTGTTGAAGAAAAGAATGAGATTGTGGCACATGGACCATAGACTGAACCCTCTTCTTCATTTTGTAGAAGTTAAACCCCAAAGAGAATAATTTGTCAAAGACTGCACTGGGAGAGGTGTGATTTGAACTCAAGCCAGTGTATGTTGTACTAGAGTTTTGGAGTTGGGCAGCAGGGATGGCTTCCAGAGGAAGAAAAGCTAGTTAGCGTTGGCCTAGGGACCGAGTGGGGAAGGGGTGTTGAGAGGGGGGTAGCCTTGGTTTGGGCAGGGAGGGTAGGATACAACTCAGAGTGAGTTGGAACAAGCAGAAGAATGCTCCTGGGAGCCAGGGATCATGGCTTGTCCTCTGTGTGTACTCCTGAGCTCCCTGCCCACCCAAGAAAAGAGGGGGCATGCAGGAGATGTGGGGCAAGAGTGTGCTTCAAAGTCACTGTGCCCCACCGCAGAGCCGGGAGGGACTGGCCCACGGAGACCAGTGAATCATGCTTTTTCAAAGCAGTAAAGTGCCGCTCGGTGCGGAGAGGATGAGAGAAAGGAGACGTCTGTTCCCCACAAAGGAGGCACATTACTTTAAGTAGAGGATTTCGTAATTATATTCATTTGAAATAACGGAGCATTTTCACCTATTAAGGGAATCGGAAAGGAGGTGCTGGGAGGGAGGCAGCCCCTTCCTGGGGCCAGTCCCATTGTTCCTGCAGAGAAGAGGGGCTGCCCTAGAGATTAGTCTTTCCTGCTAAAGGAGATGGGGGAATGGAGGGGGAGGCTTGCCTGGGTCACTGTGCCCTGGTAGCTTGTTGCCTGCAACAGGCCAGGTGCTTAAAGGGAAAGGACAGTAGGGTCCTGTGGGAAACCTTGGAGCAGGGCTGTCCTGGTGCACTTCTTGCGGTAATGAACACGCTCTGTGACTAGTCACTAGCCACGCATGGCGATTGGTCCCTTGGAATTTGTGGAGTGTGCCCAAGGAACTGAAATTTTCAGTGAGTGTCACTTGAATCCATTTACAATTAAATTCTGGCGGCTAGAGACTTGTTCCCTGGACAGTGAAGGGGCACACTCTTTTGGGGCTGTGGACTCATGAGGCGGTTGTCTGGCTAGGAGGTGTCAAATGAGCATGGCTGTTAGGTAACTGACAAGGTCTCCATTTGTTCTTGTGACACACTGACCTTTTGGCCCAGCTTTGGCCATTGCCATCATTTGAAACCATCCAATAAGTGGTATCCCTGATTTTCTGGTACATGGTGGCCTCAGGACTGGGGACACCACAGGACAGGTGGAGGCTCACACTTGAACAGACAGAAGTTCTGCGTGGGCCAGTCTGGAACAAAAGGCCACCACCATGCAGCCTTTGACACGGTCTACTTTTTGTGTCTCACATATAAGGAACACGGGAGTCAGGGTGTGTCAGAGACCTGAGCAAGGAAAACAGGTGCCTAAGGACTCAAGTCACATTTTATTCTCAGCCAAGGTCAAAGACCAAGAGTTGCTCATTGTCACATCCCTGGAGCCATGGCTGCTTTAGTGGCCTCGGAAGCTACAAGGACTATTTATTGTGTTTGTGTAGATGTGAGGCACCTGGCTCTGAATGAGTGTGGGTAAGGACCCGAACTGCTGATGCACAGCCTGGCTTCTCCTGCACTGAAAGCTAAGGACCCTTACTCAAGTTTGCCTTTTGGAGTGACAACACTAGACTGCGAAGACCAAAACCGAACATGACGCTGACTTGAGCGCTTCTAATCTGGGGGCCCCATCTGAACCTTAGCCTCCTCCTCTGTAAATCGGGACTATGACTCCCTTCACGAAGAGGGTGAATAACAAAACAGGTAGAAGCAGTTGGTGTAGCAGGTGGCACATCAACATGAATGTCAGAGGACAGGGCATCTGCAGAGGCGCTTGGTGTTGCTTGCTGATCTACTGCGTAGGACTTCTTTTTAGAATTCATTTTTTAAATTTAGTGTCTTTCTCTGTCTCATTGTCTATGTCTGTCTGTCTCTGTCTCTGTCTGTCTGTCTATCTGTCTGTCTGCCTCTCTCTCTCTCTCTCTCTCTCTCTCTCTCTCTCTCTCTCTCTCTGTGTGTGTGTGTGTGTGTGTGTGTGTGTGTGTGTGTGTGTGTGTGTGTGTGCGTGTTTTGGCTGAAAGAGTATGTAGGTCCCTGAAGCTAGACTTTTGAGCCATCTGATACAAGTGCTGGAAACTAAACTGAGGTCCTATAGAAGAGCAGCAAGTGCTCTTAACCACTGAACCATCTCTTTAGACCCTAGACCCTCTTCTTACATTGTAAGATTTCCCTCCAAGTGAAACTTGGAGGACAGATCTCATATCCACCGGAGTGGCCAACTCTTTCCTGGCCCCCATGCAGGAGCAGGGGTGCATGACTTGGTCCTGACCAATGGTCTGCATTTACCCTGCATTTGTATTGGAGCCAGTATGGAGGGACAGAGGCAGACTGTCCCAGCAGTGCCTATGGTCTAGACTGGTTTTGGATGCAGAAGCAAGAAATGGCCACACTACCTGGCTGGGTGTCTTTGCTTGTTGCCACCACAGTCCTCTGAGGGAGTCTGGACTATAACAATGTGCTCTCAAGAGTCCCCACTTCTTGAAGTGACTGGTCAAATTCTGTGTGTTGTATCTAGGATACACTAGGGGACACCTTTCCTTCAAGGTTAACTCCAAACAGCCTCATCCAGGCTGTGGAAGTCCACACATGTGACAGTTTACTGCATAGCCCCAACACCTTCCAGGATGTAAGACAAACACATCGTCATCTAGACACGTAGAGGCAGTCATCTGTGAGCCACTCTCTGTGGCATTAGTCCCCCTCCCCCCAACACGGCTCTCTCATCACCATTGACATGCATGTATTAAAACATAAACTATGGGCTGGAGAGATGGCTCAGAGGTTAAGAGCACTGCATATTCTTCCAAAGGGCCTGAGTTCAATTCCCAGCAACCACACCATGGCTCACAGCCATCTATAATGAGATCTGGCGCCCTCTTCAGGTGTGCAGGTGTACATGCAGGCAGAACATTATATACATAATAAAGAAATAAAACTTTTTTTAAAAAACATAAATTATATTGTTCACATAGCTGGTCTCTGTAAAGACATAGGATCTCGTGATGTCTATGGGAGTGATACGGGAGAAGCCGAGTCACCCATGACAAGCCGCTGCCAACTGGCAAGCTGCTAAAAGAAGAAACCATTGTGAGGGACCAATGGGCTAAGTGGTTCAATATTAGATGTTCAATAATTTATTGCCAAACTTTTAAATGTCAAAGAGACAGAAACGACTCTAGGAAACTGATGTAGGTTTTGACAAGCTTTATCCAAATCAGGGGCCCAGTGCTGTGGGTGAGACTCTCCCATGAGTGGAAAGATGGGGGTTACAGTTAAAACATTCGGGACTCAAAATAAAAACATCAACACATCAGTACTTAAGTCTTTCTTCTAAGAATGAACATCATTCTTGCTATATTTTGTACCGTAAAACATACAATGGTGTCATTTTCTAAATTTTTAGTTTTGGTTATAAGATAAGGCCCATTCAGCGTAACAACCAGGAAATGCTAGAGTAGGTAACCCTGGCCGGAGGAGGCTCTGGAGAGGAGTGTCTGTGTCTAGCCCCGCAGTGCCCTGATCATAGTTCAACACTCCACTAAGCACACCTGTTGATGGGTCCCTCAGTCACCTTGTGGGAACTCCCTGGCTTATGGCATTTCCCCCAACAACAGCGCCCTGTAGGCTGGGCACCCTGCTTACCACAGCACAAGGTGCCCCCCTGGGATCTATAGCAGCCTTTATTGTCCAATGCCCATCCCTGCCTGTCAAGAACTCCAAGCCTCAGCATCCAGTCTGCCCTCCGTCACAGGTGGGAACCGGGCAGAATGGGCCACAGCTGCTCGACAGCTCCAGGCCACCCGGGGACTCTGGTCACCACGGCTGCTCTAATTGCTTTTTCCTCCAGCTTCCTTCTCAGGCTCTCTGTATGCTGATGGTGCAGGTCTGGTCTCCACTGGATTGCAGTGGTATTTTTTTAGTGTCCCAACCAGTGTGTCCGGTTGACTGAGACATTTCGGGAAAGAAGCAGGTGCATTTACTTTTCAAGTATTATTTTACTAATCAATTGAAAAATTACCTTCATGAATGACAGAAGTGCAGAGCTGTGGAGCATTTCATTAACGGGTGCAAACATTAATTACGGATCCAGCCCGACCTTGCACACACGGAAATTATGGGACTGATCTATTTTCTCTGTGCTTAATTGCAGCCAGCGACTAGTTCTTTAAATCATTATCTGATAGGCCTCCAGTGAGAAGAGGATTTATGGGCTGGTACTCCGAGGCCTTGCTGTGGCCTATGCTGTTATGTGGGGGTGTATGGAGATAGCCACATCAGAGGATCCCCAGGCATGTGCCATCACTTTGCAAGTAATGGAGAAGGGGACATTTTCTAAAACTGTACTTCTAGTAGCCTTTCTGAGTTGGTTTCTCAGAAGCA
The DNA here is from genome assembly GCF_903995435.1 of Acomys russatus. Lineage (NCBI taxonomy): Eukaryota > Metazoa > Chordata > Mammalia > Rodentia > Muridae > Acomys > Acomys russatus. The sequence continues at coordinate 15,033,500 of NC_067162.1, forward strand.
GACCTGCCTGCTACTTCCTTGGATCAGTTACATCCACTTGCCTGAATTCTGTCACAGTGCTGAGGCCCAGGATGTCCCCTGTGGCTATTCAGCGCACCCTGTGTGACAGTGCACAAAGGCCCTTGACAGGTGTCCATTGAGTCATATCTGTGCCGTCTCTTTCGGACAGTTTTAGTCATGGGTCTTGTCTGAGGCCTTGTTTAATTGATCCACTGCTGGGCAAAGGTCCTTGGGCGTATAGCCATTCAGGCCTTACTCTGGGCTACACCGCCGTGGTTCAGAGCACATAGTTCTCGGGGCTGTACACTTGCTTCTTCTTGGCCACTGTGACTCCTGGCTAGGAACGCTTTCTTTGGAAGTGTGTGGCCTCCCCCAGCTCCCATCCGTGGGCACACTGAGCACGTACACAGACAAGGACAGTCCAGGGGAGGAAACATAGTAAGAAGTAGTGAGGTTACAGGAGTCTTTCCTCAGCCATTGTGTGAACTGAAGGTTCTGGACCATAGCCGACCTCGCAGGCCTGGGGTTACTTGTCATTCTAAAAGTGGGAGAGATAAATGGGAGCTCCTTGAGGGTACTCAACACAACTTTTCTCCCTAAATGGGCAACTGGTGTAACCTCCAACTTCTGTCTGGGACCTGTGGATCATCTGAACTCTGCAAAAAGGTCCAGAGCCCATAACTACAGGAAGTTACAGGGTCGGGGTTCAGACACTGGCTACAGCTTGTCTGAACCTGGACCTTTGCAGCTTCCAAACACTGATAGCTGAGGAGAAAGAAGAAGGCAAGAGTGCCAGAGCCCTTCTCGCTGTAGGCAACGGACAAGCACAGGCCAGCTATATCAAAAAAACCTTTCTGCAACCAGATTCCCATTTTGGTTCAGCTTAGGAGCCTCCATAATTCAGACTCTGGAAGGATTAGGAATCCTCCATCCCTCACATTCCCTCAAACCACTGGTTCTGTGAGGGGACGCCTCCCGCCCCAATCACTTGTAGAAGTTCCCTGGTTTGCGGAGTTTCCCCCAACAATGACAGAAGTAAGGCCCCCATTCCCCCAAAGTTACAATATTCAAAGTACTATGACATGATTACAGGTTCCAGGGAGTCTACAGAAACCCAACTACCATCCTGAGGCAGAGATGGTCTGACTGAAGGGAAGTAACACAGGAAGACTGTGCCAAATTCAATGGGCTACCGCCACTCAAGGTCGCAGGGCCGACTGCCTCCTCATGGGTTCCAGTATCCTCCTGTCACCCAGTATCAGTGAATGACAATGAGGACATAGGAGAATTTTATACTGGGACTCTTCACAAAGGTCTGGGCAGTGTCTGGGGACCCTACGTGGGGTAGATCCATCTCCAGGTCCAGAAACAGTGTGCTATGAACTCTAGGCTGGTACACTGTTACCAGACTCCAGATCCAAAAGACCATATCGAAAGGGACTGGTCACAGAATCCTAAGTGGCTGAGGCCGTGTGGCAGTGGAGTTAGTCTGTGGCAACTCTGGGAGGCAGATCAGCTAGTGTCACTCATTGGTTGAACCCAGCCGGAAGCCCGATGGGACGGGCTCACGGGTCTGCAGTAAAGACATCTCGGTCTGTGGGGGTGCAGAGCAAGGTGGGGAAGGTGAAGAGAGTACTCTACAAATATGCTCACAGAGCACTTGTGTGACACAGGCTAGGTGCCTCACCAGCCAGTGTCTCTGGCTCTTGTCCCAACCTGCTACCACAGGACGTCTCGCTCTTTCAAACCTTCCGCTCTCCGGATATTTTAGGGAGCATCGTATGGCATCACAAACCAGTCTCCTGTGGAAATGACACTGCTCCAAGCACCTCCACAAATGCTCTGGGCCTCGTAGTGCAGGGCTTCATGGGAGTATGCACGAGTGGTGCTAGGAAAGCTTCCCACTGCAGGCTACTTTCGCCCGAGGAGTCCCAAGTAGTTTAGAGGAACGTCCTTCACAGTGTCACCTTCAACTCTCTTGCTAACAGGACTCCAAGGTTTGTTCCAAGGAATGTCCCAGGAAACATGTGAGGGCCACACTGACCCCTCCCCATCACATTCATAGGCTGTTCTTGGCATTCGCTGACCAGACTTTTCTTCCTCGTTCAGGATCTTCACTATTGGACCTCTTTCTCAGGATCAGGTCTTGAGACACACCTCCAAAGACTCCAGCTTTATTTGAATCCTAGTGTCACTTCCAGATAGATCCTTAATATATTCAAGTCTGCCACGTGATCCTGTGCTTTAAAGTCCAGGACTCCATCATGTTCTTGCTGCACGGCCTGGAAAAGTGCTTCTCCGGGACTCAGTGTCTTCATCTTAGTGTGGAAACAACAGTTCCCACCGCTTTTGGATCCTGTCAAGTTCCTAGCACGATGTCTTGGATGTTGCACTTTGCAACAATATTGGAAGCTCTTCCAAGATAGCAGACACACTTAATGTTGGTCTAATCTGTGTTTGAACCTCCTTCCTGTTTTTCACTATAGGAATGGAAAACGCCATATGTCCGTGTTCTCAGCCTCCTTCGAAGTGTGGTCACATGACCTAGGCTCCAGCAATAAGCTGTATTTCATTAATAAGACATAAAAGATATATTCTACCCGTAAGTCATCATACATTGGGTCACCTTTGAATCTCCTGTTCTTCCCTGAACCGCTCATGACAGCCAAGGAACCAGATGAGTTGATTGGCTACAGCTGCGCCATGTGACTGTGTTCTCTGGAAGTGGGTAGAGTCTGCCATACCCAAACCTCATGGACCGAGAGTGGGAAGGGAGAGAAAGAATATGGCTCACCGAAGAGGAATGTGGGAGCTTCTCCAGAGCATAAAATGGAGCAGGCAATCAACATCTATCAGACACAGACATTTATGGTGTGGGATGTGAAAGATTGTGGGGACTTGGGGACTGATTCGATAACAGAACTTTAATCAATGGCTGATAGGTGTCTCCATTCTTAAGACTTTCCACATGCAGAATAGCCTTTAGCTTAGTGGGCCCAAGATGAAACCATCTTCCTCTTCACCATCGTTTCGGTCCCTCAGAGCATCAGGAAGCTGACGTCTCTGTCTCTGATACTTCTTCATGTGTGATCTGGAACATTCTTTTCCTTCTCTGGGCCTTGATTTCCCCTTCTGTAACGTTGGTGACTGGTGCGACCAGTTGTATACCTACAGTTTTCCCAGCTTACATTCTTAGCCCTGGCAAACCCAGCCTGGATCTTCTTTGCACAGATGGGGAAATTGAATGAACACTGTAGTTAGTGTTGGGAATTCTTGCTAATCCTTGCTTTATTTTGGTAACATAATTCAATTCAGCAATTCAATTCAACAAACATTTATTGAATGCTTTTCAGAGTGAGGCTAAACCCAACATTTGGAGAATTTGCTTTTATGGGTACAAAAGTCCATTCCTTGCTAGTGTCCTGCGTGAGCTAGCTGTGTAGCGAGGAAGGGAGGCAAAGCAAGTGGAGTCCGTTTCACAGATGAAGGTACTTGGTGGCCTCATGAAATGTCAAATTCCGCCCCCCCCCCCCGCAACAGCATTTACTGTGGTCTCTCCTGGCCACAGCTGTAATTGTCCATTTATGAGTGTGGTTATTTGATTAGAACCTGCCTTTTCCATTTAGTGCTTTCTCCCATTGGGAAAGATTAAGGATGTTTTGGTACCGACCACAGCACTTGGCACAAATCATGTCCTCAACAAATGTTTGTTGAATGAGTACATGAGCCAAAGGAGGAAGAGTAAAGAAGAACAAAGAGGCAGTTGAAAGATCCATTCCCAGCGTTCTGTAGGACCATGGCCCAGATGCTTCTTTGCTGGGATCAGTTTTCTCCTCTGTAAAGTGGAGAGAACTGCCAAATGAATAGTGACGCCCCAGTAGGCTTTGCACCACAATCACGCCTGCTGTCAGACAATATGGCTGCCCTAGTGGCAGCCTGGATTCTATCATTTAGAAATGCTCAGGGCAAGAGCCAGTTATCTGTATTTTAGACGGTTCCCAGGAGACTTGGCTACAGCCAGGCATTGGGACTTCTATGCAAACCCATCTCTGACATCATAGAGTTTCCGAATGATGTCCAAGCCAAGTTCACTGGAGTACTTCTCCTGCCTGAGCCCGCATCCACCAAGTCAGCTTCAGCACCAGGGGAGATGGGTCCAACCTGATTTGCCCCCAGAGCCCCCTCTGCTTCATTCTGCTCCAGCAGACACTAGGTAATTTGCGTCAGCTTTGATGATCATATCCAGCCTTTTCCTCATCTTGGGGTTTTGGGAGACAAGCTTTCTGAATTGCACCTTTGGATTATAGCACTCCCATGCTGTGCAAATGACACAGGAGGCGGATCCACACCGATTGGGGGGGGCGGCTGCCACCTTTTCAGGGAGCCACGCTCTAATCAGTGCATGCTGGAACCTAGCTATTTCCTCAGCTGGATAAAGACAATGGGCTCCGTGACTGGGGAAGCAGAGGCCCGCAAAGGGCGATATCTGCCAAACGCCAAGTCTTCCACTTTTGGCAAACTAGCAGCACTCAGGGCAGATGTCCATCTACAAGCAGCAGCTGCCCTTTAGAGGCACAGAACCCAGGCCCTGTTTCTTGGAAGGTGTGGGCGGGACAGGGGGGAAGGGGAGGGTCAGAAAGAGCCCCATGCTGGGCATCAGCATGGGCCCACCTATAAAATGGGGTCCTGCACATTACCCGTCTCTAACCTATGACACAGTTGAGAGCAAAGGTCCAAAAAAGGAAAATGTAACTGAGCAGCCTAAACATCCCTTTGTCTTATTTCTTGCCAGAGGAAGGGCATGCCAGCTTTGGCCCAGTAGGATTGATGGATGGCTCCTAGCATCCTTACTCCTAAGCACTTGTCATTTTTAGACTAGTGAAGTTTGCAACTTCAGAGATAAAAGTCCTGATAGCATTTGTTTGTTTCCCATGATCATATCAGGCAATACTTTAAAAAGTTATTAAGATTATTTTTCTTTAGTTAGGAAGGCTCCTTGCCACAAGGGTGGAGGTAGGACTGTCAGCTGTGCATTCTTCCTTCAAGTGGCTGAGGTTCCAAGGCACCCTGCATTCAGCATCCAGAAAGCAAGCTCCCAGATACTCAAGGCCAACTGACTTTGGATCGAGTTGGAAAGAAGCATGGTCACAACACAGATGAAAAAACATAAAGTAGTTAATATTAAATAAAAAAGATTGGGCAGCCCTTCCCTCCCTCTTCTGTTTTGTGGCTCCCGCTGTGCCCTTGGCCGGGGCCTGTTTTGCCTGTGATTAATGAGTGACTCACCTTGAGCTGCTTTCCGCTTATTTTATACACACTATGGATTTGAAGAGGTCACTTTAGAGTTGGCACCTAAAGGGAATACTCAGGAGTCTGGCAAGAAAGTGCCCAATGACATAGGAGCCTTCCTGGGGCAGTAGATGTTAGGAAAGTACCTGATCACACAGCACGGTTCCCACACAAGATCTACAGGTTCGCAATCTTCCAAAGCACCTTGACTAACTGAGCATCCGCTAGGGAACCAAGGTCTGAGAGGAGATGCACAGTCAGGCCACGCTCCAGTTGGAGTCTCTTGTCTTCCCCTTGCGATGTCTTTCATGTTCTCACTTCAGTGTGTTGCCTGGTTAATGGCCTTTCTCTAAGGCCTCTCGAACTCTTCTTGCATGCCCACATTTCCAGACTTGGAAAAGGACAGATGATGATGATGATCTGGGGTATTTGTAGAGCTGGGATTCTTTCTGTTGCTGTGGTCTCTTATGCTGTCTCTTACGCTCTCACCCTGGAGGCTCCTCGTTCATTTCTTGGGGTCTCGATTCTCATCAGGAAGAGAACTGAAGGGCTTGAGAGGTTGAGTCCGGGCAAGTGTTTTGCATATGGCCCCAGGGTTGAAGGCCAACTTAGCTGAAGCAGTCTTCTCCAGGTGAGGCCACAGGCCAGTAGCAAACTGGAGGTACATCCCAGCCTTTACGTCATGCTCATTGCTCGCTGAACATGGTTCTGCGTATAATCTTGGCTTAGCATTTCTGTATCCTGCCTAGACTGCCACCTTGTGGTTCTAGGGAGAGTTGTGGAGGAGGCGCCCCTCCCTAGAGGACACTATGTATGGATGGTGCCCTCTCCACTGGATCAGAGGTTTGGGTTCCAAGAAGAGGGTCCCCTGATTCTCTGGGTCCCTCTCTGGCAGTCGTATCCCCCTCTCCCTTTTCTGTCATCTCTGACCCATCAAATGATGGAGACATTTAGCAGAATGCAGGTGCCTTGCTCGCCTCCTGCCAGGCTGCTCTGAAGTAGGCATATCCAGAGGATCTGACAAAATCCAAGTTCAGAGTAAACTGTGTGTGTACCGCTATCTCTCCTCTACAAATGGGCCTTCTGGCTGTCATCCTTAGGGCAGAGATGTGGGAAGTGCATGTGAGGGGTTGTAGAGATGCCCAGAAGTGACATCAGAGCAATGCCTGCTACTCCACTCCAGATAGAAGAGTGTTTGATTCCACGCCCACTTCAGACAAACATTCTCTTTATGCTTCTGAGGCTTTGGGAAACAGGAAAGCTCCATCTTCTTGGCATCAGAGGTGTGAAACTCTGGTGTGAGCAGAGCCTGGGAAGAGGTATAGGCAGCCCCGTGCCAGTGTTTGCCTGGGTGTGTTAAGAGTTCTGCTTCCTGGAACTGGGGGGTGGCTATAAGGTCACTTATGTCATGAGCTATCACTAATAAGCCACCCCACACACATCCTTGTCCCCCAAATCTCTCACAGACTCTCACTGATTGTTGAGGCAGAGCTGTAGGGCTCCAGGAGGGGGGCCCCTCCACTAGGAAGGGGTTCTCCTGGATCCCATGACTGTTGTCCCTGTGCCAGGCTGACACCTTTATGTGCTGTGTCGGTTTCTAGGGCTGCCAGACATAAGCTTTCTCTCCGAATTGCTGTGTTTCTCTGAGTACACTCGCATTTTCATTCCTTATGTGGCTCTTCTAAGAATCCTATGAGACATGAGCTTAAGAGCTTAAAAGAGCACTTGTTGCTTTTGCAGAGGACCCGAGTTTGGTTCCCAGAACCTACATGGCGGTTAGAATATATCTGTAGCTAAAGTTCCAGCAGGGCATCTAACGCTCTCTTCTGGGCTCTTCAGACACTAGGCATGCACATAGTACATACATATATATACACACAAACACATACACATATACACACAGTACATATATATGTACGCTTAGCTATATATATATCACATTAAAATGTAAAACAAATAATCTTAAGAAATAGGCAGAATGGCACTTGTTCGTCCAGACACTGCCTACTCCCCAAATTTCTATTTCCTGGATTCACTTCCTGAAATTAAAAAGAATTTTTCAGAACCCCTCTAGAGGAATCAGGGGCAACTGTAACTAACTCACATTCGTCCTTTCCTGCCAAGACACCCTCAGCTCCTATGTCCTACCTACTTTTAGTAAGAATTTGTTTTGTATTAGAGGTAATTAGACATGCCTCCTTAGAGATGACTCAGTGCTAAATGGAGAGTCTTTAATGGCAGCAGCGAGGGGCAGCTGATAGTGAGAGAGAAGGCGGGCAAGACTCCAGGAAAAAGACAAAAATGCCACAAGGGTCACCATGGGCCCCTTCACTGAAGGATGTCTGGCTGCACACTGGTCTGTAAACACAAAGACTTCACTACATGGTCATTTCATGATGATTCAGGAAGAGTAGAAACATTCAGGGTGACTTGCCTGGCTTGGAACCCACTTTCCCCCAGTTCTGTGAATCCGGCCTCACTAGCACCTAGATTCTCCTAGCACATAGCGGCATCTGTGATGCAGAACTGAGGGGACAGAAGTAATGGTGCATCTCAGGCTCCATCACAATGCCTGGCACTGGGACTTTACAGTGACGTGTCATAATTTCCAAAGTCGTTCTTTCATTCTCTCTTGCTTGCTCGTCACAACAACCTTTCATCCATTCACCCAGCCTTCTCCATTCCTCATCCATCCTTATCCATCCCGCTATCTATCCATCCTTATCCATCCATCCATCCATCCATCCATCCATCCATCCATCCATTCTTCCATCCATCTTTATCCATTCAAGCATCCATTCTTTCAACCATCCTCTTCCACCCATCCTTGCCATCAAAGCAACTCTCCATGCCCATCTTTCTACTGACACTGGATGGTTACACACAGGAACGAGTAACAGAAATAAAACTTGTCCACCCATAAGAACTTGGAGACACAGACTAAAGACAAGAGATGGAGCAACCAAATAGCTATGTTTAAAAGCAGGTTTGTGAGGTAACCAACCCGGAAGCCGTGAAAGAGCCATCAGAAGGCCTGTGAATGGCTAGTGTCCGCTGTCCAATTGATACAAACCTATAGTCACCTGGGAAGAGAGAACCTCAGTTGAAGAATTGCTTGGGTCAGACTGGCCTGTGGTCTGCCTGTAAGATGTTTTCTAAATTGTTAATTGTTGGAAGCAGGTCTAGCCTATGGTGGACGGTGGGAGGCAGGTCTAGCCTATGGGGGCAGTGCCACCCTTAGGCAGATGAACATGGTCTGCATAAGAGGACAGGCTGGGACAAGCCAGAAGGAGTAAGCCAGGAAGCAGCACTCCTCCATGGCCTCTGCGTCAGTTCCTGCTTAGTGCTGCTCCTGATCTGGCTTCCAGAGTAGACTGGAAGCTGCGAGCTGAGGGAAAACCCTTTTCTCCTAAGTTGTTTCTTTGTTGTGGTGGTGTTTATTGTAGCAACAGAAAGCAAAGTAGAACAAAGACCTAGGGAGGATATAGTCAGAAATGGCCAGATTTCGGATCGAGAAGGGGTACCTAATGAGTGGGCAGGTGCTATAGATGTGCAGGTAAGGGAAGTTACCTAAGGCCCCACAATAAGCAGCTTGGATCTCCCCGCCATTCCTGTCCACACATTTCGAACTGCTAGAAGCACAGCCGTTCTGGGTGATCTTTCCTTCCTTTGTATCTGAAGAGTTTAAAGTCACGGGCCAGGAAATGGTGCCCCAAAGGCCAGCCACTGCCAAGAGCTTAGCAGTGACCAATGGTGGCTTCAAGACGTCTTATGCAAGACTCTAAAAGATGTCTATCGCCTTGTTCAGAAAAACGATGAATTTTGGCACCAAGTCTGGGATACTACCTGAGAGGAATAAGTGTCCCCTCCCTGGCGAGGTCCAGAACGTGCTGTGCTGCTAGTCTGTTGGTCTCTTTTTCTATGTGAACAACTGAGAGCAAGACAGTAAAGAAACCAGGCCCAGCTGTGTAAAAGGTTTGGAATGGAAAGTGCCATGGTTCTCAGGTTATTTTGCCCTGGGCCCTTGGTGTGGTCATATTGGAGGGTAGCAGAATTTTTAAGGATGGGCCAGATATAAAGCAATTAGATCATCAGAAATGCTCTCCCTGGAAGGGCTTTGCACAGTTCTCTGGAGAGAGGGTTAAACTGATCTCTTTCTGTTCTCTGGATTCCGGTCTCTCGTGCAGTCGCCCCCTCACGTGTACTTCTGCTATGATTATCATGAGGCCTTCAACAGAGGCCAAACCCATGGGACTGCCTCATGTTGGACTATCAACCTCCCAACTGTGATCTAAATAAACTCTTTTACTTAATCATTACTTAACCTGGGGTAATTTTTTTTTTTATAACAATGGAAAACTGAATGATACAGGAACTGGCCATAGCTTATTGGCCACTCTCCCAGAATGATCCTCTCCATCAAGCAAGCCACAGCTCACCTGCCCCATCCTTGGAAATCCTAGAAGGCCAGGCTGCTGTATCCCTGGTCAGTGTAGCTTTGCTACACTTCCTTTGCTGGGTTTCCAAGCTTGACCAGCCAGGACATGTTGGTGTTAGTGTAATAAAGTCCAGCAGCTTATACTCACATCTTGCCAACAGCCCATTGACCTTTGCTGTTGCTAGCCATCTTGTGGTTTCTGACCTTTTACCAGATTTTTCCAGAACAACTTGTACTTTGGCCATTAATCTATAACCAAGTATTTCCTGCTGACTTGGGGAATACAGCCAAACCTTCTGTCTTTACAAAGCCACTACAGTAAAGACACATATGACTACCCTGCTTTTGGCCAATGTGTGGATGCCAGCTGAACACAGCGACTCCCCTGAGTCCCAACAGAAAAGCTAGTGGGTATAAAGATGAAGAGAAGGAGCTGTAATAAACCACATGTGAACTCAGCCAAATAGTCCTGAGATTCGGGCAGCAGAAATTGCCTTATGTGTGGCCAGGTGGCACTACCATAGGCTTACCTTACCATGGTGTGATATTGCCCTGTGTCAGTGGCTGCTGGGAGTACCTCACCACAGGCCCAGGCTCCACTTCCGCCTTCTCTGAACTCTCAGGGTTCACACTCTAGAAGATACAAGGGAGAAGACTGTGGCATGAGCCCTCTGCACACACAGATTGGATGGCACTGGATCAGGGTCACATATGACAGACAGTTGCTGAGGGTCCTGAACCAAGGCAAAGCCTGAAATGCAGGGTGGGTCTGTTCACTGTGGGTTTTGAAACTGTCCTGTCCGGGGGCACTCCCACACCTGGCCAACACTCTTAAACTGGGTTTGTGGTGATGCCTCAGTTTCCCCAGCTATAAAGTGGGACCTGTGGCACTTACTGCTTAGGGCACCAGGGAGGATGAAATGAAATACTGTGCTTTAGGGAGCAGTGTTGGAATCAAAACCCAGTGGCGAATATCAACATGGCAGATTCTCCAACCACCTGGCAGACTGGTTGCTTATCTCTTTGTTGTAAAAGAAAACCCAACAGAAACAACGTAAAGGAAGCTTTATCTCAGCTCACAGTTCAGGGGATGTAATTCCTGGTGCCAGGGATGGATGACAGCTGTGGAGGTGTGTGGCTGTCACAGCAGGAGCACACAGTAACTGGTGGTCCTAAGACACCAGGCTAAAGGCTGAGCTGGCCTAGAACCCTCACCCCTATGATTGACTCTCTATCCTTTAGCAAGACTCCACATCTGAAAGGTTCCATGACCTCCCAAAACAGACCATCAGGTGGGGGAGCAAGTGTTCAAAGACATGGGCAGGGCAGGGGGCCACTTATGTTCAAATCATAATACCAGGTCCTCAGCCCTGGCCTCGAAGGAGGCCTTGGAGTAGAGACAGATGGGGGAGGTCTGCCTGGGCTTGTGCCTGACCAGAAGACTATGACCCTGGAGACACAGAACTACCCAGGAGGCACACAGAGGCTGCAGCTGTCCACCCATGGTGTGAGGTATCATGTGACGACCCAAACTTTTATGACCATGATGACTCCTGGAAAAAAAATCTATTAACACCACACTTAACCTGGGTCTTCCATTGCCTCTGTGAGATATATATGTATGTGTGTGTATTTATATATTAGATATTATTATGTATTAGATGTAGCTATGTATTAGATATACATATAGATATATTTATATGTGTATGTATTTATACATGTGTGCATTTGGTATATGTGTGTATTCATGCTATCAGTTTATTCCTTCAGAGAAGCCTAATAATACACAGACACATGTCTTCCAAACTCTGAGTTCCTCAGACTGCTGACTTCCCACCACGGCCGACATACTGCATTACAGGGCACACAGGCTGCCTTCTGCCCAACATCTTGTCCTCATGCCCACTTCCCACAGGTCTCAGGTGTCATGGTAGTCACAAAAAGTATGGCCGTAAAGGACTTTGCAGAGAAGCCATGTATACTGCTCTGCAGCTACGTCACAAGTCTGGTCTCATGGGCAGTGCAGCCTGTTGGCTCCTTCTTTCCCCTCCAGTACATCATGACTGTTAATCTGGATTGTGGGTTGAGAGACACAGTAGTCTAAGATTGGTAAAACACCCCCTGCACATGAGTTTTGGGCATTTCAGAGGGCTCTGGTGTAATCAATGGCTTAATCGACCGGTGGATTCAAACTGTAAGTAGAGTGCTGGGAGGTGCTATAACTATGGATGGTGGAGACTGCTGGGAGGGAGTGGCTGTCTGCAGGGCTGGGTCTTGTCCTTCCTCCTTGTTGTTTGTACCCACTCCTGCATGGCTGCCCAGTGTAGACAACTCTGCTGCATCCTATCTTCCTGTCCGAGCGTGGAACCTTCGGGAACGGCGTGCAAAAGAAGTCGCTTCGGTTGCTCACGTTGGGTGTTCAGTCACAGTGAGGACAAGGTTGATTGACACAGGGACCAGGTATCATTGTTATCTCTGTGGAGCAGGGGGTCAGTGAGCAAGTCCGGGCAGAGCGGGGAGAGACGTGCCAACTGGGCACATGCATTTCCTGCGCCCGTAGACCTTGCAGGCCAAGGAGACATGGGAAAGATAATCCCAGAGTAGTGTTGGATGCCATGAAGAAACTGAACCAGGGCAATGTGAGAGCATGATGGGTAAAGGGGAGGGCACTTTGTTTGACTATCTAAGGCAGGACAGGACCATGTGAGGAGGTGTCCTTGGGCTAAGATTGTGCAGAAATCTTGAGTAGGGTTCTAGGCCAAAGGCTGGGCCGGGCATGGGGCCCTTTCAAATCTTCAGAGTAGGACAGTGGTCTAGAGTCTGGAGTAGATCTCATAACAAGAAATTGGCTCAGGGTGGGCATCTGGGGGCATGAGTCTGCAGAGTTCCATCTACGAGGAAGTCATCTGGAGCTTGGTGTGGGGGAGGGCACAGGGGGTGGGGTTGGGGGGGTGATACAAGAAGAGGATGATTCTGATTGGCACTTTTAAAAAAGATTTATTTGTAAATTACATGTATGCACGTGGGTCTGTCTCTGTGTGGGTTTTATACACATGAGTGCAGGCATGGGGAAGTCAGGAGAGGGCATCAGACCCGCTGGAGCTGGAATTACAGGCAATTGTGAACTGCCCGATGCAAGTGCTGGGAACCAAACTCAAGACCTGAGGAAGAGAATATGTGCTCTTAGCTGCTGAGCCATCTCTCCAGCCCCTGATATGGCTTTTTCTTATTTTACTTAAAATTTAAGGCATAGCCTAAGTCTAGTGGCACAGGACTGTAATGTAGCTACTCAGGGATGTGAAATAAGCAAGTGACAAAACCAAGGCCAACTTAGACTATGGAATAAGTTCAAGGAATGTAGTGGGGTCCTATGTCAAATGTAATTTTTGTTTGTTTGTTTGAGTCAAGGTTTCTCTGTGTGGCTCTGACTGTCCTGGAACTAGCTTTGTAGACCAGCTGGCCTCGAACTCACAAAGATCTGCCTGCCTTTGCCTCCTGAGTGCTGGGATTAAAGACATGCTCCACCATGCCCTTAAATTTAATTTTTAAAAGAGGGTGGGCTGGGGCAGCAGCTGAATGGTGGAATGTTTTCCCGTTGTGTCTTTTCCATCCTCAGTACTGCAAACAGAATAAAAAAGCTCCAAAATATATTCAGGGTGTGTAAATGCACACATCTTAGTAGGTAGACATCTTAAAGAATAATCACACATGCGTACACCACTGCTCTCAGAGCAACAGATAGGACATTTCCAACATCTGGGTGCTTATGTTTCTAGCAGCTCCCTCTGGCTGTGCAGAGGAGAGAAGCATTGCAGGGCTAAGGCCTGAGCTGGGGCCCTGGCTGAGTTTGTGAAGTCAGAGAAAAACAGAATGGATGGTTTGAGAGACTTTCTGTTAATAGAGCCAGTAAGAGCTGCTGATATGCAAAAATGAGTGAGATTGATAGATTAAAGACCTCTATAAGAGTTGGCCTTCAAAAATGGAGTGGGATGCTTGCTGTGGGTGAGAGGATGTAAATTAGTACACGGGGTCCTAGTGTGGCCATTCCTAGTTTGCAGAACTCAGTATTCTCTTGTAGAGAATTCACTACAGCTAAGACACAAGCCAAGCCCAAGTGTCCATTAACAAGTGAAAGGGTTAAGAAAAAGTGGTCCGTATACACAACAGAATACTGTTCAGACTTTAAAGGAAATGTTCTCCTTTGCAACATCAGAGCCTGGAGGACACTAAATTAAGTGAAATAAACCACCTAACTACAGAATCTGAAAACAAAAACAAAAACAAAAACAAAAACAAACCAGACAGCAGGATTTGATGGTTGTCAGGGGTGAGAGCATAAGGATGTTTCTGGAATTCTGGCCAAAGCATTTGAAGGTTCAGTCAGATAAGAGGGATGAGTTCAGGGGGGTCCTGTGTAGGATGTGATGATTAGTTAACGACAAGGTATTCTGTAACTGAAAGTGGTTAAGAGAATAGATAATCAGTGTTCTCAAAACACACACACACACACACACACACACACACACACACATGAAGTAAAACATGTCACATAGCCCCACTCAAGTCTTCCATGGTGTGTGTGTATATACAAATATCATGTGTTATGCCATGAGCATGTACAATTTTTAGTTGTCAATTAAAAAATGATAAAAAAAAAAAGATAAAAAACAGTTCCTTAACTGTGGGATGTGGGGTAGAGGAGACAAAAGAGTCTTGGGAACAAGTGAGGCCATCAATGGATGACCCAAGCAGAGCCCCAGAGTGCAGGAAGCATGGCCTCCCCTCTTCCCAGGCCTCAGCCCCAGAGAAGAGCTTCAGGACAGTGGAAAACAACACAAAAACCCCTAACAGGCTACGGTCATAGGAACATAGCCCTGGCAGCCTGGGTGCCAAGGAGGTAGGAAATAATGATTTGGGGTGGGGGCTATTTCCCTTTCAGATGCTCCTTGGGAACCCCGGGTTAGAGAAAGGAGAGGAAGGGAGGTGATGTTTGACTCCTAGTCAGGAGCCATCTGCTCAGCAATGCAAGCAATCTCCTTTGTCAGAGGAGGCGAGGAAAAATGACTGTGGCTGCCCTGCCACCCAGGCAGGGAGAGGGGTCCCTAGACCTGTGAGGTAATACCTCTGATGATGTATGGCCCAAGAAGAGTTGGGTTAATGATCTTCAGCGGGACCCAGGAGTAAGCCCCAGTAATTTCATAATACAGCGTGTGATGGATTAAGGCGTGTTAATACCAGGGGTATACATTAAGGGAAATGATCTTGCTGGCATACTAAATGGCAAAATAAAAGCACTTTTAGAAACTTCCATGATTAATTGCTCTGCCCTTTTAGTTCTGTATCATGATAAAGTAAAGCCACTTCTCCTGGTCACCTCCGAGGTGATCCCTCTAAAGCTCCGTGGCCTTCTGAGGGGCTACCAGGATGCCGCCCGGGGGCTAGAAACCAATTGTGAAGCCTGGAATGTAATCTTACATGTCCTCATGGATCCTGAGCCATCACTATCATCATTGTGTCCCTCAGGAGTGCCGTCTCTCGAGCAGCCATCCTTATGAAACTGCTGGTGCCCATAACGTGGGATGCAGCAGAAACCACAACATTGCTTGAGACAACAATACAGATGTTGGAAAAAGGACACTGGAGGAGGTGGTAAAGCTCTCTGGTTAGGGTCTCGGCCCATTTACTTACCTGCTGTCTGATCTTGGAGCTCAGCTTCTCTATAAAACTGGAGATCATGAAAGACCCCTCTTGTGAGGTTACGGGGATACAGGGAGTCTTGCTTAGCAGGGGATCGTAGGACACAGGACATTAGACAGGTAGTGTCAGTCACCGTGAAGGCATGCCCAGGGTTTAGCATCTCACCTGCCACATAGTAAGTGCTCAGTGAATGTTAGCACCCAAGGAGCAACCTGTATCACTCTTGCTTGGCCATTCAGAAAGGAAGGCGCCATCATTCTTCTTTTACAGCTGGGTAAAGCTTAGGTGGAGAAGAAGTTACTAAAGCTGCTGAAACTCCCATTAAAAGATCCCATGAGATCTCCAAAACAAATGGGATTCCTTCTAGTCTCACGACTGGGATGAGTAGAGAAAGAAAGAAACCCATTGTTTACCCGTAGTAATACAGATGATGGGCTGAGTGCACAATCTCACAGGTGGACATCCCCCAACCCAGCCCAGTTCCCCACTTCCATCCTTTGGGTGCAAATGGGTGTTCAGAGGAGGTAGAAGATTCTAGAACTGGAGGCACGATGTGTTCTAGGACCAGAGCCCAGGCCTCTCCCTTATTCACTGAATCACAGCTAAGCTGCCAGTCCTACTCTTCCTTCACACACCAGGTTTGGAAAAAACAAACAAACAAACAAAACACAAAGACAAAGCAAGAATGTACTTCATAGTCCTCAATGGAAAGAACACCTGCCAGGTGGGACGCCTTCTTCTAGCACCCTCTTCTGTCACAGGAACCCGAGGGAAGCTCATTCCTGAGTTGTGGTGGCCATGGCAAGCAGGGGGCTCTGGCCAGTTCCACCTTCCTGGCCTCTCAGGCTCCTGGTCCAGCATCTGCAGGTACTTTCCTGTAAATGACTTCACCTGCTATGACAGAGGCTGGTGCCAGGTGGCTCTGTACCACCCTGGAGGCTCCTTGTACCTTACAGAATTCCTTAGCCTCCTTCCTATTCACTTGCCCAAACCATGCTTCCTGGGCAGCATGCCTGCCTGGACCAGCTGCAACAAAACAAAGTAATAACAGGACAGAGTTGGGTTCCACTAGAGCTTAAATCTTAGGGACAGTCAAGAGAAATGTATCACTCACTTCAGAGGTTACAAAGAGAAGATGGGGACCTAATTCTATTTCCTGGAAATACTCAGAAAGGCTAAGTTCATGGACCTCTCAAATGCAGGGTGCTGAAGGCAATGGTAAGGGCCTGGGTACCCAGGAGAACATGGCCACGGTCATAGGAAGTGGCCCGTGCTCAGCCCCAGTCAGTGGGGACCATGGGGAATGTGGACTGGGCCCATCTCACTTTATTAAGGAATGTAGAAATTTGAACAGTTTTTTTTCTTGAAATGTCCTGCTTATAAAATATTAATAAATACTTCAAAAAAAGTTTGCACATCATGGAGCAAATGTGAAATCCATCTTAAGGTCAGAGCTGGCCCACAGCCTAGCAGTCAGCCATGTCTGTCTATCACTGGTGTCAGCTGATGGCCATAGCCTAGAGCGATATTCTGCATGGGGTCAAATGGTTTCCCAGGGAGACCTCGGTTGGTGCTCAGGACAGCCATGGGAGAAGGAGGCCACCGGCTGATCCCTGATCTAAGACACACAGTGGTGCAAGAGCATGCTAAGTTTTGCTTAGTCATTTCTGCAAAGTCTCTCAATGGGCTGGCAAGGAGAGGCAACGGGGAAACCCAAAGTGTTCCTCTCCCTCCAATGTTTCTGTGCTGATGAACAAATGAAGGAGGGAGGGAGGGAGGGAGGGAAAGAGGGAAGGAAGAAAAAAAGGAGGAAGGGAAGAAGACAGGCAGGCAAGGAGATAAGCAGGTGGTGGGAGGGAGAGAGGGAGGGAGGGGAGAAGGAAGGAGGGAGGGAAGGAGGGAGGAAGGAGGCTGTTGGGGGGCTGTCTCTGCCTGTGAAAGCAGATTGCATCCCTGAAGCCCTATGCCCGTGGGATGGGTAGGGAAAGAAGCCACCATAAAAAAAAAATGGGCTTCCTTTGAAAATATGGAAGATGGACAGATTGTACAATCAGATAAATTTAGCAATTGACGAGTATGAAGTTCTGGTCTAAAATTACATTTAATTATTGTTACATCTTAGGCTTTGTAGGAAATAACAGTACAGAAGTGTGACTTTTCAAATTAGCATTTGAAAGTGTCTGTGAGGTAGGTGAGGGTTTTAACAAACCTTGGGGTTTTGAGCCTGAAATTATATGACGTTTATTTGCAACCACCAAATTAGGTTACTCTGTTATTGTTCACTCCTTGCTTTGAGACAAGGGTTTTCATGTGCCACCGTGTGGGTTTGCCAGCCCCCTTGATTCTTTTAAGGGACAAAAAGGATGCATTTCTCACTATTCTCCTTGTTTTGACCAGTTGCTGGTGACAAGACCCAACAGAAAATGTAAAATATGAAGGAAGCGTCATTCGCCTCGTTACAGGACAACACCACTGGTGCTTCTAGGGCCCCTTAATTCATTTCTTATAGTTTTTCTTGTCACATCTACTTGTTTTATAGCTTACTAACTTGCAAGTTATAGTTGTAATTTATGGTCAGAATCGAGTGGTAGCAAATCAAGGAATATTCCATTGATTACCCTAAATTGTCTAATCTCCTGTATGTTTTTAGAACTTGATTGGGTGGTATTTACTGATTGCCTTCATCTAATTTAAAAATCAATCAATAGCAACAATGAGTGCTGGGGGATAAATTGAGTCTAATGCAGACTAACCAGGCAAACGCCCATCGACGGCTCCTCTACAGGCAGCTGGAGTGCAGAAACCCAACCAGCGGCCTGGAGCTGGGAGGCCAGGCAGATGCTTTGCAACTCCCTCTGCCATCTCACGCCTCTCCCATTGTCTACTTAGGGTGATTGCCCTCTGCTAATGTGAACATATTTCACCACAATAAAGCTGTAGCACAGGAGATAAAAACCGGATCTGACTGCATTTCAAGGCTCGGCGGCCCATCTCCTCTCCCCCTCCCCCCACACACCCTCTGAGGATATTACTGGGGATTAGCATAACTCCAGCTTTTTCTTGTTAACTGCCTGCCCCAATCCAGGGAGAAGCATTCACACTCTCCTGCGTTAACACATCCTTTGACATAGGGTGGGGGTGGGAAGCGACAGGGAGCAGAGGGCGAGGAGGGGGGCGGGCGCGGGGGATCTGTTTTTATTTTTATCCCATCTAGACATGTGCTGTGGCCAGTTCTGGGGCAGGCATTTGGGTAAGTTGTGTCGGTACTTACACATACCTGGCGGGGTGTTGGTTCCATGAAGTTCTGCTGAATTTAACTGCTGGTCCAGAGTGCAGGGAGAGAAGAGGAAGGCTGGACCTGCCAGCTACCCAACGCTGCCCCATGCTAAGCTTATCCTGGAGAAAGTAAAAGAAGCCAAGGCCAATTCTTGGAGGAACTTGTTGGTTGAGCTGGCACATAATTCTCAATAAGACAAAGCGGGACCAAATACTGGGTAACTAACTACCCATGAACACTGGTTATGGGCAATGAGGAAGTGAAGAGAATACATTTCCATTTAGTGAAGAATTTGAAATACCATGCTAATATTTTGGGGTGTGTGTGTGTGTGTGTGTGTGTGTGTGTGTGTGTGTGTGTGTGTGTGTGTTGGCACTGTCTTTGTTGTGGTTTGCCTTGAGGCAGAGACTTGCTATGTAGTCCTGGGTAGCCTTCTCTTCCTAGTCTCCTGCCTCAGCTACCCAAGTGCTGGCATTACACGCATCTATTACTTACTACACCAGGGTCATATCAGGAGTGTGTGGTGGTGGTGATGGTGTATGTGTTTGCATATGTATACAGGTGTTTGTGGGTTATGCACGCACGTGTGTGTACTATGTGTGAAGACTGAGTTTAATGCTGTGTGTCTTCTTCAATTGCCTGTTAACTTATTTGTCTTTCTTTCTTTCTATGTATAATATATCTATTATTTATCATCATCTATCTATTATCTATCATCTGTCTATCTATCATCTATCTATCTATCTATCTATCTATCTTTCTATCTATCTATCTATCCTGTCTCTATCTATATTCTCTTTCTTTCTATTTCATGTGCTGTATTGTGTGCTTATGTGGGTGTGTTCAGGTATTCAGGCACACATGTTGAAGTGCATATGGAAGTTGATGTTGAGTGTCTTCCTTAACTATTTATAATCACTATATCTCCACCTTCTTTTTCGTCAGAGTCTCTCACTATAACCGAAGCTCATTAATTTCACAAGGCTGGCTGACCAGTAAGCTCCAGGATTCCTTGATTCTGTCCCCTGCTCATGTTAGTGTTACAGACATGTGCCTCCTTTGCTCAGCTCCTTACGTGAATGCCGGGGACCTGAACTCATGTGCTAAGTACTTCACTGACTGAGCCGTTTTCCAAACCTCCATTCACTTTCTATTTCAAAATTTTAAAAAAAGTTATTTATGTGTCTGTGTCTGTGTGCATGTAGGGATCTGGAGTTACAAGCATTTGTGCTACACCTGAGTTTGTCATGTGGGCTAGGATCCAAACTCTGGTCCTCAGGATTTTGCAGAAAGCCTTCTTCCCTCTGAGTCAGTTCTCCAGACTGTGACCCTGTCCTTTGAGATGCAGTCTCCCACTGAACCTGCAGCTCTCTGATTTGACTCAAGTGGCTGATCAGAAGCCCCGGGGACTTTTTCTGTCTTCACCTCCCCAGTGCTGCAGTGACAGGCTACAATGCCTCATCTGGGCTCTTACATAGTTTTTTAAAGATCCAAACTCAGGTCCTTCCTTCCACTTGTGTGGTAAGCACTTTGACAATAGAACCATCTCCCCAGCCCATTGTATTAGGAGTTTCAGACCCTCTAATAATGATTGGGCCCTGGTAAGAACATTCAGTCTGCCCCCCACAGGCAGCTGAAGGACACTGCCCTGCTGACTTGTATTCATATGTGGCACAGTTGCTCATCGAATCCTCTTTGAAACATAAGAACATGATTCGTGATTCATCCCACTTCCTTTGCAAAGCTCCTGGGTGCTGAGGAGTGCCTGGGAAGCTGGTGTGCCTAGGCTGTGTTTTACTCTACTGGTGAGCATGCTGGTGCCAGCCTTGGACTCTAGAGGAGGCTCCTGGTGTCCTGCAATTCCCCACACGGAGCTCTGATGGTTGGAACATGTGAAGTTTCTGCCCATTTCTTCATTGAGATCCACTACCTGACGCCACCGGAAGGCTTTATAAATGTACTACGGCCCTTACTTTGTTCCCCAAGATAGTAGATCCAGTGTGTGTGTGTGTGTGTGTGTGTGTGTGTGTGTGTGTGTGTGTGCATTTGAAGTTGACTCGTTCCTTTGCACTTTGCACTTTACAGGTGCTTATTCCCTTTCCGCACTGTACATCTCCTAGACTGAGGCTGCCAATGATCACAATGTCTCTTTTTCCACAAGTAAATGGTTACATCTTAGCAGGGTGCAAAACAAAGGCCATATTGTGAGTCCCTCACAGCTAAGTGGGACCAGCTAAATGTAGCACATGGCAGAGGTGTGCCCATACTTGACAGAGCCCTTTCTCATTGAGAAACTACATAAAATATTCATGCAAGACCAGAGAAGTTTTATTCATGATCATCCAAAACTGGAAGGCACTAAGAGCCGGAATGGTGTGTGTGTGTCTAGTCTTCTCCCTATAACCCATAACCCCAGTTTGTTCATGAGAAAAACATTAGATATATTCCAGTTGAGGGACGTTTTGCAAAACACCTGCCCAGCAGTCCTGCCAAGCATCAGGTTAAATCCCGGAGCAGGAGAATGATGTTGAGCAGAAACAAAGAAATCTGAGAAAGCATGGACTTTAGTCAACAGTATTATATTATATCTTGGGATGGTAATAAAAGAGGAAACTGGGTTATGGGTGCCATGACAACTCTCTGTACTATCATTACAATTTTTCTCTACATCTAAAACTTTTTTTTAGTTATTTTAAAATAAAAGGCTCTTTTTGGGCTTTGTTTCTCTTTTAAAAGGAAGGTGAGAATTGGCTTGTGTCCCTGTCCCAATCTCTTTTGGCTTCCTCTATGTCACTTCTTGGACTGTTGATCCATTGGCTGCCATGTTGGAAAGTGATGACAAAGCTGCCCCCATGACCCTAAGGATGGGGAGGCATGAGCTGGGAGGAAACTAGGTCCCCAAGGACTTCATGCAGCTGAGCAGCCACACCAGGCCTTGGCTGGCCAACTTCCCAGCTTTTATGTAGAAGAGAGATAAAGGCTGGTCGTGTTGAAATCTTGTTGTTTTAGGCCTTTGTTTCTCACAGCCAAAGCGAGTCATTGCAGTCATTGTTCTTTGCTCTCCCCCCCCCCCCCCAAGTCATGAATCCTTTGGGTGAGGTGTCAGCTGCTTCACAGGGACAGAACTCAGGCCCTCTGACATCTTCTGTCTGAGCAGCCAGAGGGCTCTTCTGTGAAGCAGGGTAGAGACCATGACGGGCAGTATTGGAATTCTAGACAGTCAGTTTTGGGTGGCTTCACAGTCCATGGAACTTTCTCCTCTACAGACAATCTGAGAGCTGAGGTGGTCATAGCTGGGGAAACTGAGGCCTCATGAGAGGACCAGTCTCTGATTCTTCCCCCAGGAGCAGGAGTCCTTACCTGTGGACACAGTTACTTCCCTGCTGTCCAAGGGCCCAAACAGCCCTAGGGACCCTCAGAGTTGAGGAAAAGTAGGAGCAGTTATGGCCAAGTGGTCAGGTGTCCACCCTCATGTTATGGCAGAACTGCATTTGTCCATGTCATATACTAGAATTCTTTATTTTTATTTTATTATTATTTTAAAAACAGGCTAGGTAGGCTGGGTGTCGTGGAGCTTACCTTTAATCCCAGCACTTGGGAAGCAGAGGCAAGTAGATCACTGCGAGTTCCAGGCCAGCCTGGTCTACAAAGCAAGTCTAGGACAGCCAAGGCTACACAGGGAAACCTTGTCTCAAAAAAAAATTTAAACAAACAAAAAACAACATACAAACAAAACCAGGCTAGGTACTTAAATGCTGAACTATATCCCAGCCCCACTCTGATTTCAATTTTTGAAAGGAAGGTTTGATGAAAGTAGTAGGATCATGTGAGTGGCAACACATTTGGCTTATTACACTGGTACTTAAAGTCAGTGCTGAAAGTATTTGCTGAGCATCTGCCGTGCCATGGGCTGGACCCTTTGCCTGCATTTTTCTTCAGTGCTCATCACAGATAGGTGGGGGTGGTGGCACTGTGGGGTGTGTCTTACATGATGAAACTGAAGTTCAAGGAAATGAAGAAATAACACCAGAGGCCACACCCAGAATTGTCTGGTCATTGAGCAGGTAGAAGGCCAGAGATCTCGCAAGGAGCTAGCAAGGATTGTGGTTCTATGCAGGCACCAGCCCATTTCAGGGTCCTCCAGGGACCTTTCCTAAGCAAAGGGGGCAGCGATCCAATGGTCTCTAAGGAAACAGCACCAATGAGAGGTCAAAGAACCAAGACACCAGCTTACAGGGACACTTAGAAGCCTTCCTGAATCAGCCACAGTCTCAGGGTTGTCCACTTGGGGGCGTTACCACCTGTCTTGCGGTGGAAGTCCATCAGAAGGGATGATCTTGCTGTGGCAGCCTCATCAACAGCGTGGACCCTGTAGGATGGAGGGGTGTCCATTACCAGGACATGTGTCGCTCTGTCTTTGAGGGGCACGCCCATCACTTACACAAACTCACCTCCAAGACATTGGGGCAGGCAGCATTAAAAAAAAAAAAATTGCAAGGAGGCCATTATCATCATTAGCCCACCTGAGAGAGTGCACGGGATGATGGAAGAGGTCCTAGCCATCCGCCAGCCTCCTCTGCGGCGGGTCATTAGTTAAAAGGAGATGGGGGTGGGGCGGGGTGCCAGGTCTGGACCACAGTGCTCCCTTTGGAGAAAGGAGCCAGAGACAAATGATTCGAGTCTGAATTCCATATACACCGGAGATTGCTTATCGATCCCCATCAGAATATGCGGCTGGCCCCGGGGACAGCTAGGATTTTCTCAGGGAGTTAATAACGTGGCAGCCGAGCTGTCTTGTCCAATTCACTGAAGCCAGGCCTCTAATCAGCACAGAGTTTCTTATTTTGAGAATTCTTGCCACTTGTGCTTGCTGCGCCCCTTCCACTCTGCTGGGCCCTGCCAGTGATTGAAATGACAGCCCATGGATGGCGAGGCTAATCAAATTGTTTATTATCGACCTAAATCAATACATATAGATTGTCGAAACATTACTGTCATGCCACCAAAAAGTCATACTAATAATTCCCAGCCTGCAGATGGAATCCAACCACCATCTCTCTGACTTGAATTACATCTGAATTTAGGGGAACAAAATGATTAAAATGGGGGAGGGGCTTTCACTGAGGGGGTGGGTGGGACTCTGAGTTGGGATGCGTTCGGACACAATTTAATGGCTCTATGTTAGGCATGACTGTTGAAATGTGACTTTGAACTGCTTAAAGATGGGTCCTCAGCTAGGGATAGAGTCGAGAGACTTCATGAACTGCAAAAGGGAGCCATGTGAAGATCCAGGGAAAGGTGGGGACTTGGAAGACCTAGTGAGACCGGGCATGATCTCCCCCTTCCCAAAGGATGGGTTGGGCCTGAAGAAGAGAAGGCTCTCACTGTCTGAAAGACACGGTAGCCACGGGCACCTCAAGTCCAGTGGCTCTAGAACCAACAGTATCTGGGCCAAAGCAAGTCTCCTTAGAAACTAGAAAAGTATCTGGTGAGTCTGCTTTCCTGGACCATTAACAAGCAATGGAGCTTGTTACAATGTAACAACTTACAATGTTGCAAAGCAACTTACAAAGAAACAAAGTTTTACTTCTGATCAGCTTTAGAGCTCAGGCCGGTTGCTTTGGTTGAGGTAGCACTCAGGAAGGAGCAAGTTGTGGGGCAAAGACTTCCTCATCTCCTGCAGAAAGAGTGAAAGAGAGAAAAGAGAATTTTAAGGCCATGCTCTCAATAACCCAAAGACCTCCCACTAAGCCCTATTTTGCAAATGTTCTACTACTTTCTTATAGTACCACCTGGGAATCAAACTTTTAATGCGTGGTCTGTTGGGAGCATTTAACAACCAAACTATAATGGGCTTCTCTGGTTAAATATATTACTATATTTTTCAGACCATAAGATGCACTCCCCCCCGCCACAAAAAGTAGGGGGGCGGGATTAGGGTGTACCTTATGGTCCAATTGTGGTTTTTACTGTTTTCCTCCTGTAAAACCTGAGTGTGTCTTATGGTCAGGGGCATCTTGTAATCCAAAAAATAAGGTAGATTGCTCTTGATCTGGACAGACACAAGGGTGCAGTTGCCTGGTTTAAGCAAGCAAGTTCCATGAGGTTGCAGGCCCCTTCATGGGACCTGAGACCTTTATGAACACTATACAAGGGAGCACACAAGGCTTGTACCAGAGGATCTGTGGGTTCTGGAAGGAGCTTGCTAAGTCTTTACCATAACCTCATGGGTTTGGAGAAACAGAGGCATCATGGATAATTTGTCCAAACTTGTCATAATGAACAGTGCTGGGATCTCAGTCCTGGGTCTGTCTGGTTTCTTAGCCAGGATGCATGGAATCAAGGCTGGCCAAGGAAGAGCTTGCTGCAGAGGCAGTGGTGTGTGCCCACCGTACAGCCACAGCCCTTGGCTTCACACTCTCCTCCCAACTCCATTCTGCTCTCCAAGCTGAGGAGGGGCTGAATGAGACTCACACCGGATGCCGAGTTACAGCATCACCATTTACCGAGCATCTCTGGTTTCTCTATGTTACATGCTAAGACTTGTCCCCCCAGGAAGCCCTTCTTAGAGCTACTAGGAGAATAGCAAGTGAGATGTAGCATGAGGCTTTACAAGTCACGGTCAGAGGAGGACCTCTCTCAGCTAGCATCCTAGGGCCCTGGCTTCTGCCTGCTGTGGGAAGAGGGTCGGATCCAGGGCCCGGCCTTTTCATCATATCCCTGAAGAGTCTGATGCCTCACCACCATGTTGGAGGTTGGATTGCTTCTCATAACATCCACTGTGACATCTAAGTGGAAAGAGAGGTCATAGACTCTTCAGCCACCATCTGAACTATTACTATAGAAATCATGGCAGCAGCTCCATACTACCCTTGGTCTCTGGTTAGGACCCTCCTAACTGGCACCTTTGTATTTTGCAGCAGAGAGAATCCCCAGTGCCCTCACTTGCCTTGCACTGGTCATGTGCATGTTTTGTCTCTACCCCAGAAACAACAGGATGCTTTTGTGCAGGATGCTTCAGTTGGTAGGTGAGAGCACAGACGAGAGCCCAGCCACTGGGCAGCCATGTCACTGTGTCTTGAGAAATTTCTTTTTGTCCCTTTCCTTGCCTTAGCTGCCATGTGAGTTGGCAAGCTGGAGCTAGCAGGGCACCTACCCTTCCTGGCAGCCCTTAACATGTTCTGTGGGTAGGCCAGGCTGTGCCACATGCCACACGCTGCCTTCTGTACGGGTGGAGTGCCAGGGACACAGCAGGTTTCCTTACTATGCCTCAGCCTCTGCCCAGGTGCTTCACTTTGCTTATTTGTTGTTTGCTTGTTTGTTTGTTTGTTGTTTGTTTTTTCAGTGCTGGAGATTGGGCTCAGAGTCTTCCGCATGCTTCCACATTTATTTATTTATTTATTTATGTTTGATGCTGGAGGTTGGGCTCAGAGTCTTGCGCATGCTTCCACAAGTGCTACACCACTGAGCTGTGCTCCCAGCTCTATATCTTAAGAAGCAGCATGCTTCTGCTTTACCCTGTCTGGCTTGAACAGATGCCATTTGCTGAGAACTCGGCGTTCACAATCATGCATGACCTCAGTGAAACATGGAAACCTACTTCTCCGCTGCCTGGAGTTTACCCCACACAGCACAAAACTGCAGAAGGCCATTTCAGACTCTGGGGGCCTGAGCTGTGTAACCCAGCCTTTCAGGCTCAAGTGGGCTCCAAATTTGGCAAATACATTTCCCTGTCGAGAGAGAGAGAGAGAGAGAGAGAGAGAGAGAGAGAGAGAGAGAGAGAGAGAGAAAACCCACTAGCAAATAAAAAAATACATTACACTGGGCATTATATTTGTGTGACGGAAATAACTCATTTTCATGACACACTATAATAATAGCAAATTATGGTACACAATGGACCCATTCTCATTAAAGTCTGTGTGGAGAAAAGCAAAGAATACAAAATGTATACAATTGTTTAAAGGAAAAATGCCATGTAATATAAAAGATACTCTAATTGCTATTTCTAATTACAAAGAAGAGAAAAATCACTAAAATTTTTTACAGCATCTAATTACCAAAAAAAGATGAAATAATGCTGTATAAAATTAATAACTTAGGACTTTAAATGACTGTAGTACCTCAACACTGCTCTTCTAGTCAAAGAGCACCAAGAACTGATAGATAATAACTCTCAAGCATTTGTTTGGGTGCAGTTATTGGAGGCTCCTGTCCATCGGGTGTTCTGCTAGCTGGGTTGGCACCAAGTGGCATCATCTTGTCATTATGTAACTCCCTTGGTTCGGCATGATTACTCTCTAGCCTTGGGGAAACCGAGGTTCAGAGAGTCTTGTGAGTTGCGTTTAGGGATCATAGACTGTGGCCAGCCCACAGCAAAGCCAGCCCCGCCCCCACACCAATTGTGTCATCTTTATTATAAAGCTTGTCTAGTCTAGCTTGAGCAAAGCATCTTTAGGCTCAGCTAAAAAACATATGACTCAGTTCAGCCCAAAAAGGACAGGAGTCAGCACTTGACTCTTCAACTTTTGGCTTCCAAGATTAAGGACTATTGGAACACAGACGTGATCTCCGAGAATTCCCATTACACGTGTGCTGCTCAGAAGTTCTGTCTAGCTGCCTGAGAAGCCTGGCTACTCCACACCACTGCAAAAGAAAATGTCCCTCGGTCCTTAGTAGCCAGTCTGTAGCTGTGGCGTGGTGTGGAGCAGAGGTCATGCTAGGGGCAGGGAAACTAATGAGGGAACCAAAATAGCTAGGTGGGCAGAAGCAAAATACCAAGACAAGAGTAGAGAGGTAGAGGCTTGGAGGTAATGTGAGATGTCCTTACGCAGGCAATATCCCAAAGACTTGGGAACATGTTACAAGTTGGGCCTGTTTCAAGCATTACTGCTTGGAGCCCATGAGGGTGGCAGAACTGAGGGAGTCAGGCTTGAGGAAGGAAGTGGAGAGGTGGGAGTTGTGCTTGGATGTGCCATTTTTAAAGGTTCCACCTATGCATGGTGTTTCACTTAGAGGTCAAGAAGGCAGCTTGGTGGTAGCCAATTGGACTCTGGTTTAGTTTTATGTTGCGAGATAGTCACGTCATGTGGCCTTGGCTGATATTCACTAGGTAGCCAGTGAGGTTTCGAACCCACAGCCATCCTCCTGCCTCTGCCTCCTGAGTGCTGGGGTTACAGGTGTGTGCTACCACATTTATCTTTGAAATAAAACATGACATTCTCCACAGTTGGGTGGAGCGTGGGGACTAACTCTGACATGAATTCTGGTGCCCCATATTTGACAACTTCCCCTTGGTGGGGATCCCTGGTGCTACTCAAAGAAAGAATAAGCAGGCTACAAGATGAGACTTGACAGCCTATGCCCATATAGTGGGGAAGGAGGTCCCCCTGGGACATAGACCTAGGGGAGGGGAATAGGGTGAAAGCAGGAGGGAGGGAGAAATGGATAGATACAAGTGATGGGATAACAATTTAGTTGTAATCTGAATAAATTAAGAAAAATTCTTGGGTCGCTGCTCCTCAGCCCACCATGAACCTGCCTTAGTTCCTTTGGTCACTATGACAGCAAGCAGGCAAATGATTCTACCAGATATTTAGGTTAAAAACAAAACCCAGTGAAGTTGCGCTTACAACTAGGTGTCACCTTCACAATGGACATTCAATCCATTGGTGTATTTCATCTATTTCCCCTTCCTATTGCATCAAGGATGTAGCCACCACTTTGTTCCCCTGCCTAAGCAGTGACTACAGTATACCACCCCTCCCCCCCACGACTGTGACAGCTCCTTGGGGAGTTCCAGCAGGTGGGACCACAGCAGGTGGGATGTTTATATGATATAAATCACATAATGTCACATGACCTTGTTCAAACCCCTTTCCTGGCTTCTGTGAGACTCACTTCAATGACTTAAACTCTTTCCTTTCAAAGTATGTGTGGAAGTCCCACCCCAGGGCCACTCACAATATGACTTTATTTGAAAATGGGCTCATTTTATGTGTAAGTAGCTAAGGTGAGATCACACTAGGTTAAGACTGGGGCCATAACCAATTGTGGTGGCTGCTTATGGAACACGTAGCCTCATCCACTGAGAGACACTGTGTAGCCATAATAACCAAGACTGGAGTAAACCAACCACAGGCTGAAGCTTGGTAGCCCCACCAGGAAGTGGCATCATAGTGTGGACATCTGACCCACGGAAATGGGCCTGCTAGGCTCTGAGATGGAGTCAGTGAGCTTCTGTTGTTTGAAACCACCCAGCTTGTGGCACTTTGTTTAGCTGCCTTAGGATATAGATAGGCCAGAATCTCTCCATGGTTCATAAGGCACCTGTGAGCAATCCCTGCCCATCTGAGCAGAGCCCAGTCACCTCCCCTTTTGGGGGACAGGTGTCCCCAGATAATGCCTTACTGTCTGGTCGTTGTGTTCCTGCCTAGGAAGGTTGTTCCCAGCTGCCTTCAGGACCAGCCTTGCTCCTCTCCCCCAGATCTGCCCTGATGCCCTGATGCCAATTAGAGGCTGCTGAATCTGTGGGCCAGGCCTGCTGACACTTGTGGCTCTGTAATCTCAGCACTTGGGAGGTTAGGCAAAAAGAACCCACCGGGGATACGTAGTGAGATCAAGGCCAGCCTGGGCTATTCAGTATGCCCCTGCCAAAGAGAAAAGAGCGACTTGCTCTCTGCTTCTGAATTGGCACTCTCATCTCCAGCCCGGAAGCTGCCACTTGGCAAGGTATGCCCCACCCAGTCCCTCTGACTTTTGAAGCCCACTCTCTCAGCCTGTTAGCTGCCTCCTCCAGACCTCCCAGCTGAAGGATGACCTCACCTCCCTCCCCAGCCTTGTGCATCCGCAAGATGATACTGTCACTTGCTCACCGCTTGGTGACAAAATATTGTTTTACAGTGATAAACATCTCGTAAGACAATATTTGGAAAGTTATTATCTCAATGTCTCTGGTTGAGGACATGGAATGCTATCACCCACAGCCAGATCTACTCTGCTTGCAGCCAGCTCTGGGGGCGGCTGGGGACAAGACAGGAGATATTGAGGGCTTGATCTTCTAGTGATTCGTCACCATTGCTCCCCTATCCCAGGCTGATGAGGATAGAGAATTCAAGGCAGAGGCCTGGACAGTGAGCGGTACAGGTGTGGGGAGCCAGAGGAGGGGACTCTTAGGAAGGAAGCTCAGGCACTCATGTCCTAGGGGACCTGAGTTCGTTCAGAAGGCCTTTAATGTTGACACTACCCAATACTGCTGGGGGCCATGGTTCTCTGAACCTCAACTGCGGAGAAGATCCAGGAGGGGCTCACAGGCCTCTCACTCTCACCTCACTTTCAAGGCAAGTCCTGCCCCAGGCTCTGATGTCCCTCTCCGTAGGTCCTGGGATGACAGAATGAACACAGAAGGTCTGCAGGGACAGTGGAAGGCACACTAGAGGCATGAGGTGAACACATCGGAAGCTTCCTCTGTGGAATCCCAGTTTAGAGGGGGCAGGGTACCTATACCATCAGCAAGGAGCTAAAGGATACAGGTGACGGTCTTCATGGGACCTCGTCTGTGCTCTTCTGGGAGCACCTGGGCGGCTCTAGTCAATATAGAGATATAGAAATAGTCCATATATATATATATATATATATATATATATATATATATATATATATATATATATATTATAACCATATATATAACATATAATAATATAATAAATGTTTCTGAGACTAAAAGGTTTAACTTAGCATCTGCCCATGTGTGGTGAGCCCAGAGGCCAACCTCAACCTCAGGTGGTGCTCCTCAGAGCCATCTACCTTGGTTGTGACAGGGTCTTTCACTGAGACCCGAGACTTGCCAGTTAGGGCTAGGCTGACTAGGCAAGGGCCCCCAAGGATCCCCTTGACGCTGCCTCTCCAGCCCTGGGATGACAACTGTGTGCCACCACTCTTGGCTTCTTCTGTGGGTTCTGAGGGTCAAACCCACACCCTCGAGCCTGCGTGTCTAGCACTTTGCCCACTGAGATTTCTCCCCAGCCCTCTCTAAATCCCATGTGTTGACAACTGCATTCAGTTCCTAGAAGTTGGATAACTATATGCCTGGTGGGTCAAACAGGGCCTGCTACCTGTTTGTGGCAATAAAGTTTTGTTTGACTAACCATGCTAATCCATTTACACATGGCCCATGCCAGTTTTAAGCTGCAAAGGCTAAGCTAAGTGGCTCCAGCAGTGATGGTACAGCCTGCAGTCTAAATTCTTCCCTTCCTGATCCCTTCCAGAAAGGATGCTAAACACTGGGATATGTCTATGACGGCTATCTATGGTTCCTGTCTATTTTTGTGTATAAAAATAAAATGTAAATGACATTTCCTCTGTTGAATAGAAGAAGCAGAGCCCTATGAATTAAAATGTTTTCTTCAGAAGGGAAGGAAAGAAAAGGCCACATGTTTGGGGGAGAAGAGAACCCTCCTCACCAGTTTTATAAAAGGACCAAACAACTGCTGGAGGCGGAGAATCTGACTGGGTCAGGTGCAGAGGAGAGGTTCTCAGACTGCGGGGCTGCCTGTGGGATGTGCAGAGAGACTTGGGGGTTACAGCTTCCTGAGTCTTCACCTGTATTGGGGTGGGGTTTGGGGACCCAGCTGTCTTTGCACCATTCCTGGTGCTGTAGTAGCCCTTCATCCATGCTCCTGTTAGGAATCTCAATCAAAGCTCATTAGTTCACTAGGTTGGACTTCAGTGCAATTATTACTTGGTCTACTGTATGAACATATGGTGTGTTATGTCTTCCCAGGAAAAGTCTGGCACATATACACACACAAAGTCTTACCGTGTGAGTAAAACGACTCGCAAATGATCTACAAAGCAGATAAATTCATTTGCTTGAATCCACAAAAGAGAATTCACCAGAACTAGGCCTTCGGGTTCTCTAACTTACGCTTTCTTCAAAGCTGCATGTCAGCAGCTCCCTGCAGCTGTTGACCACATGCCTTGGAGACTCGTGGATGGGGATAGGCTCTCACAGCTGGCAGACACTGAGATTCACTTCCTGCCCCTCGGCCCTGGTTAGGGTTCGGATGGAAGGGTGCTAGGGGCTCCTCATGACAGAATACAGCTTGTAGCCAGTCAGTTGTTAACGCTCAGGACCCTGGGGATGCTTCCAGGGTCAGGATGACCTAGTTCAGCCACTGGCTTGAACAGCAGCGCACTGGGAAGAGGGCATGCGGGAGAATATTCTCCAATAAACCAACTGGGAAGCAGACAAATCCTTCCGGGAGCCTGTGAGCTGGTCTGGTGGCAGTAGGGCCCCATAGCATGGGGTGTGCACTAACCGGAAGGGCAGGACCAGGCTGGAGCTCAGTGTGCCCCCTTCCCTTGCTCCCCAGGTTGTCTAAGCTGGGACATGGAGGCACCATCCTCGGCTTTTCCCACTGAACAGTGAAAATTGAGTCTTAGCATGCCAAATGCTTCCCTTCAAGGGTGGCATTGAACTTGGCTCCTGGCGTGGAGCTGGAATGGCAGGATGTGCTAAGAAAGGTGCTTTGTTTCTGTGCAGGAAACGAGCACTGTGTGAGCCCTGCTTTCCAAGTGGTAGACCCTGCAGGGAGCAGCTCCACTGAGAAGGCTAGAAGATGGCAGGGTGCTAACCGACCTGCTCATATGTCACCCCGGAGGACCCCGTCCCTCAGAACTCTGCTGCAGAGGTAACCTCAACAAGTTGGCTCAAGGTAGTTGGTTGCCTCCTTAGGGCATTCTAGACCATGGGAATGTAAAAAACACACAAGGGGGTGGATCCTTGCGCCCACTTGCCAAGCAAAGGGAAAGAGAAAAATGTACTTGTTGTATATAAAGTATTAGGAAGAGGCGGCGGGAGGAGAGTGAGGTAGCTTTCAGAATCTAGGGCTTCTTCAGGCTTAACCACAAAGCAGACCCGGGAGCAGAAATCCCTACACACAAAGACTTCCCCGCTCCCCCATTGCGGCACTGCCTCTCTAAGCACCATGTAACCCTGGAGCATGCTCAGAGTTCACAAACACATTCCCAGAGTACCCAGAACCCAGAACAAGGAGAAGTCAGCAAGGGCCTAGGGTAGAGAGACTTCTAGTTGCAGTCTTCTACCCATAATAATGGTATAAATTGCCTTCTATGAAGCAGGAATTTACAGTTGTGCTTATTGTGAACACACTTCTCATGAGGTGAAAATGACTGTTGAACAAGATAGCACAGGATATATATGTGGATATAAGAAAATTATGGGAAAAAATTACACAGGCACACAAATACACACATACATATGCACACACACACATGCATGTATGCACACTCGCACGTGCACACACACATACACACACACACACACACACACACACACACACACACACGTACACACTGACTCAAGTTTGGGATAAATAGGCCAGGAAAATGAATGGAACCTAAGAATTAGTCAGAATTTCTGACCCCTTCAAGTGATTTCCTGTGCAATGAAAACCAGCCAATGCCCAGTAAACTGTCTATGTCATCCTCAGAGGACACCCTGAGATGAGAACTTGGTTGGCGTGAGGGTGCCTAATTGCAGCCCCAGCCCTTTCCTTTCTGTATCGTGCAGAAAGAACATTTGGGAGAGTGCGTTTGCACGCCGTCGCCTGTTTTGCTGGAGACCTGGCCCTGAACTGGATCTGAGCTCCGGTAACAGCCCATGCCTGTGGCTCAGAGATCCTTTCTAAGCCTATTTTAGGCATTTGATTATTGCCTGACTAATAATAGGGACTCATTTTGTCAAAGAACAGACAGGAGGATGTAGTGTAAATCGCAGCATATAATTGCTCCACTACTGCCATTGAAACCTCCCAGTTACTGGAGTAAGAGAGTGTCTTTCTTAGGTGCAAGAAGCTATTTTTTTCCATGTAATAATAATTAGTCTGTGAGAAAGCAAGCAGAGAAACCCACCCAGAGAGCAAAGTAAAAAAAAAAAAAAAAAAAAAAAAAAAAAAAAAAGTAAGTAAGTAAGAGAAAAAGAAAGAAAAGAAACAGAGAGTGGGGTGGAGGTATGTGCAAGAGAGGAATGGTGCTGGTTCTGAAACACCTGTTGGAGTCATCCTGGGGCAAGCGGTTCAGTGAGGCTGAGATAACCCTGAGAGCACTGCATGGCCCGAGACGGGGGCTTGGGCAGTGGTGAGGGCCTCTAAGGAAAAGTACACAAAGCCTGTGAGCGGGGAGCCCTTGTCCCGCCAAGAGAGCTCAGAGGAGTGTCAATATTTCTCCAACTTACTCCCCGCACATGCATTGGACCTCTACTTTAGGTGACAGAGCAGTAGCAATTTGGACAAAAATCCAACGCACACATACATGCACACACACACACACACACACACACCCACACACACACCCTGCCTTGCCTTCTGTGATTGCTTCAG
This sequence comes from Acomys russatus, assembly GCF_903995435.1. Classification (NCBI taxonomy): domain Eukaryota; kingdom Metazoa; phylum Chordata; class Mammalia; order Rodentia; family Muridae; genus Acomys; species Acomys russatus. Next base: position 15,067,602 of record NC_067162.1, read on the forward strand.
GTCTTAGCTGAAGAACTGCCATTTCTAGATATCCACTAGCTCACTTGCACTAGTGGAGGTTAATACCAAGTATTTTTTGGGATTTCTTAGAATCTACATAGGAACAAGAATTTGTCCCTACTGCTTATTCCTGGAGCCTAAAATTCTAAACATCCTAGTTTCCGTGTTTTCTGGAGTGTGCGCGGAGGCTCCTCTGTCTGGGAGCTGTCCCCCCTGCCACACACACACACACATACACACTGAGAGCTGAGAGTCTTCCACTCTCATCTGTGTCTCTGTCCATACAGAGGGAGGGTGCTTGCGTGAAGCCTGCCCTCACCCTGCAGTGATCAAGTTCTCAGCACGTGTGCACTCATTTGTTTCCTGTTCTATCCTGGGAGCTGTCATCATGACACAGTTGTGTACCCTTGTTTGTGGGGGTTCCGTAGCTATTTCAGAGGCGGGTCAAGCTTCCCACTTCGCTTTTCTACCAGGACTCCAGTCTGCACCACGCACACACCCGTGTGTCTCTGTAACTGATTTCCTGGGAACAAAGATTTATTTGGGCTTATGGTTTCCAATGTCTGCATGTCATAGTTAGGACCCCACAGGAGGCTTAACCAAGTCTGCAGCAGTGGGGGCATGTGACAACCGCTGTTCACATCATAGTGGGCCAGAAAGCAAAGAGTAACTGGAGATGGAATCTATCTGGGCTACATACAACCTTTAAAGTCCCACCTGGGTGACATACTTTTGTCACTTAGGGTCACATTTCCTAAAGGTTCCATAGCACCCCCAACATGTGCTACTAGCTATGGAACAGGCATTCAGAATACAAGCCAGTGGAGGATTTTTAAAATACAAGCCGTAGCATGTGTTTCTGAGACTCCGCCTCTGTGGTCTGTGTTCTGTTTGTTGTCAGCAAATGGGACAACTTCCTTTCTCATTTTTTTTAAAGTCTGGGACCCCGAGCCATAGTTAGGGTGGGTCTTCCTACCTTAATGAACTTAATCTAGCAAATCTCCCACAGATATGCCCAGAGATTTGCTCATGGTGATGCTAAGTCCTGCCAGGGTGTTGATTAAGATGACCCCTCTCACTGTAGTCAGAACCAGGCTTATCCAACAAAATCAGGATAGCTCCTGACGTCAGGGCTTCGTGGTCATCAGGACCCCGTTAAGGCTCACAGTCTCCACAACTGGCTAAAGACACGTTCCTTCCACTCCATCTCTGTCCTATGGCTTCATTGTCTTGCATGGATCTCTCATCTCCAGCGCTCACTGGATCCTGGGGAGACACTCCTCCTTTTTTTTTTTTTTTAATTTATTTAAAAATTTTTTTTCCACTCCTCTTTTCTGTCAGTGGCTTCTAACTATTACTGAGGTCTTAGATGCAAACCTCCTGCGAGAGGTCTGCCTTGGTCTCTTTGAAAGAATTTTTAGCCCATAGACCCTTGACCAGAGATTTGAAACACTTGTACACCCATTTCCTGCTCTGAAACCACCCCATTGGTCAGCTGAGATTGAAGGTGAAACCAGCTCTAAGCTGCCCTAGTATATTCACGGTTAGACGATAAAGTATGTGAGCAGGAGAAACTGGGTGAGTTCAGAGCAAGAAAGAAAGGAAAAGAGAGGGGGAAAAAAGGGGGAGGGAGAAGGAGACAAAGTGTGTGTTTTGGAGGGGGAAGGGTTTAGTATTTGAACTGTTGTCATAAGGTTGTTGTCATGTGTTCAGGGTGGCAGATCTGATACTGTCAACAGAAGTCAATAATGCAAAAAATAAAATTACATTTCAATGTTTTAAGGCTGGTTAAATACAATTCCATGTTTTAAAAGAACTCTTCATAGAGCAAACAAAATACATCTGAGCTCATGATGGATGGATGGTTGTGGATCTAGGTCTAGCGTGCATCCCTATAGTCAGGCCTGGGATGGTTCTCAGCATCCAGTGAGTCTATGACCTTTAGTTGGCTTTTGCTCAGATCTTCTATGCAACTCTGTCACTTGTCCTCACTGTTGGGGAAAGAGGGGACCAAGGCCTTTTCTTAAGGTCCCGGGATCCTGAAGAACACCATGGTACAGCTGGGGTGGAGGCTGGCAGGCAGAAGGGGATGGTCACGGCTATGGTTCCTGCCTGCTGGGACCATCTGTGTCCTCCTAACACGGCTGGCTAAGCCTCTCCTGCTCCCCTTTGAAGAACTCCAGGAACTGGACAGCATAGATGTGGCTTCCTGCATGTAAAGTGTCTGTACGCTGACTAGAGGCCACACCAGTCCAGTGAGCCTCTCAGAAGAGCATGGCCAATCTGATGAGGGAAAGCAAGGCCAATCAGGCCAGGGGATATTCTTTCTTTGTTCACCTCATGTCCCTAGGCTATCCTGAGAGGGGCTACTCAGCCTGGCATGAGCAATCTCAGAGGAGATAAGATGTAGCTTGGGAAGCACACACACACACACACACACACACACACACACACACACACACACACACACACCGTTCCCAATCCAGTGAAATGCCAGCAGGCTGTCATGTGTGAAAACGCCTGTTCTCTGGGCTCTGCAGAACCCTTCCTGGTTCTAACTTGAAGATTCTTTGTTCCAATGGCCCTGGGCTGTAAGATGCTGAAGTGGTCCCAGTAGGGGAATGTCTCGGTTGGCATGACTACTGCTGTGACGAAACACCATGACCAAAAGCAAGTTGCAGGGAGGAAAAGGGTTTATTTGGTTTCCACTTCCACATCACTGTTCATCATCACAGGAAGTCAGGACAGGAACTCAAACAGGGCAGGAAACTGGAGGCAGGAACTGATTCAGAGGCCATGGAGAAGTGCTACTTACTGGCTTGCTCAACCTGCTTTCTTATAGAATCCAGGACCACAAGTCCAGGGATGGTACCACCCACAGTAGTCTAGGCTTTTCCTCATCAATCACTAGTTAAGAAAATGTCTTATAGCCAGATCTTCTGGGGTTGTTTTCTCAATTGAGGTTCCATCCTTTCATGACTCTGGTTTGTGTCAAGTTGACATAAAACTAGCCAGCACAGGGCACATAGAGTGAGAGTTCCTGTCTCCTCTTGCTGGATTTTCACTGGAAAGGCCTCCTGCCCACTAAAGGCAGCATGTATAGAACACTTCCTGAGGCATGAATGCCAAGGAAAGAGGACCAGCCACGCCAGCTTTGAGGCAGCTAGTACTTGAAAGGGGGACCCAGAATTGAAGCTCAGTGACATCAGAGCCCATGTGAGCCTGAGAAGTCACTGAGTTGCTCTCACTGCTACTCTGGGTGGCGAATGTGTGGAGCAGTTTACTTCACAGAGGTTGGTCAACACACACTAGGAGCTTAGCACAGCACTGGGGACACAGTAGGTGCCCCATGCAGGATGGACTTGGGCAGGCGTTAGAAATATCACCCAGCAACTTTGCTCTGGAAGACTGACTGGATTGCACTTACAAAGTTACCAGAAGCCAGATCTGTAACATTGCTGGTAACTTCAACTGGGAGCAAGAATCAAGTCTTTAGAAAACAAAACAAAACAAACAAACAAACAAACAAAAAACCACTACTACCACCACCACCACCAACAACAACAACAGCAAAAACAAACAAAGGGAAAAACCAATGTGAAGTGTGAACATTGTTTTGTTTTTACAGATGTTCACAGCATCCTTTGTGTTGGAGAGAAGCCTAAAGAACCCAGATGTCCAACAACAAAGTGATAGTTGTTAAGAAAGGCATGTCTCCCACTTCCTGAGGGTCTCCATGCTGTAGACATGGGAGCATGCCATCTCATTAGATCCAGGACAGGACTCTATCTCATTTAACAGGAGGAAGTGAAGGGCAGAAGAATGTGTTAGGTACTTATCATGTCACTGTGACCATGTAGACCCGACAGAAGTAGCTTCAGGGAGAGGGTCTATCGGAGATAGAGTCCATCACGTAGGAAGGTCATGGTGGCTGCAGTTGGTCAGTCATGGTGGGAGCTGAGGCTGATTACATAGTGGAGGGCATGACAGCTACCACCAGAAGCGAGGCCAGGCTGTAACCCACAGGCTGCGCCGCCCCCAATGTTCCACAAGTCGGTTAGCTAGGCTGTATATCCCAGAGGTTCTGCAAGCTCTGAAAATAGTGCCATCGGCTGGAGAAGAGTCATTTAAACACACGAGGTTGTGAGAGGACTTAGCCTTCAACCCATAGCAGGAGAGAGGGTCACAGGTGAGTTCACAGTGATCCAGTTATAACACACAACAGAGGCCATACGGTGGAGGGGTGGGAGTCTGGGGAAGCAATAGACATACCTTCTAACGCCTGTCATGAGGAAGCTAGAGAGCAGGCATATGGTACAGACAGGCCATCGTTCTCAGCTGAGGTCGGGAGAAAGACAGTGAATGTCATGACATTTGTTCATGTGCTTCCTTCCCCTTTGCCCCAATTTCAGTGTCATTTGTCCTCTAAAGGTTTCTGGATGCTGTCAAGTGCTAAAAGATGGTAGGACCATAAAAAGTGGGACCTGGAAAGAAGTGTTTAGGCCTTGCTCTCTGAAGGGGGTAATGTCATTTACTGGGACTCTACCCAGTGCTCTATGGAGTCTAGGTTCCCCCACCTCCCTCTCCTTCCCAGTTTTAGCTACCATAATACCATCCATCATATGTCTAGCCAGAGACCAAAGCAATGAGTTAGCCTTAGTCTAGACTTGCACTTCTGGTCTTCAAAACTGTGAGCTAAGCAAGCTGCTGTGCTTTATGAGGTAGCCAGCCTCAGGTATTTTGCAATATCCATGGAAAAATTGGCCAATATTCTCCCTCACTGTGGAGTCAAGTAAGTTTTCCTCAACCAAGGGATTAAGGCAATGTGTCCACAAGATTAAAAGAGCTAGCAAGGGGTGACGAGGGGCCTCCTCCCTTATTCACCCTTAGACTGAGGGGCAAAGGAAAAGTAGCATTTTTGAAGCCCAATGAGATCCAAGGTTGTGGCAAGGCCGCTTGTGGGGAATGGTCATTGTGAAAGAAACTCAGTTCCTAGCAACCCCAGCAAGAAAGCAGGAAAGGACCAGAGAAGAAACACCCCAACTTCTCCATCTCTTCCCATCTCATCTCATGCCCAGTGCCTCCTGTCAACCAAAGCTGGGCAGAAGCCAGGTGTCAGGGGAGTTTAGTCAGGGAAGGGGCAAGAGTGCAGGCAGATGACAGTTCGGGGAGACGATAGTAAACGGAGCAGCTGGCATAGGATTGTTCCCGGAGGCCTGTTGGGGAGGCTCACAGCCTGGGAAAGGTGAGAAAACCCAAACTCAAGAACTGTGCTGGCCTGGCAGTGTGGAATTACATCACCATTTCCTTTCCCTCCGTGCATTTGATGTGGAACCTGTGCTGGCCTGGCCTGGAGCTGCTGCCTGGAGACAGACAACGAAGCCCCTGCTGTCAGTGGAAGGTATCACTGGGACGGGAGAAAGGAAGGTACATAAGTGGTAACCTAAGTGACGAGGTGAGCACTGGCAGCAGTGTGTGTATGTGTGTGTGTGTGTGTGTGTGTGTGTGTGTGTGTGTGTGTGTGTGTGTGTGTGCACGCGCGTGTGTATATGTTATGACAAGATCTGGGAAAGGGAAGGATGTCCGTCTGTCTTGCTGGCCATCCCTACCACCACAGTTTGTAGCCATAGCATCCTTGCCAGGTCCCAAGCAGAAGCAGGGACCCTGCTCTTGGACCTCCCAATCTCCAGTACCATGAACTAAACACATCTATTTTTTTTTCCAACTTACCAACAATGCCAACATATCTGGGAAATGAAGAGAGAGGCAAGTCTACTGGCTGGTGGTGGTGGGATGAAGAAGGTGACCTGGGGATCTGGTGTCTACTCTAAGTCACTGTTTGTCCTGAGCAAAACACCTCTTCCCTAGGCTTGAGTTTTCTGTCTCTAAAATGAAGACTTCTCATCCACTTCCCTCCAAGATGAGGTATGGATGAGCGATGAGGAGAGAGGGCAGTCACGTGGGGATGTTAGCACTTAACCCACTTAGCCCAGCGTCATCACGGGGGCTGTGAGGCTATGCTGTTCTGTCTAGGATTCCATGATGCCATGGAGGCCTGTGCTCACTGTGACGCTGTGGTTCTCCTTCACCTCTGTGTCTTCGCCCTGTAGCTTTCTCCCCCCACAGACTGAAGATGAGTGGAGTTCACTGTCCTTGGGGGTACCCAGAAGACCATAGCTTTCTTTTATCCTGCATATGGGAATGGTGACCGAACTATTACTTGATGCTTTAGTTTTAGAACTTATCCCAAGGAAAAGAGAAGGGATGGATTACATGGTGACAAATCCTTTTAATTTGAAAGTCCTGATAGCTCCACTTTGGAGTTCCTGCCCTCCTATAAATAATGTCAGTATCAATCACCCATCTTTCTACCCAGCAAGCCCCACACCATTGATCTGTCCATTTTCTAGTAACTCGTTGCTTCATTTGTTCAACATCTTTCCATCTAGCTATCATCCATCCATTTGTCCTTCATTTATAATTCATCTATTTATCTACCAGTCATCATCTATCTATCCATTGTCCATCTATCTTTCTTCCTTTCATCATTCATCTATCTTCCACTTATCCCCTTATTCATACATTGTCCATCTCTCCATCCATCTGCCCTTCATCTTTCACCTACTTCTACTCTCCATTCATCATCCTCATCCATCCCTCCATAGTCAGTCTATCTATCCTTTCTTCAATATCCATCCATTCACTTATTAATCCATTGTCCACCTATCCATCATTTGTCTTTAATTCATTCTTTACCCATCACCCATCCATCCTCTACCTATCTTTTACCCATTCATCCATCATCTATGCATTGTCCATTCTCCATCTACCCAGCCTTTATCCACCCATACTCCATCCATCTCTCTATCTGTCTATCCAGTCATCATCCATGATCCATCCATCCTCTACTCATCTTTCATCCATTACCCATCTGTACAGCCATCATCCACACATACACAAATTGCTGATCATCTATCACCTACATACCATCCATTTATCCATCTATCATCCATCCATCTATAATCCAAGCATCCACCCTTCATCTATCATCCATCCACCCTCTATCTGTCATCTATTTGCCCATCCATCATCCATACATACATAAATTGCCAATCATCCATCATCTATACTCCATCCATCCTATGTACCTGCATTAAGTGACTTTTATGCCAGGCTGTATTAGTGAAGCAAGAACAGGAGTTCTGATCTCAGAGACCTTTTCTCCAGCAGAAGATCTAGGATGCATTCGACAAAAGTCAAAAGCAAGCTAAGGCCAGGGAAAATATATCTGAGTAATGAGCAATCCATACAGGAATGCAAGGCATAGCTCACTGGAGAGATTTGGAGAAGAGGTGTTCTCCCTGCTAAGCTGTGGTCTAGCAAGAGCCTTATGGAAGAAAGGCATCAATTTGATCTTGGCCTGCTGAGATCAAGGACTTCTCAAGCCCCAAATCCTAGGCCAAAGGACAGTCAGCCATCTCATCTGTAGAAAGCATGTTCCCGAGGCAGACTCAACATCCTCTCCAGCTAGCACCTCTGCTGGCATCTTTCTCTGGAGCCAAGACTTGGCACGTCTGTCCCACCAGCAGCCGCCATGCTGTGAACACGTTGGGAGCTGTTTTGGCAACATGGGGTGGAGCTAAAAGCAGAAGGTGCACAGCCAGTCTAGCTCATGTCACTTCATTATTAGTTTACAGATAACAAGTGTTCCCTTGCATAGTACCCATCTGTATGCATTTGTGGAGTGTCCCCACACATGGGGGGGGGGCGCTGAGCTCTGCCTGGCAAAGGCGCTTTCTGCTGCTCTGGCTTGGCCGTAAATAACCCAGCCACCTCTAATTTGGCCTCCAATACCCTGACCAGCCGTGATTTATTCACAGACCAAAACAGGCATCTCTAATTTGCTAACCAATCACTGCGATTCTGGCCTCGCCAACCAATAATTCTGCCATCTCTAATTTGCCAATAAATAATTCTGCAGCTTCAAATTTACTAACCAATAATGTGACCAATTTGCTGACCAATGGTTGTGTCAAGGCATAATGGTGCCCCCAGCACATGGTAATTTGCTAAGTAATATTCGGCCCTTTCCCCCTTCAGCAATAAAGAACTTTAGTGATCTCAGAATTCCAAGTACACGACTTCGCTCAGAAGGATGCTGCAGGCTGGTGGCCTGCAAAGGGCCCTTCCCCAAAGCTGGCTGTCACTTTCCTCCATACCTTCTAAAACCATACTGCTTACCTCAGATGTGACAGAGAAGAAGAAGAAGAAGAAGAAGAAGAAGAAGAAGAAGAAGAAGAAGAAGAAGAAGAAGAAGAAGAAGAAGAGGAAGAGAGACAGAGACAGAGACACACAGAGACACACAGACACAGAGACAGAAACAGACCAAGAAGAACCATCAGATTTTTTTTTGTTCCAATTTCATCCCAGGAAATGCAAGCTCTCAGCAGAAGTCAGTAGCCAGATCTGACACCCCTTAAAGGAGTTGCACCTACACTTCTCAGAGAGGGAAAGAAACGGGAAGAAAAGTGGAGGACTCTCCCCACGCAGGTCCTGAAGATAGAGGCTTGGTGGTCCATGAGAAGACAGGAGACTCCTGACTACTTCTGAGGCCCAGAAGCACCACTCAATGGCTATGTGTGAGACCCTCTCCCAAGCTCAGAAGTGAGACTAATCTGGCCCTCCCAGCATATAACTTGAGTGTCCTCAGCCCTTCGTCTCTAAACTCTCTTTGGGTCTTGTTATGCTCTTGGCCCTGTTTAGAAGCTCCGGTCAATTAAAAGTGACTAAGCTTTGAAACTGAGGGAGAATTCCTGTGATGATGCTAAAGCCTGTCTGGAGCTCCTCTGCAACACCCTCTCCTCAGACTGAGTGGACTTTCTTTTCAGAGGAGGGAGGCTGCCGTAAAGGTGGTGAACTACGTCAGGAAATGGGTTCTGCCCCTAAAAGTCACATCCCCTGAAATCCTGACACCCCCACACCCAAGTCCTCCTCCAGTGTGGTGTCATATCTGGCCAGGTGGGGGAGGTCCCCAGGTAGGAAAGAACCTGTAGGTGGAAGGAGCCTGGTATAAACAGAAGAGGAACCATCATGATGGCGGAAGGAAACCGAGGCTCGGGGACAGCCTGGAGCTCTGTGCTATTGGGGCTATCTTGGGCTCACATCTCGTCCCCTTGGTTTGGGAACCTGCTCTCTCCACCCCTCAAAAGCCAGAGAGAGAAAAGGCCCTGGCCTGACCACAAGGCAGACGTCTTTGAGGGCAGATCAGCAGATTGCAGCGGATTGTATTGTAAGTCAGATCCATTGCTTGTATCCAATTCCTGACCCCACCCCCAGTGGACTTTGAAAACTGAAGAGGTTTGGATTTTGTCCTGGTCTAGTGACAGATCTCAGCTCAAGTGTCACCTCGTCTGGGCAGGGTGGGTAGGGTGCCTACTCTGTGTCTCTTGATGCTGGCACTTGGCCCTTGCAAGCTGCCTTTGGCTTGGAAGCTACATCTCACATACGCCAGAAACTCCTTGAGGCTGGAACCTGCTGATGGTCCATGACTGTGTCTCTAAGGCCAGCATGTGAGGCCCTGGGCTCACAGCTCAGTGAGCATCATTTGGTTGGATGAAGATGACCTCTACCAGGCTTGGAGTCTGTCTGAGTTTTGGGGGTTCTCTCAGCAAGTGAAGGTGAGGTGCCCCTTGAAGCCAAGCCTATAGCAAAGGCTTGAGTTGAGGAAGTTTGTTAAGGAAGTGCAGGGCAGCCGTGTGTGGTGGGAGTTAAGGGCTGGAAGGAGGAGGAAGACCAATGCCTGGCTGCCTTGGATGCTGTTCTCTGGGACACTCTGGCCAGCCTAATGATGTGTATAGCCATAGTCACGGGAGGATGAAAAAGGGGAACCAGGAGCCCATCCATTTCCGTCTCCTTGATCGAGGCTAAGCAGATGTGAGAGCTGCACATTCTATGAGGCGGGGCTGGCAGAACTTTGGCAGCTCTTTGGCAGGTAGGGTATGAGACCAAATGGGCATGGCCAGATGGCACCTGTGCTGGGCCACCACAGCCTGCACAGTGGAGAGGTGGAGACAGTGAGGCTGAGCGGCTTTAACATGGGACATACCACATCGCTCAGCTTCTAACTGAAGGGTAGCTGACTGGTCCCCCACCCATGGCTTTCTACACTGATCTACTGCACAGAGTTCCACGGTGTGAAGACCATACCCGTTCACGCAGGAATGAAGACAGTGTGTGGCCGAAGCCTTCCTGGTTTCCGCCTTGCCCTTATTTCACGAGCATATCCAGGATCGCCACGCCCCTTACCCACGCTGGTCTTACACATCTGGGACTTGGCCCTGGATCCCCAACAGAAAACTTGACAGAGTCAATCCTACTTAGTGTATGGCCTGGGTAATCCAGGGGCCCAGGATTCTGCAAGCAGCTAGGGGGGGTCTTCACCTGCTTCTTGGACCTTCAGGAACACATGGTAGAGAGCAGGGTACTGTCTGGCCCCATCACTCTAACCTCCTTCTCGACACACCAACCTTGTGTCATTCATCTGGACAAGTGGTTCCTAGAGCGTGCCCTGAGCCGACAGCCTGGCATCCCCTGAGCCGACAGCCTGGCATCCCCTGGGCTTGTGTTATACGCACAACCTCTCGGCCTCCTGCTATCACTTCAAGCACTATAGACTCAGTGAGCCACCCCACCCCACCCCTACCCCCTCCTTGGTCCCATATGCATTGCAGTTCAAGAATCTGTGCAGGGAAGTGGTGCTCTGCAGCGACCTGCTCAGCACCGGTGAGCACGGGAGCCTTAGGCATCCCAGGGCCTGTCTACTGCTGCAGAAAGCCTCTCTTTTGCAGAAGCATAGGTGAATGTGCAGCAAGGGGTGGGGGGTCAGCTCAGCCTGGAGTCTCCCTGGGCAGAGCACCACTAAAAGGGCAACCTCTGGAGGGCATGTGCCATCCACCCACCCCCGCCTCCACACAGTCTGGTCTCAGCCACTGTGGACAAGAAAAAATGTAAGATGATTTCAACTTGGTCTGCGCATGTTCCTTATCCAAGAAGTCCAGGCTTCTCTAGGATAGAGCCAGGTGAGGATGGTGGCACATAATGATGCTCGTACCCCACAGTGTCAATAATTACATGTGTGTTGGGGCTCTCTCAGATGTCCACCCCTCTACTACAAGAAATCTGCGTGGGGCAGTCTGCTTTCCTAAGCACTTTGTAAAGGGCCAGCACACAGTAGGTGTACTGCAATCATCTGTTGAGGGAACGGATGTGGGGACAGGCTCAGCAGGGTTTCTTCTCTGTCATCTTTGCCAGGCCAGCTCGGCTTGGCTAGGCAGACCTCCCTACCCACTCCTGCTTAGCTGCTTGCCAGGCTTAGAATAGTGCGCTGCGAACCGTTGGCTTCTCTCTCTTCTCTTCGGTGAAGTTCTGGGGTTATCAGAAGGTGGGAGCAGGGGCTCCTGGCGTTCCCAAACCGTAGGCTTGGGTGAGCAAGGCAGACGCATCAGAGGTCCAGAAGCAGGGAGATGGACAGACCAGCAGAGGAGAGAAAAAGAGCAAAGAAAAATTGTCCCACACCCAAGATGGTCAAAATGCGTTATTAGGATGTCCAGGAAATTATGGCTTCTGTCCGTTAGTTCTTTCAGGGTTAATATTGATGCAGATATTATTTCAACCCACGGCCCCATTTGTTTGAAATATTATGACGGGGAGTAGCTGCGTCGTGAATCAACGCGGTTGATGGAGTAGTTAGCTGTGCCACGGGGGCAGCCTGCCTCCCCTCCCCACCGCCGGCATGAAATATTGCTGAGCTGGTTCCTTAAAGCGAGCACTCTATCATCATTTGCGAGCGGCCCCCGCTAGGCCCGCCTCCTCGGCTTCCCGTTGGGTGCGAGGAGCTGTCATAACTCAATCAGGCGGCTAATGCCTCTCACAGCGCTGTGGCCCAGATGCTGGCCCAGCAGCCTGATGACAGCTGGGGGTCCCGCCAGCCCACCACGGGCCACATGCAGGCAAGAAGTATTTTTGGAGGTGGAAACTGGGGGCCTGTTTTTCGTGTGCCACTTACTGCTCTCCAAACACCATCTGTCATCTCCACTCAAGAGTGGGGAACACTGCTTTCTGGGCCTGAAGGCCCTTCTTACTGCTTGCTCTGGCACCAAGCAACCCAATAAGAAAAAAATTAATTAATTAAAAAAAAAAAAAAAAGGAACTGAGTCACAATGCGAGGAGGGTGGCCTCTGATTCCTGCTCCTTACCAGCTCAGCAGCAGCATCTTTTGTCACCTAGTGAAAGCCATCACTTGTGTACCTTGTGTATAGAACCCAGAAAATCCAAGGATGTTCTGTGTTACAGGCTGGCATACTTTTCTGAAAAGGTGAGCTGTTAAGTGTGTGAATCTTCTTGGGTCTGCCTTGCTACACGAGTCTGAGCTGGTGGGTATGCAGCCTGGCCAGTGGGAACAGAGACCATGGGCTAGGCCTAGCTCTTTCCTGGGCTGTTTTGTGATGTCCCCATTCACAGGCATTGCTCAGTGTCATCTTTCAAGCGCCCCACCACCACCATAACTTGAGCTTTAAAGTTAAACCCAGCGCAGGCACCCCTCAGCTGAAGTCTGGCTGGCTGCTTCTTCATAACTCAGGCCATATATTTTTAAACATGTTTTTCTTTCATTATGTTTTTCGTTACACACCGGAGACCTGCCACTCGAATGACAGCTCTGTGAGGACAGGGAAGAGACCCAAGAACATCCCTTTCATGCTGGCATCCGGCCCACATTCTAAGAAGGACTCTGTCTAAGCCCCCAATTCTTCAGATGAGGATCTGGGAGCCCAGAGCTAGAACACTCTGGAACTGTCCAAGGACACCCAGCAGGTGAGGCTCTGGATCTCCCTGACGATTCCTTGCCATGATTTTTTTTTTTTCGTTCTCCCTCCACGTTTCATGCAGTATTTACTGAATCCTTGTTCTCAGCCAAAAAGAAAGTCCGGCCTTTGGTCCTGCAGAAATGTCCTGTGTAGATGAGGAAGCTGGCCTGGCATGCCATCTGAGCCGTGACCCCCTCCATGCTGTTTCTAGTATGGCCTTTCTGTTGCCCTGCCTTTGGAGCCACAGCTGAGAGCCTGAGATCTGGAGACACCTAGATGGTAAGGAGATTGTTTTTCCCTCAGCAACATCTGTCTCCATGACCACAACTGGGGGACACTTAGGGCTCTAGGATGGCCACTGATAGGAACAGAAGAGGTTCACAAGTACTTCCTCCCACCCCTGTAGTCCCATCCTCGCTCAGGCCCCACACCAGTTGCTTCCCACTACACAGCTCGTGCCTGCACCATTCCTTTACACAGAACGTCTTCGCACCCACAGGCAAAGCTTACAGGGAGGAAGGGATCTCCTCACCTCCCCAGCATTTTGCAAGGTGTCATGGGGGGGGGGGTTGGGGTAGAAAGATAGAAAGTAGATTTTGAAGGAAACAGGGGAAACTTTGTGATAATGGGTGGGCCTCCTCCAAACAGTTGAAGGCGTTAAGAGAAAAGACTGGAGTGCCTAAAGAAACAGTGCCCTCTCCACCTATATGCTATGGGTCTCAAGGTCCCTGGGGCCTGCAGGCTGCATGTCTCCCCCAACCCCTGCTTTTTTCCAGGGTTTCACTGTGTAGACCACCACTGGCTTCAACATCTTAATCTTCCTACTCCAGCCTTCCATGTGATGGGATTACAGGGATGTGCCACCGTGCCCCTCCCCCTTCCCTCTCTTCCCCCCCCCCCCACAATCCATACACATGTCATATTGGTTCTGTCTTTCCTGAGAACTCTGACTAACACAGAGCCCATCACCAAGTCCAAGCCTTCAACTCCTTCACTTAATAGAATGGGTAGCCAAGGGACAGAGAAAGCAGACAATTTAACCCCTGTCTTCCAGGGTCAATGCGCCCTCTGGAGAGTCACTTGGATGTGGAGGGTGGCTGGAGTCCTGTGCACTCCCACACATCCAGGTCAAGTGGAAGGCAGGGACCACATGAGTTCTGAGGAAAATCACCTCTTCACCAGAGGCGGGTGATTGGGGAATTAGAAATCAAAAATTCGGTGTGAAAATACAGAAATCTAGCTGCAGAGCCAATTTTCCATCACACTTAGCAACTCCATTTGATGTGATAGTTTGCTAATAAAACATGAGCATTACGGTAACATAATATTTTAAGTATCCATTAACTAATACGTAAATATAATGGAGTCTTATGGAAATATACTTAAGCTGTCACCAACACCCCTAATGTAATATGCATGACTTCCAGGCTATTTATAGTTCCCCGGGTTTGCTCTCTCCAGCGACTTCATTGGTTCAATCATAGGCGATCTTGTTTGCTCTCTCTCTCTGCTCCTTTCTCTGCAGGGTGCCTGCATGAGGCCTTACCCCTGCAGTCTGTGAGTGCCTATGTGTGCCAGGCCCAGTGCTGGGTACAGGTACAGTCTGCAGCTATGCAGTCTCTGAGCTGGCAGACACAGGTCACGTGGGTTACAAGAAATGACCAGGAGAAAGGGCTGGAGTTGATGATAAGTAGGCTAGGGAGGCTTCTTGGAGAAAGTGACATGGGCTGAGCACGAGTAGGAGCTGGCAGGATAAAGGGGGGATGCGGGGTGGGGGTGGGGTGCTGCTGGGACCCATAGACCTGGCCTAGAGCGGGCAACCGTCCTGACACTGCCACACAGACTGTGAAGGGGCCTCGCATGGCAATACAGGAGACAGACAGTGGACAGCAGCTGGCCTGTGGGAGGCTGGAGGAAGCCAATGTTGGCGCCAAGGCTGGGCAAGGGACTTGCTTTTTTCTGTCACCCTCCTCTTGAACACAGAGGATGGTCGAGGGCAACCTTCAGAGAGAGAGAGAGAGAGGTTGCATCAACAAGTTCCTCTGTAGATTTGGGTCCAATCCCCAACTTTCACTAATACAATTTAAGCCTGTGAGGACAACCTGTCTGTGGCTCCCCAATCCCTCATCCATGAGGCCCAGAGGTGGCAAAGCAGTAAGGACCTTTAAGGTCTGAGCTTCCTTGGCCATGGTGAGCCACACCCCCCAGAAACTCTGGAGTTCTTCTTGTGAAAAATCCTCTAGAGTGCAACGCAATGATCCACAAGGGGGCATCATGTCTGGGCTTCAGTGAGGCTTGCCCCTTTCCTTAGCAGAGACCCAGAAACTATTGTGAGTACAGATGGTTTCCTCAGGCTGTGCAGGAGTAAGGAGACAGAGCATGTGGGCACACACAGGGCATATCACGCGAAGGCAACAGGGATCCCCCGGGAGTCACAGAAATGTTAAGGCAAATGCTGTCCTTAGACACGGCCCAGCGATACTCACAGGGATCTATGGGAAAGGTAGGTCAGCCCACCGGTTACTGACGGAGGGACTCTCATTACCAGCATCTCCCTGACTGGGATGTTTTCTCCATTTAGTTCTTGCTGAAGTGCCTCTCTGGTCTTCCAGAGAATCCTCTCCTTGAGAAATCATTTCTCTTAGGCCAGGTTCTTACTACCCATTGAGACTGGGTTGGGACTGTTTGTTACTGTAGCATACTCAGACATATTCTGGCTGACAGAGACAGGTGAAAAGAAGGATGATCTGGAAATAAAAGCCACTCACTAAGCAGGAGTGAAGGACAAGTAGGACATGAGAACACAAGTCCCTGGCATCCGAGGAGCAGACTCCAGCTTTGAACCAGTAGTTCGGGATGTGCCTGGAGTTGATCCAGGAAGTGGAAAGACAACCTTACTTGCTGCACACATCCGCTCATGCTGTGTGGTCTGAGTGTATCCCCTAGAGTGATGGTGTTGAGGGGTGGGACTGTGAAGTAGCTCACTGCCCTACACTTGGCCCCTGGTGTTGGTAGGTGGCTCCAAGCTGGGGCTTTGAGGTCAGAGGGCCTGGACTTTAAGTTCACCGGAAATGTGATGTCAGGAAGCCTCTTAGGCTCTCTGAGTTTAGCTTCAGTATCTGTTAAAGGGCACCATGGTAATACCCGCATCCTGGGGACCAGAGAGGACTATATGAGAAGTATCACTTAGAAGAGCAAGCGTACACTCTGTGTGTGATGTAATCTAAGACTTGGTTGCAGGGCACACTGCTGGGGTACGTTGCACTAGGGAGAAAGCTCTTTGGTGAAGTCTGGTGTACCATGGCGACAAAAGAGCAAGGCAGCCAGTGCTCAGCTAAGTCCGCTGTTGCTGTGCAAGCCGTCGAGTCTATTCCCTGGTTTCTGACGGGCCTTCCTGTGTTCTGTTCATTCCTGGTGCACGGCACACAATTCTACTCGGAATGTGTCCCCCATAAGTCAAAGTCACACCCCGTCATCTCCTTGAAGTATCTTCTTGTCCTGGTTCCACAGCTATGTTGGGGGAAATGTCATTTGGTCACTCTTGGAGCAAAAGGCTGCTGCCTTGGCACATGTGGCAGGCTGGCCGCTCTCTCTCTCTCTCTCTCTCTCTCTCTCTCGTGTAGGCTCATTTTTTTATCAATTATATTTTGTTATGAACTTATTAAACGAGCCTACCTCCCTAACAACTCGACTAACCCAAGCAACCAGAAAAGGATATTAAAAAAACACTACAATGAAACCTTAAGAATATAAGTCCCTGACGTAGTCAGCAGGGTTTCAGCAGACCAGCAAAATTCCACGAGAGTTGCTGCTGGAACCAGGAGCAACAGCTGGAACCTCAAGCCTCAGCTGGAGTTCAAAGCCTTGACGCTTTCCCTGGAGTAGCTCTCTTTAGGAGCCTCTTGAAGTGCAGGGATGAACAGCCAAAAACCAAGTCCCAACCAAAAGCCTCTTCTCTTGTTTTGGGTATATATATATAAAATCTCAGTCTGTTCAAGGGTCTTTTTCACCAAGCTCCCCCATGAAGTAGTTCGACTTCTATGTGGAAAAACATCCTGCTTTCTCACATCTATGTGGTAAGCATCCTGTCTATTTCTCCGTCCCACACTTGAGATCAAAACAGAAACAGGTTTCTCTCTCCCTCACTAGTGTGTGTGTGTGTGTGTGTGTGTGTGTGTGTGTGTGTGTGTGTGTGTGTATTAGCTTTGCATTTTGTTGCCAGATCACTGGTGTGGTACATGCGACAACAGAGAGGACATCTGTGTCCTGAGAGCCACTTATCTCGTGGTTGGCAACATTGCCACCTGTGAGATGGGCCCAGTTCTAGAATATTAAAGTGAAAGAGCCATCTTATGCTTGATACCTGACGACAAATTCAATCAGGACACTGTTGCACTTGAGTCCTCGGCAGATATCTCAGGCTGTGGTGGGGCCAGGAGGAAGGCCATATGAGACAGAATCCATGTGTGGCAGGGCCTGGATGAGTCAGAGAGAAGGGATTTCCAGGGAAGGGTGGACAAGTTTAATGTGGCTAAACTGTAAAGTGGGACACTCTTGTCAGAGTGTGTTTGTTACGGAGGTGTTTATTCTCCTCTTCCTCCTTTCCAGCTCTCAGAACCACGAGATCTACACATTTCTAGTCACTATAACTTGCCAGCCTTGGTATTTCTAATAGAGCAACAACATGGACTAGAACAGGGGTTGATGCAAGATATGTGTGTGTTGCGGGGGGAACGAGGCCCCCAGAGTTTCTGCCTGCTCCTCCAGGCATCCATGTACACCATGCACAGTCCATACACACACTGGAGTGCATATCTGTGTGTGCTGAGAGGCACTCTAGTATATGCACATACATGCTTCTGTCACTATTGAACATTCATGTTGAACAATCACATATATATTCTATTGCACATCCATTCACGTAAAGGTGTCCTTGGGGGCATCCACTTGCACATGCACGCACACATGCATGCACGCACACACACACACACACACACACACACACACACACACACACACACACACACACACACACACACACACACACACACACACACACACGGGGAGGGGGGAGTGCCGAGCATGCACACTCACAGCTTCCAGCAGCTGCTCTTTGGTGTGGCTGCACACATGGGCATGGCTCTGCAGGGACTCGCACATTCAAAAATAAGAACAGTAAGTCCTTCCCTGTGTCCATGCCTGGTAAGCTCTTCTGAGTCCTCCTGTGCTACTGACTTGAGGCCGGACCACAGAATCAGATCTGGCCAGCAGGACAGTGACCCACATAATACAAGAAGAGACTGAGAGATGTTTGTATTCAGCTGGGCCCCAAACCCTAACGCCACCATACAATGAGCCCTGACTAGTTCCCAGAGAGCAAGACCTTGGGGTTGTTACCCCTTGACTCGTGTCAATGCCAGTACCAGACACCTGAGTAATGCCACTGCCAACCATCTCTCTAGCAGAGCCACCAGAGCTGCTACAGGCATGTAAGCCGGTTCAGCAACGGATCAGAAGACCTCTTCAAGCAAACTGAACGATTAAGGGGAATTATAAGCATGAGTTGCTTCAAGCTACTGTTTACGTTGACTTGCCACACAACACAGACCAACATACGACGTCGATGCACATCATACATACTACACACACTTAGGTATCGTCTGTACTTATTTGTATGCAAAGACACAGAAGGGCAAGCTTTCCCACATTTTAATACCCTTCCTTCCTCCTGCACTGCTGACTTGGGCTTGGACCACAGAATCAGATCTGGCCATTGAATGGGCGAGGGAGCCGAGGCAGTTCAGTAGGCAGGTGACCTAGCTGAGGTGACTTGCTAACAGCTGGGCCCTGAAACCAGGACTCTCTGGCCCTGTAGCTGGATTCCTGAGGTTAGCTTTATGAGGGATCTTTAATAAAGATCACTTGCTATTGACTGTCTCGCGGTTTGGAGGTGACTGGGCTCAACTAAACAATTGGGCCTAGTGTATGATTGAAAGATGTTACTGGGTGGTGGTGGGGCTGGAGATGTCTTAAGTCACCCAAGATGGTGGCTGGTTCCTGGGGTGACTCCCTTCCTTTCCTTTCTTCTCTCTTCCCCTCCTCTGTTCTTTTCTTCCCTCTCTTCCCCTCCCCTTCCCTCCCCTCCCCTGCCTTCTTCTCTTCTCTTCTCTTTTTCTGTATGATCTTTCCAGTGTGGTAGCTTCAGAGAAGCCGTGTCTCTCTTACGTCATCACTCGAGTGCAAAGGCTTGTGTCCTCGAAACGATGATCAGATATGGCCTGGCCTCAGAAGTCTCCTGGTGTCACTCCTACTGTGTGCCATTGTGAGACGGCCCTTCCTTCTTCTGCCGGCTTAAGAGGAGAAGACACAGGCTTCATACCTTTCACACCTTGATGTTAGAGTGTCAAGGTTCTAGAAGAGAGCAGGGCCAGGAAATGTGTATTTAGGCCGATGCACTGAGTTGCATTGTGCCCAAGTCAGAGCCTAGAAGCAGGGAAAGTGGTGGAAGCCACATTTGGCCTGGGAGATGAAGCGGAGTGCAATGTAGAACTTCAAAGTTGTCCGCCTCCAGGAAGCGAGGAAAAGCCCTGGGTGATGGGGGAGTAAATGGGAAGAAGGAAAAGAGAAAGGCATCTCAGCAAATAGATGTCAACTAAGTGCCAGGCAGGACTGTGAGGATAGACGCATGCAAAGCCAAGTGGAGACTGTGTGTGGATGGTCCCTGGGTGTTGGGTACCACGAACCAAAATGCTGACCTTTGAGGAGGAGCTGATATGGGAGCAAGACAGACCATGGTGATGCCATGCTGAATGAGGGAGGCGAGGGGGCCTGGGAGGGAGCTGCCTCTGGGATTAGGATGTCAGTTAAAAGCTTGCTCCGTGCACTTAGCCAGTCATGGTAGGATTGGAAGCTGACTTGGGGCCTCCAAAGCACAGAAAACAAATCCCAGGTCCCTGGGAGATGCTAGAATCTGGAAGGTTCTCTGAAGATAGAGGAGAGCCCTCTCTGATCCCCAAGGTTAGGAAAGCCTACAAGGAAGATCAGGATGAAGTCACCGTGCCATCCCTGTCTTCTACAGAACTCCCAGTAGCCCTTCCTCATTGACTCAGCCCATTCCCATTGGGATAAAAACTATCCCTGGCTCTCAGAAGCCCATGAAGACAGAGACCTGTGACATCAGTGGATCTGACATTGACTCGGTATGGGAGAAGGATATTCTCTGTGCAGATGTGCGTGTAGGCCATGCGGCTACTGAGAGGGACCAGCTGGCACCTCTGGTGGACAGCCTTCTCTTTGTTGAACCCTTCCTCATCAACCCCCCTTAAAATCCCCAAATCGGTTACCTCCTCTGAGTGTTCACATTACAAGAGATATCTATGGGCAGAAGGAGCTTTCTAAGGGCCACTTCATGTCAGAAATAGACTAGACCTGGGAATGTGTGCCCAGGCAGTAAGCTCCATGCTCAGCAGTGCCCAAGGGATTGGCCAAAGAGCAGAGAGAAGAGGGAAGCCATCTTCCAGATGAGTGATGTGTGGGCTTAGATGGCCTTCCCCACGACACAGACCCAGTGACCCCTGGAAAGCAGCTCAGGGCATAGTGACCAGAGCTGGAAGGACATGCTGTTGGTAGCCGTACCAGCCCAGCGGGCCGCCAAGTGCCAGGCTGGCCACAGCCCCTCCCTTGGCAGCACAGGCGCCACTGAGGCCTGACAGTGGACTGATCTCCGTGCAGACCCTAGGTCCAAGGGAGGAGGGGAAGACAAGGAGACATTGCTGTGGTTTTGCGGCCAAAGAGGGGGCATATTTAGGATATTTAGGGGATGCACAGGGAACAGGCGCCACTCTCCACAGCTCCGGCTGCCAACACTCAGCCACTGGAACATGCCATTTGAGAAATGTCTTCATTTTCTCCCAGGCGTTGGCTGGCCAGGTTCCCGCCACACTCGTTGAGAGCAGGAAGGGGAAGGGGGGAGGGGCTCGGGAGAGGGACGGTTGGGGTCATTGACTGGAGCAAAGGACTGGAAAACTGACTCCTATGAGCTATTTGAGAAAGAAAACACTAGGGCCTGCCAAATTCATCTCCTTGTACAGTCTGTCAACTGGACATGGCCCTTCAGGTCCTCCTGGACCCCAGAAATCACACTTCACCCTGGACCATGGCCCAGTGAGGGCACACCATGCACCAGGGGCCCAGTGTGCAGGCACGTGAAGGAGTGTGCCCCCAAGGACACCAGCCTCTGGGCTGAGGCAAGCTGGCACCTCTGCTGCCAACACTAAGCCAGTCTTTATTTTTATGCAGCATGGCTTAAAGTTCCAGCCACTGTGAGTCTCAGCCTCCCTTGCTTATTTTTAATTTTCGAACAGCTTGATTTATTGCCTGAAAGCCTTTGACTGGATCTACAGACTCAAGACTTCAGAAATGCCAGGGCTGGGAAGGCAAGAGGGCTGCCTTTGTCAGCAGGCCTTGTTCTGATGGAGAGACGAGTGATCCATCCAGGTGGTGCTGTCAATAAGAACAGGTATCGACAATAAATTATAGACTCATACAAAGAAAGGATGCTAATGGTAGAGATAGTTGGTTGTGGGGGGAAACATAGGCTTAGGCACCAGGAGGTCCTAATTTTGTCCCCTGAGATACACTTTCTTGGGATGGTTATAGGCCCATGTACACCTCAGTCTTCCAGTCTCTAGGGCAGGAAACGCCCTGCCCACCGCCTTCTGAGATTAAGGAGCAAGATGTCACCCATGGTGCCTGGTGACAGAAGACAGTTATCACACGTCCTTCCTGGTTACCAGGTATTTTATGTCTGTGGTAAGTGATTTTTAATTAAATGAAAGAAGTAGCATTTCAAAGAAGGCCAAGTTGCATTCAACTTTATTATTAGGACCATGGTGGCTTTATGGAGAAGATAGGTGGGCCATATCTCCTGGGTGGGCATGGTCCCCTCTTTCAGAGAGGGCCCAAAGCACCTCAGTGAGGATGTGTGTCAGGATGCCAGCCTTGCCTGGTCCCTGGGTTGTCATCTGATCAGGTGGATTTAGTGGTGGACTGTGCCGCTGGGCATCGGAAAGTAGAGCCCTGGCTCCGAGCGTGGAACGGGAGATTTACCTGAGAGATACCCCAGTTTGGCCTGATACAGATCGGCTGGCATTTCTCAGGGCTGAAAGAGTGGCAACCGAATCCTGCGTCTGCCTGACCCAGCCCCCGCACCAACACTAGATCCATTTCTAGTTTCCCTTTCTTCTGTAAACAGTGGCACTCAGGCAGGGTTGCCGGATGGCCTGCCGGCCCACCCCGAACCCCTGATTGTCTGTGGCAGATAACGTAGGTTGAGTGTGCACCATCCTAGTTTTCATTCACACCACACTCCTGGCACTTTAATAATGAAAAGAGAAGGAGAGAGGAAAAGGGTGGCAGGGGAGGAAGAGCCAGTGA
Source organism: Acomys russatus (assembly GCF_903995435.1). Lineage (NCBI taxonomy): Eukaryota > Metazoa > Chordata > Mammalia > Rodentia > Muridae > Acomys > Acomys russatus. The sequence continues at coordinate 15,089,900 of NC_067162.1, forward strand.
TAGGAACAGGCTCAGATTCTGGGCAAACAGCTGCTTTGTATTTGGAACTTGGGGCTTGACTGGTTTTTTCAGGCAAGCCACAGGCTACAGTGAGCCCTTCTCCAGCCTGCCAACCAGTGCCCACAAATGCCCAAATTTAGAAGCTAGTGACTGTACCCAGTTGATCTTTTCAGAGGAACGTAGGTAATGAGTACTCGGGTCACAAAGGTAATCATCCTCATTTCCTCAGTGGTGTCTTCTGCTTCATTGCTGCCGCCGCCGCCGCCGCCGCTGCTGCTGCTGCTGCTGGTGGTGTCCGTAGCGTCTGATGGTCTTGTTGTTGTTGTTGTTGCTGTTGTTGTTGTTGTTATTGTTGTTACCATCATCTCAGAAGAACATGCAGTTGCCATTTCAGACCATGGGTCTGTTCTGAATCATCCAGTCTGGGCATTGCCGGGACATACCTAGTCTTCCCTGAAGGTGTCTACCAGGAGAGTCTCTGCCACAAGCCCAGGCTCAGGGCATTTGTGTGCCTGCTTGCCTCCAAGAGAAGACTTCATGGGCCTGATCCCAGAGACACCCCAAATCCTGCTTTATAGGGAGTCGAGAGGTTAGGAGGAAAGAGAGGAAGGAAGGAGGAGCAAGAGTTGGAAGAGAAGGAAAAGGGGCCGAAGCCAGGCAGAGCCTGGTGTTCATGTCTGCTCGGAGGCCACAGCTTCTCCCCTCCCCTTCTGTCCTCCAGGGGCTCATCCTCTTTTTTTTTTTTTTTTTTTTAATGTTCTTTTACTTATTGTATATGATTGCTTTATCTGTATGTACACACTTGCATGCCAGAAGAGGGCACCAGATCACATTATAGATAGTTAGGAGCCACCATGTGGTTGCTGGGAATTGAATTCAGGACCTTTGGATGAGCAGGTGGTGCTCTTAGCCGCTGAGCCATCTCTCCAGCCCCCAGGGCTCATCCTCTTGACACACAGGTGCAGTGGGAAGAAAGGAGAAGCCCACCGTAGACACTATCCCTGTAAACCCAGGAAAGGAAAGTTGTTGGGCAGTGAAAAGAGGATGGCCTGGTGCTGTGTGACCGACTGTGGCAAGCTGCCTAGCGTTGCCACTCTGTTTCCTTTATTTACAAAGCAGTGGGTCTAAACCTTCCTGATGCTGCGACCCTTTAATATAGCTCATCGTGTTGTGCTGACCCCCAACTATAAAAGTATTTTTGTTATTACTTCATAACTGCGATCTTGCTACTGTTATGAATCGTAATATAATTATCTGACATGCAGGACATCTAATATGTGACCCCTGTAAAAGAGTCCTTCAAGCCCCAAAGGGGTCATGACTTACAGGCTGAGAACCACTGGTATAAAGCATGCTGTTAATACCTTCTTACTTTCTTGAGTAAACTCAGAAAAATGATGGCAAGGCATTGTAGGGTCATGTTGTCCAAGCATTTGCTACTAACCCATAGGCTTGGCTTGTTCTTGTCTCCTCTGAGACCCAAGGATATGGCGGAGGAGGATGAAGGTGTGAAACAGAGAAAGGCTGAAGTAAAGCTGAATGGTTCAGGGCAGTTAACATTGCAGAGGAGGGACTGTGTGGAGAGGTCTGTGTGAGGAGGTCTGTGTGAGGAGGTCTGTGTGAGGAGGTCTGTGTGAGGAGGGCTGTGTGAGGAGGGCTGTGTGAGGAAAGCTGTGTGAGGAGGGCTGTGTGAGGAGGACTGTGTGAGGAGGGCTGTGTGAGGAGGGCTGTGTGAGGAGGACTGTGTGAGGAGGGCTGTGTGAGGAGGGCTGTGTGAGGAGGGCTGTGTGAGGAGGGCTGTGTGAGGAGGGCTGTGTGAGGAGGGCTGTGTGAGGAGGGCTGTGTGGGAGGGCTGTGTGGGAGGGCTGTGTGAGGAGGGCTGTGTGGGAGGGCTGTGTGAGGAGGGCTGTGTGGGAGGGCTGTGTGAGAAGGGCTGTGTGAGGAGGGCTGTGTGGGAGGGCTGTGTGAGGAGGGCTGTGTGAGGAGGGCTGTGTGAGGAGGACTGTGTGAGGAGAGCTGTGTGAGGAGGGCTGTGTGAGGAGGGCTGTGTGAGGAGGGCTGTGTGAGGAGGGCTGTGTGAGGAAGGCTGTGTGAGGAGGGCTGTGTAAGGAAAGCTGTGTGAGGAGGGCTGTGTGAGGAGGACTGTGTGAGGAGGGCTGTGTGAGGAGGGCTGTGTGAGGAGGACTGTGTGAGGAGGACTGTGTGAGGAGGGCTGTGTGAGGAGGGATGTGTGAGGAGGGCTGTGTGAGGAGGGCTGGGTAAGGAAAGCTGTGTGAGGAGGGCTGTGTGGGAAGGCTGTGTGGGAGGGCTGTGTGAGGAGGGCTGTGTGGGAGGGCTGTGTGAGGAGGGCTGTGTGGGAGGGCTGTGTGAGGAGGGCTGTGTGAGGAGGGCTGTGTGGGAGGGCTGTGTGAGGAGGGCTGTGTGAGGAGGGCTGTGTGAGGAGGACTGTTGTGAGGAGAGCTGTGTGAGGAGGGCTGTGTGAGGAGAGCTGTGTGAGGAGGGCTGTGTGAGGAGGGCTGTGTGAGGAGGGCTGTGTGAGGAGAGCTGTGTGAGGAGGGCTGTGTGAGGAGGGCTGTGTGGGAGGGCTGTGTGGGAGGGCTGTGTGAGGAGGGCTGTGTGAGGAGAGCTGTGTGAGGAGGGCTGTGTGAGGAGGGCTGTGTGAGGAGGGCTGTGTGAGGAGAGCTGTGTGAGGAGGGCTGTGTGAGGAGGGCTGTGTGAGGAGGGCTGTGTGGGAGGGCTGTGTGAGGAGGGCTGTGTGGGAGGGCTGTGTGAGGAGGGCTGTGTGAGGAGAGCTGTGTGAGGAGGGCTGTGTGAGGAGGGCTGTGTGAGGAGGGCTGTGTGGGAGGGCTGTGTGAGGAGGGCTGTGTGAAAGAAGAGATTGAGCTGGATTTCTGGCCTTTCTACTCCAGTTCTATCTGTCACTAACTCACTGATCCTCTCACTCCCTCATCTGTAAAACAGGGCAACTCAGGTACTTCCTTTGTAGCATAACTGTTGGCATTGAACAAGTCAATCTGGAGAGCAGGGTAGAGTCAGTGTTGCCATGAGGTGATACTGTGTAAGTTAGCTCTTCTTGAGTAAAACTTGACTTTCCCAGGGAGGTACTGGGGAATGGGCGGGGGGGGGGGGGGGGGTGGGAGGGGAAGAGGAGGGCCATCCAGACTCGTAGACTAAATAGCAATGTGGCAGAGGGAAAAAGACGTGGTCGGAGTAACGACTGGGCCAGGTTAGTTGAAGAAGAGGGCTTGGCCCTGGAGACCTGTAGGAGAGACTTGGGTAGGAGGAAGCTGGCGACGGAACAAATGGGCTCTGTATGCCAATCCAGGAACCTGGTCTGGTTTCAGCTGGCTAAAAAAGTTTCTGGAAGGCACCTTGGTGAACCTAGTTGCCAGCCCCAGCAGATCGTGTGCTGACATAAGGCCCAGCGTGAAGGAAGAGAGATATGGGAGTTGGGGAGGCCGAGGAGGAGCATGGGCGTATGGGAGTGAGGCCAGGAGACCCGGGGATGCCATCAGCGGGGCATATGTGTGACATCCAAGAGGGAACACCCAATCTCCACTTGAAGATATACTCCTGGCACTCTGCAGAAGCTGGACCTGGGGACAGGGGTTTGGAAGCCAGCCACGGAGATGTGACAAGTGACACTGTTGAGACAGACAATCTCAAGGAGAGAGCTGAGGGCCATGGAGCAGAAGGCTGAGGCCAAGTTTAAACAAACACCAATGATTAAATATCAAGCACTAAAATAGGCTGGTTCAACAGGAACACTAGGAAGGCTCTGAGCAGGAGGACCCTGGGAGCACTCGGGGAAGAAATGGCACAGCCAGCTGAGCCACGATTGAAGCTGGTTTTCTTAAGCTAGGCTCAAAGCCACCTGTGAACCCAGGGACTTCAGAAAGCCCAGCTGTCGTCATCAAATAAATGAAGGTGCTTGCAGTCCACATTAAACACAATCTTTATATGACCGTATACAAATTGAGTTGGCTTACAGTTGAGGAGCTGACGTAATGCCGAGACTTGATGACATTTAAAACTGTATTAATTTTAGTTTTGTGAGCTCCTTTTTACATTTTGGAGCCAATTTGTTTTTAGTTCTCAGATATTTTGACAGGCCCCCCAAGCAGCATATTACAAATTTGCCTGTAGTGCCAAATGTTTTTAAGCAGTTTAGCTTTGGGCTTAAGTGCTGAGCCTGGGGGTGTGGGGAAGTGGACAGAGGTCTGACGAAGGACTGTCCCTGATTGTGAGGCATCTTTCTCTGTGAGATGTTCCCACCCTGATGGCTTACTGTGACCCAACACCTGCCTGGGCACGGGTGGCCATTGGAGGTAACATCTTTGCTCTTAGAGAGACCCCGGTTAGAATTGGCACTGCCCATGCACTGGGGACACTGCCAGTGCCTGGTTCTGGCTCTTTAGTTTCTGAAGGGGTGAGAATCTTGAGTCTCCAGAGATGGATTGAGGTGAGCAAGGGGACAATTGAGAGCCACTGTACTAAGAAGGGTGCAGAAATGTTTCAGCATTTCTGTGATACAGCTGTAACTGTGCAGATGCTCTCGTCACCTGCAGGCACCAGGTGGGTGCCTGGCTTCTTGCCTTTTGGAACAGATGGGAATACCATTTCTGCTCAAAGCAGCAGGTTTCCAGATCTGCCAGCCCCACCGGCATCCAGCGGGTATGGTACAGAGACCTCAAGGGACTGGAAACATTCACCAAGGACAAAATGCCCAGTGAGGGGGAAACCCATGCATCCTCCTGCAGCTGATCCAACATCTGCCCATCCAAGGGTCTTCCTGCCCTCCCCCAAACTTGCCCCAACTCCCTGGAGCTGGCCCATGGGGCCAAGTTGCAAAGTCTGAGCACTGTTTAAGCACTGCAATTTGGTGCAATTATTTGAAAGTAAACAATCTGCTGTGTCAATTAAACATTACTTAGCTTCCATTTCTTCAGATGCTGCACGTGATCTGCTCTGCAGCTCTTTGGCTGAGCAGGATGGGCCCAAGGACTAGTTTCGGCTGGCTGAGCGGCTCCCTGCCTTGCTGCAGAAGAGCTTCCAGCAGGTTCCCACTAAAGGCTTGGAGAGTAAGAGGGAGTAACAGCCACATCTCAGGGCAGCTTCCTGGCCTAGGAGAAGCCCCCTCTCTTTCTCTTCATTCAAGCCTTCCCCATCAGAGCAAGAGAGTGCTGCCTGCACTGGAAGAATATAGCCTTTCTGGAATATCCTGGCTCAGAGGTTTTTATTTCATTATGTTCTAACTGAAGGCTTGCTTTCAGTTTTACATCCATATGCATCTTATGGAAATGTAATCCATGGGTTTCCCATTCATCTACGCTCAACTCCTCAAAATATTATTTCTAAGAACTATTTGATGTCCAGAGAGACCTCTGCCAGCCACCGAGACCTCTGTGCTTCGGGGTGTGTCATCTGTTAAGTAACATTGGCGCCCCCATTAGTGATCATAAGAGGGGGAGTGGAAAAGTCTGCCCTCTCCTCTCAAGCTGTATATTCAGGTGTATGTGTGCACACGCATGTGCAAGTGTGTGCTTAATGGTGCCATGCCGAAACTGGACCAGAGTTTGCACATGGCTAGTTGCCCCAGAAGCTGAGTGAATGCATTCCTACCTTTCACCTCCTCCTCTCACTCTCCATGTTTGTTATCCATCTCCCCAGTAACTCTGGGAAGTAAAATTAACCAGAATGATTCCCACTTACTAGGCAGAAATACTGAGGTTTGCTCCTGAAAGCATCAGCTCATAGCCCATGCTGTTGCCCTCATTAAACTCTGAATACAGGCCTGGAGAGATGGCTCAGCGGATAAGAGCACTGTCTGCTCTTCCAGGGGCCCTGAGTTCAATCCCCAGCAACCACATAGTGGCTCACAATCATCTATAATGTGATCCAATGTGCACTATATACATAATAAATAAATCTTTAAGCTCTGAATACATACTAAAATTTGGACCAAACAAAGAGCAGCAGTTCACATGCATGGGGCCCTCTGGAGAGTCGATTGATACTTTGCACAAACCCTTGCTGATTACTTAGGTTGACACGGGCACCTTGAAAGACACCAGAGATAAAATAGTGACCACAGCAGGTACAGAGGCCACTGAGACTTTAGATTAAGTCACAGCAAACATACCTGGCATGATTGGAGGAGAACATGTGGGCCAGGTGGTAGAGGAAATGGGTCATGTGCGTACAATTAAATATTCTTTGTCATAAAGAGATCAGTGAGAATTCTGCCCACATTAAAATTAGTTGGTTTTTTTTTTTCTCCTTTGAGTAGCTGCCTGAATGAGGACTCCCTTCTATCAGATGGACATCTGGCCTGCTATCTGGCATTCACTGAGTGTCGGGTGTTGGCCAAGAATGCCGGTCAAGTGATAGTCTAGACCAAAGCAACACAAACAATAAGAGAAGTTTCTTTTTAAAAAGAGAGTAGCTTGAAATTGTCTACTAGTCACACAATAAATAGTAAAAGGGAAAAAAGGTGAAATTAATTTTAATCTTTCATTTTATCTTGCATAATACATCCAAAACATTATCTTTAATAATATTTTTTCAGTACCATTATTTTAAAAAATTATGAATGTGATTTTGTTTGTTTTGAGGCAGGGTCTTACTATCTAGCTCAAGCTGGCCTCACTCTTGTGATCCTTCTGCCTCAGTCTCCTAGGTGCTGAGATTGAAAGGGCACAAAAGTATGTTTAGCTTTGATGAGCTATTTTACACTCCTTGATCTGCTATCTGCTAGATTTTGGGTCCCTTGTGACACACCTTAACTGGGCTGCACATTTTGGGGAGTACATTTATACTTGTTTTTCCTTTTCACTCTACAGCAACCCTATGAGAACTCCACTGATGACCCACGCTTCGATGGCAAACTCGAGAAAGGAGAAGTGGATGGTGAAGGTCCATGGCCTCTGAGACGTGCACCTGGCATTGTAACCTGAGTCTGTCTGAATGACCATAACGTGGCTCTGTTTCTCTTGCTGAGCATCCTCTAGGCACCTTGGTGTCCATGTGACTGTGTTAGTTCCCGTCTCCTCTGACGAGCTGCCTCCTCAAGGCCACTGGGAAGAAATGTGGCGCACATGCTGAGAGGCTGTGCTCAGGCAGGCTTCCTGTGGGAGAACCCTTCAGGATTGTACCCGCTCTGCTGCCAGAGCCATTATACTCAAAAAGCATCGCTCTGTCATCTGCTCTTTTGAAATAACAATGGCCCTTTCCCACATGCAAAGCGAAACCAGAAAAGTTCAGTAGGAAAATAAGAAAGATAAAAAGTATCTCCTTCATTCACCAAATGCCAGTTAAAGCACTTAAGTGACTTTGACACCATTAGGGATGAATTCACAGCATTATTTTATATGTTCCTAGAAAGAAAAACACTGCCAATTAATTGGAAGTTGGCATTGATTGTGCTGGATGTGAACAAACAGGCATTTTAGAATCAATGAAATATACTAAGTGCAGCATAGACAAAAGGCTAGACACTACGTGCAGTGTCTACGGGCTTCATCGAATACTCAGGCAAGTTGCCTCATTTTATACACAATGGGATAGAGAAATTTAACTATGTGGTCATAAAGCTTCTCCAGATAGCATTATGACAAGATGAGGAGCAAAGAATGCTGTAGGACCCTGAGAAGTGACAGTAGAGCTTTCACCTCCACAAAGCTCACATATTCCCACGTCATATTTCAGTCAGTATAGGATAGTGTATGGTGCTGTAACAAACAGAACCAAGACTCTGAAACATAAATCAGCATAAACCACGTGACTACTGAACCCATTCTAGCCACCCAGACATCTAAATAATCAATTGTCACCATCATGGTACCAATCACAGGTCTAGAAGAGAAAGACATGGCCCAAGAAGACCCCATTTCACTCCTTTCCTTCTTCCCCACTTAGAGTAGCAATTAAATGAGTAGCCAAGAAATAATGTGCATCACTTCCTCTAAATAAGTCATTGGCTTATTGGCTTATTCCTCTAAATAAGTCACATGACGATGTGATCCCACTCACTCATAAAAATGTAGGAAACACAATCCTGTCTGAAACCCTGGGGAGTGAAAGCCAGAAATGTATGGTGAGAATGCCAATAAACAGCTATACACTCGAAAGCTATGAGTAGCATTTCTCAGAAGTACGCATGGGGGAATGAACTGAGTTGACACTTTTTCAAAAGAACAAATGTTGTCAACAAATATGTGAAGAGACATTCCACATCGTCAGCCGTGAGAGGAATGCAGATTAAAACGACTTTGAGAGTCTTCTCGCCTTGATCAGAATGGTGATCGTTCAGATGACGATGAAGGGTAAAGGGCCTTTACACCCTGCTGGTGGGGATGTAAATTAGTCCAGCCCCTATGAAACTCGTTGTGGAGGTGCCTCAAGCAGCTAAAAGTAGAACCGCCATGTTCTGAATCCAGGCTGAGGGATTCTAAGCTGGTGTGCCACCGAGGTACCTGTACATCCATATTTAAAGCAGGACCCTCCATGTACCCAAGGCATAGAAGCAGCCTAGATACCCCTGCATGGCTGAGTGAATGGAGAAAAAAAATGCGCTTCATGTACATGATGGAATTTGGCTTGACCGTGAAGGATGGAATCCCGTTGCTTACGGGAAAATGGGCCAACATGTTAAGGGAAATAAGACAAATCTCATGGTTTCACTCATACTGGAATCTAGATTAAAAAAAAAAAACCCAACCCATAAACGCGAAAGGAAAAGGGACATTCTTAGGGAAGAGGAAAGGAAGCAAGAGGTGGGGTGATGAGAGAGGACAATGGTGGGTATCATAAAAGCATATTCTATGAGTGTATAAGAATGTTGCCATAAAACCTATTATTTTATATCATTCATATGAAATAATAGAAAAAAGAAGTTGTGAGAAACTCTCCTCCATCTTAGGGGTTCAGCCAGGCTTTGACAGGTAACTTCCTATGTCCACCAGCTTCGTACACCCAGGGTTCACATGTGCAGGCGCAGAGGACATGCAGCCTTGCTGATAGGGTGCTTTGGGGCAGCGTGGAGCCTCACTTGGGCTCTGCTTGGTAGGGTTGGGACCTGCTGGGCTTCACGGCCTCACCCCCCCCCACTCCCCCACCCTGCAACTCTGAGCCAGCCCTGCCTATCAGGAATTGATAAGGTGATGGAAAAAGTGAGGCTGTGAGTAGAGACGAGAACAGAAGCCTGGGGGGAGCTGGGAATTTTCCTAACATCACAGGAAAAGTCTGTCTTGCATCTCTCAGTGTCCCTCCTTGGCCCCAGATCCAGGAACTCCTGTGAATTTTCCACAAGCTGATTTGGACACATAGAAACTGATATATAGATTCAAATAAGTGGTAACCGCTGAGCCACTGGTCACCCTTCCCTGACCACATATCAGAGACACAGTGAGGCCTGAACAGCTGAGGGGACCATTGATTTTTGTACATGAACCTCTTCTTCTCTTGTTCCTGCTGGGCTAAGGCTCAGCTGTTGGGGCTACCCAGCCTTGCCCTGGACCACTCAGGTGTAAGATTTGGATTTGTGCCTGGTGAAAGCACACGCCTTTAGTCCCAGCACTCAGAAGGAAGAGACAGGTGATTTCTGTGAGTTCAAAGCCAATCTGGTGTACAGAGCAAGTTCCAAGACAGCCAAGGATACACAGAGAAATCCTGTCATGAAAACCAAAACCAACCAAACCAAACCAAACAAACTGTTTTGGCAGCGAAGCAATGTTAGCTTTCACTAATTGTTGTCACGAACTTTTGAGAGGAAAACCACAATATGAAAGTGAAGATAGAAATATTCATGACAGATTTTCAAATGGAACCTTAAGCAACAGAGAAAGAACTGTCCTCTGGTCACTTCTCCCCAGAACCAGGGTGAGAGGCTTTTTCCCACTCTGCTCTGGCTTGAGAAAGGAAGGTTTCTATATGCTTCTTGAGTCTCCACAGCTCAAGGTCAGCAACCTGACTACACACTGTCCTCCCCCTGCTGGAGCAGAACCAGGTTCAGCAAATATTTGCTTTGGCCCTCTGGAGACCAACCTACTTACTAACACTAGAAACACAATGGGACCATGTTTTTAGTATGACCTGACGGGGGCTGCTCATGACCCGTGAGGGACTTGTGAACCCGAAGGTGACACGTGCTCTGCGTTCCTGGCAGTTTCATCCACACTGCTTGCCCTGCTGGAGGCCTCTGGGTGGCCGATTCCCTGTTTGTCTTAAGTGTAGACCTTTCCTCTTGCTTCAAACCAGACGCCTGGCCTTGCCCTACACGCTTGCATCTCTTCCATGTGGCTTCCTTTCCTAAGTCCAGGTCGTGACTGTCTCCTCCCCTTGTCCAGATTCTCTACTGGATGGCCTCTGTGACCCTTGAGACCTCAGCTCACACACACACACACACACACACACACACACACACACACACACACACACACACACACGGAGTCCTTCAATTCTCTTTGCTCTCTTAGCCTCTGGGTGGTTCTGACACCATACTCATTACCTCCTCATAAGATACTGAGTCCCAGGGAGTAAGAGGCAGGGCTCCTATCTGCACGTCAAACCCTCATACCATCCCACCTCTGATGGACTCTCATCCTCCAACAGAGACCCTGATACACGGCCAGAATCAGGAAGATGGCTGAGCTGATGAACGCATGAGCACATGGGCTGTGCTGCCTCCAGAAGACAGACATCCTTAGGGGGGTAAGGTCCTGCTCCTGCTCCTCACTGTCCTCCTCCCTCTGCTCTTCCTCTGTCCTCTTCCTCATCATCCTCTTGTTGTTGCCGTTATCATCAAAGTTCCCCCCTTTTTCACTCTTGCTGTTTGTCATCTTGTTGCTCCCGCTGTTGACATCTTCATCCATCTTCTGTCTTCCCCGTAGACAGTACACGTGACGGCATCCCTCTCCCCTGAACAGTCGTGACTCACCCGTCAGCTGGGGTTGAACCTCTGCTCTGCATTTCATTCACACCACAGCCCACAGTTAGCCCTGGAGTCAGGTGGGTTGGATTCATTCTCCGCACTAAGTGTGTCATCCTTGGATAATTAGTCCACATTCCTGGTCTCCTTTTCCTTGCATCTAAAAGGATAGAGAATAACAGTATCCACCAACAGGGATTAGTGGGGAGTAACTGAGAAAAGCATGTGACTGTTTCTACCATGCCCTGTACATTATAAACAACATGTGGTAGCTCCGATGACAGGGGTGCCACCGCACCCAAGGTGGGTGGTCAGGCCCCATTTCTGGTCATGATGCAGAGGAAATGTGAGGCACTTGCTCATTCAAGTTGCTCCCTCTTTCACCCTGCAAATGAGCCTCTCCTGAGCCTTATGCCGGGCCTGGTCTTCTCGGGGATGCAGCACAAAAAGACACGTGGAATTAAATGAGCCTTCTGAGCAAAGGTGTTCAGAGAAAATTCTCATGCATATGGACGTGGGAAAGCCTCGATCACTGTATAAGCAGTAGAGTCATTGGTTTCCAAGGAAACATGGCTTATCTACAGTGACTTGTGCGCTTCCAGCCTTGGACACTTCCTAAGAACCATCCATCAGATTTTCAGGCAGAGCCTTGGCCAGGGCAGTGAAGGGCGGCCTCCTACCCAAGCTTTCTCTGGATAAGTCAAGGGTATCCAGGCTGAGCCAAAGAGCTCCTTCCCTGACCCCTCCAGAGAAGCTGCCACCACCCCTGAAATGGGCCAAAAGTATACCCTCTATACCCTTGTGTGCCCTTTTACCTCCTGATATACAGAGGCACTCTTCTGTACCTGGGGACCTCTCCAAAGGCAATCAGCCAGGTAAAGACACCAAGAGAACACTTTGCTGCTGTTGTTTTCTTTTCTTTCTTTCTTTCTCTTCTTTTTTTATTTTTAGTTTTTGAGACAGTCTTGTTATGTAGCCCAAGCTGCCTTCAAACTCCCCATCCTTTTACCTTATCCTCCAAAGTGTGGCATGTACCCCTGTGCCCAACTTTAAATGGGTGTAAGCCATGGTCTCTCCAGGGAGAAGCCGGAAATAGTATGGCAAAGGAGAACACTTGAATGATTTACCCCTGATTAATAAATGTTATCTTTATTGAATATAATAAAAAAGATGCAAGATAATACAGCCAGCAATACCACAGAGCACTCGCATGACTCACAGAGTCCAGCAACACAGCCAAGCACAAAACCCCTACCACTGCCAGCTCTCAACAGGCAGCAGGAGAAGATCCTTTGCCTTCCTGCCCTAGACAAAGGCTGGCTCCGTCTGATTTCTCTGCCTGAAGGTCCCTGGACACTTGTACCATCAGTAACACTTCACAGAGCCTTCAGTCCTAACAAATAATTAGCTAAAATTGAACCAGGGATCTCTTACATGTATGTCATAGGTCTGATATGAATAATGAGGCAGAAGGTTAACGGTGGGTCAGAGACAGCTCCCCGTCTTCCAGCTTATTTATTCAGCGAAATGAGAAATTGATCACATTATTGCGGATAGGGGGAGCCTGATTCATCGCAATCAGTCTGGAATTGGCAGTTTTGACTGTGGGCAATTTGGAGACATTACTTATGCCTGAATAGGCCAGGAAGGTCATTTATAGCTTGTTAACACCTTTCCAACCTCCGCCTCCCTCTTCGCTTTGTAACCAGGGCCGGATTCAAGATCTCAGAGTTGAGAGTGGTGCTTGATATAAAAGCAAAGGCATGGTGAGCGACCTCCACCCCCTGCTCCCCAAGCCTCTTGTCCCTTGTTCAGGCCTGTTTCATACCACTGTGGCGTGCACCGCGTTGGCTATGGTACCCAGCACCATCGCTGCAGAGATGAGAGGGAAACTGTGGATAAAACCAGCCACGCCTCTCAAGAGGGAAGTGGGGGCACTTGGTCTCATGCTAGACTCTGGGATTTTTCTAGGCTCCAGGCCAGCTCTGGACTTGCAGGTAAAACCTAATAAATGTGGCCTGGAGGGTGACTACAACGAACTTCCTGGGCGATAATGCTAGCTGACCAGGGCTCCCTGAGTGCAAGGTGTTCTTGGACAGCAGGGCTCCACAGCTGCTCATGTACATTGCTATGAAAGAACACCAGGGACTGAGTCACTTGTTTTTAAAAAAAATGTGCAAATGGATTTGACTCACAATTCTGGAGGCTCAAATGTCCAAGAGATCAGGCAAGGGGTGGGGGGGGGGTGTCCTTTGCTATATCATCTTCCTGAGGAGAAGGAGGGAGGGAGGGAGGGAGGGGGGAGAGAGAGGGAGAGAGGGACAGAGGAAGAGAGAGAGAGAGAGAGAGAGATTGAGAATATGCACCTTGGCTGTGATTTAGCTGTTGCATATTAGGCTACATCTTCCAATGCTGTTGCACCAAAAATTAAATCAATTACTTGCATTCTTTTTCTTTTCTTCCTTTCTCCCCACACCGCCTCTTATGGTCTTATATAGCTCAGACTGGCCTTGTAGCTGAGAATGATCTTAAACTTGTGATCTCCCTGCCCCTTCCTTCACTAGGTGCTGGAATAGAGCCTAGGGGTTGTAGATAACACACAAGCACTCTACGGACTCAGCTACCGTCACAGCGACGCTAGGGATTACATTTCTAACACAAGTTTTTGCAAGCCCTAGAAAGAGACCTGGTTGTGAGTTGCACTAGGAGTCATGTCATAGAGGGCCTTTTAAAAACATGGACTTTGAGCTGAGTGCAGTGGCACACCCTTGTAATCCCAGCACTCAGGGAGGCAGAAGCAGGCGGAGCTCTGTGAGTTCAAAGCCAGCCTGGTCTACAAAGGGAGTCCAGGGCAGCCAAGGTTAAACAGAGGAACCCTGTCTTGAAAAACAAAGCAACAACAACAAAAATGGACTTTGAACCCAGATTCTTAGGCACAGTTTCCTCATCTGGGAAGTAGAAGCCATAACAGAATTTGCCTTTAGTTGTCAAACAAAAACATACAACCACTTAGAAATCACGCCTGGTGTATTCTTTTCTTTAACATTGGTTTTTCTGATTGTTGTTTGTGTGTGGTGCAGACACATATCTTTATGGAGGCCAGAGGAGAGTGTTGGGTGTCCTTTAGCACCTTTTTTATTCCTTTGAGGCAAGGTCTCTCCCTGAACCCAAAGTTCAGGTTTTTGGTTAGACTGGAGGCTATCAAGTCCCAGTGATCTTTCTATCTGCCCTTTCCACCTCCCACCCACAACTACCAGGTGCTAAAGTTACAGGCATAAGATACCATGCCCAGCTTCTTACATGGCTGAAGGGATTTGAACTCAGGTCCTCATGGTTGTACAACAATCACTTTTACCCACTGATCTGCCTCTCCAGCCCTATGCAAGAGTCAGTCGACATGTTCCACATGCAACAACTATCACCACCATCACCACCACCACCATCATCATCATCATTATCATCATCACCACTTTTATGATCAGGATGCCTAAAAGACATCTTTACTAGACCTAGGAGAACTTATTACACACACACACACACACACACACACACACACACACACACACACACACTCACAAACTTAAAAAGGAAAAAGCATGTTGTATTGATTATCAACCATTACATGCCCAACCAACCAGACTTCAGACACTCATTGACTTCTGACAGCAACCACGTGTTCTGTGGTTGACTGTACTCAGCTGGAAGGTCCTTCTGCTGGCCTCCACAGGTGTCTGTCATGCAACTGTTGCCAAATGATCGCTAGGGTTAGGGTGTATGTGCACGCTTGTAGTGGATGATAGCTAGGGTTAGGGTGCATGTGCACGCTTGTAGTGGATGATAGCTAGAGTTAGGGTGTATGTGCATGCTTGTAGTGCATGATCGCTAGGGTTAGGGTGTATGTGCATGCTTGTAGTGCATGATCGCTAGGGTTAGGGTGTATGTGCATGCTTGTAGTGCATGATAGCTAGGGTTAGGGTGTATGTGCATGCTTGTAGTGCATGATCGCTAGGGTTAGGGTGTATGTGCATGCTTGTAGTGGATGATAGCTAGGGTTAGGGTGTATGTGCACGCTTGTAGTGGATGATAGCTAGGGTTAGGGTGTATTTGCATGCTTGTAGTGGATGATCGCTAGGGTTAGGGTGTATGTGCACGCTTGTAGTGGATGATAGCTAGGGTTAGGGTGTATGTGCACGCTTGTAGTGGATGATAGCTAGAGTTAGGGTGTATGTGCATGCTTGTAGTGCATGATCGCTAGGGTTAGGGTGTATTTGCATGCTTGTAGTAGATGATCGCTAGGGTTAGGGTGTATGTGCACGCTTGTAGTGGATGATCGCTAGGGTTAGGGTGTATTTGCATGCTTGTAGTGGATGATCGCTAGGGTTAGGGTGTATGTGCATGCTTGTAGTGGATGATCGCTAGGGTTAGGGTGTATGTGCATGCTTGTAGTGCATGTAAGCATGTTTTTGTTTTTATCCCAAGTGTGGGACGGGGAACAGACTTGTGAGAAAATAGATGATGTTTATCCACTAGAAGACAAACCACCTCATGTGGGGGCTTGGTTTTTGTAAGCTGAAGTACATTTTAGTACACACTCTGAGAGGATTTATATATGCCCAAAACAGAAGGCAGAGCTTTTTGGGTCTTGGTATTCTTTGACTGTTCATTGCTCCACTTCAAGACTCTCCTAGAGAGATCATTCCAGAGAACACTTTGGGGTTCCAGGTTCCAGCTGCTGTTCCAGGTTCTGGCAGCAACTTTGGTTGAATTGCTGGTCTGCTGAATCCTGCTGACTATGCCAGGGGAATTGCTCCCAGGATCTGAGTCCAAAAGGATCTACTTCTCCTATTCCCATTAACCTCTTTTCTCTCCCATCCAGGGTAGGTGGGTTGGAAGGGAGGTATTACCATTAAAGAACTTCAAATAAAGTAGGTTTGGAAAAGGTCAAAGCCTACACATGCTCTTCTGGGACACAAGGACGGTTGGGTTCCTGTTTACCACCCCAAGTGGTTTCAGAGAAAACTGGTCTCCATAGGGAGTAGTCTGGCAGCACACTGGCACGGGCCACTCCAGTGGTTTAGCATCTTTGAGCCTGTGATCCAGGTATTCGTATGTAGAGGGATGACTGGTGACTGTTGTATTCTGATTCTTTCTTTCTTTCTATCTATCTATCTATCTATCTATCTATCTATATCTATCTATCTATTTATCGATCTAATTATCTATACTCTCTTTCTCCTAGTGTGTGTACATGCATGTGTGCATGTGTATACATGTATGTATGTATGTGTGTGTGGGCACATGTGTGTGTGTGTGTGTGTGTGTGTGTGTGTGTGTGTGTGTGTTGGATCAAATCTAGGACTTTGCAGATGCTTGACAGGTGTCCCACAACTGACTTCACCCCCAGCCCCAGCCCCATCCTTAATATCATCAAGTACATCTTTCTTTCACCAGGGAACACTCAAAAGCACCAGGTGCTGCTGGGCCTATGCTTGTACCCTGGTGCTCCCTTGACAATCTGCAGACAAGTACTGTTTCCCATGTGGGCTCATCTTTAATGTCCTCTGTGTGCTTACCTTCACGGAGTCCCAGAGGCTTATTTTTCCCAAGGAAAAGAATAACCTTTCTTTATTCAATTCCAGTTGTCTTTAAGCCTGAGCCAGCTCTGCTGCAAAGAACAGATCCAAGGCCCCACAGACAAATGCCGGGCCTTGGACAGATGACAGACTGTGCTATGTAGCAGGGACCGTGGGGGCCAGGGCCAAGACTGTTGGTGGTCTCTGCTGTTTTCTCACCTCTCAACCATTAGCAAGAGTGTACACACACAGACACACACACACACACAGACACACGCAGACACACACACACACACACACACAGGAGGGATCTTCATCCTCCTCCCAGTCACCCGCCACCCCCCCGCTAATTTTCTTTTCCTGCCTTTAGAATAAACATTCTGGAGCCTGGAAGATTCTATAATGAGTTGAGCCTCTTAACAGTCTATTTTAATAAAACTCAGCTCTCTGGCTATACAGAGACCGTAAACCATGCAGGTCCCAGCAATAATACGTTTAGTAACCCTGCTTGATAAAGTGGAAATGTTTGCATGTTTCAAATTATGAGCGATTTAAAGTAGGAAGCCAGCAAACCAGCTCTTGGGTTATGAAGCTTGACATTGTTAAGCCTTAAGAGAGCATGCACTTCAAAGTATCCTGGCTTGAAATAAGTCCTGTGTGGGGCTCCCAGGAACCAGCAGGGATGAGCTGCGGCGCCGCCGGAGCGCGGAGCACAACGCTGCCTGGCGGACAGAGTGTCAGCCCTTTGGAAAGAGGCAGGAGCTTTGTTCAGGAACATGTCACCCAGAGAAAGCCCCGCTGGCCCCCAGCACCTGCCCCTCGAGGCACAGACAATCCTGAGGTCCTGGTGAACTTGACGGATTTTAGAAGCATGATTTAGCATTGCCAAAAAGTTCAGATAAATGAAGAGTATTTCAGGGAAGGCCTGGGCAGAGGCTGGCCACTGGATCCTGCCAGAAGCTCTAAAGCAACTTTATCCCAATCCCTCTGCCTCGAGTTGTTTTATAATAGATTTTGTGGCTTTTTTTTTTCCATTTGAACAAGTGGGTTCTGCTTAGCTTGCTCTACCCTGGCTGGCCTCCTGTTTCCTAAATCCAACAGGCGTGTGCCTGCTTTAGAAAATCTACCTCACACTTGCTATTATATTTTCTTTGAGTGTGTGTGAGTGTGTGTGCCTGTGCGTGTGTGCAGGTGTGGGTGTGTGCATGCCCGTGTGCGCACACACACAGACATGCTCACCACCAGCACTAAGACCAACACCAATACCACTGTCACTCTCTTTTGTGTAGCTGGCTCTTTGCCACTTAGGTTTCAGCCCAAATTACATGCTGAGAAAGACCTTTTCTCTTCACCGCAGGACTCTCTTCTCATTGCCCGTCTCTTTGGTTTTCCTCTTTGAGTATTCACTGTTATCTCCTAATTATTTTGCTTATGTGTTCTCTTGTTTGTTTACTGTCCATCCTCTCTAATGGCATGTTGATTTCATGAGAGCAGGGAGCTTGTTACTCTTGCTCACCACTGGGTGGCAGATAGTATGTGCTCAATAAATGCTTGTAGGGTTGCATTGGAGAGGTAGATGAATGAATGGGTTGGTGTGTGGATGTATGGATGGGTGGGTGGACTAATGGATAGATGGGTGAGTGGACAAGGTGGATTTGTAGGTGGGTGGATGGAGAGATGAAAGGATGGGTGGATTCCTGCCAACATGAATGGGTAGGTTGGATGGATGGACACATAGGTAGAGAGATGAGTAAATGATTTATACGGCTTTTCAAAGTCCAAGACTATGATTATGAGGATGAGCTCAGTTTGAAACAGTAACTGTGCTCTTTGGTACCATAGGCAGTGCCCCCAGTAGCACAGGTACATGAGCTCATAGTTTCTTTAGTGGAGAGGAGCTGCTGGCACTCAAACTTTCCCCACTTGCGCCTCTCTCTCTCTCTCTCTCTCTCTCTCTCTCTCTCTCTCTCTCTCTCTCTCTCTCTCTCAACATTATATTTCCTTCCACTTATTTTCCCATGGTCCATGGTGAGAGATACAATTTCTATACCTTAAAAAAAAATAATTGCACCCACTCTGGATCCCCCATTCCCAGGTGGCACCCCTAGTCCCACAGGAACAAAGACCAGCCTGTTCTTGGCTAGACAGCCGATCCAGGCACAGCTACTGTGTGGTATGTGACCCTGCCCGGCTGGCTGAATTCTCTAGCTGATAAGAGCACTCCTCTCATTGCTGGTGGGGAGCAAGCAAATTAGAGAGGGGAGATCTCCCGCCTGCCAGCCCCCTCCAGCCCCCCAGCCCCCTCCCCTGTGACTCACTCTGTCTCTGTCCCCAGGGCAGACACCCTCATTTTCCATAGTGTCTCCCTCTTTCCTCACCCAACCCAGTGTGTACCTAAACCAGCTAGGAGTACCCTTTCCCTGAGTATCGCTTGACGTGGCCAAGTAAAACTAAAGATGCCTCCGTGGAGTGAGGGCAGACAGTACGGGACCCGAAGCCCACAGCACACAGCTTTTGGGAGGCTGAGGCAAGAGGACTACTGTCTCTAAAACCCACCAAACCAAAACCAAACAACAGATCAGTAGCACAGGCACCAAGATGGGCCAAGGCCATGGACACACTTCCTCAGTCTCTTGCTCTGGCTACTATAGCTCTTTAACCAACAGCCTCACGGGATTGCCCTGCATTTGACCCAGCAAGACCCCTGGATTCAGAGAGGGCTTTCCAGGGCCAGTGTGAACTTTGCACAGCTGTCTTCCTCTTGTTTCTGGGGGCTTCGGAACTGTGTAAACAGGCACTCTCCAGAGCTGTTCATCATAGCATAATGGACACCAGGAACTAGGGTGCCCAGGGGCTGGGGATCAGGACACCTGCACCCACGCCCCGTGATGAAAAATGAGGGCAGCCGTGCATGGGGTGACATTTGGGCTGTTGACTATGGAATACGTCTACTATCCGTTCAACGGGAAGCGTGATGGTTGCAGTGAAGCTTAACAAAGGAAATGCCATGGGGCATTTAGTAAGCTCACGTCAGCAGGACTGATGTGAGAATTATCGTGTCGGGAATAGCACGTTCGCTTGTGTATGGTAAATGTTGGCGTGTGAGCGCTATGCATGGAGAAGCTGAGGAAGACGACCACATTTGCTGTTCCTCCCCCAAAGCAGGAGTTTGGACCCTCTGCTCAGGGGGTCTTCAATGCCCAGGGAAGCTACGTGCTTCCTGTGCTCTGAGGACCACTACTCTGAGGGAGGCAGAAGGTGGGGTTCCACGAGGAGTGACAGTTCTTGAAAAGCCACAGAGATGTCCTTTGTGATGCTGCTTTGAGCTTGTCTCCAGAAGGACACAGCTTCCTGAACAGTTGAATAGTTGACCAGAGTTCCCACCTACTCATGGCAGCTTGTTAGGAGTAAAGGGAGCCATCCACAGTCTCACAGCTGCTGGCAAGCATGGGTGATATTTATACTAAGGGACAAAGTAGCTTCCATGTTCAGCTGGGTGAATGAGTGATCATCTGAGTAGGGCCACCCAACCTGACTGGGGTGTCATGACTCAGAGTTTCGGGAAAAATATGTGACTGACCATCATCATAATCAGGGCGTTCCCACTCATTCTTTCTAATGATCCTGCCCCCCATGAGTCTGCTTTGGAAGAACAGTTTCCAGGGCACTGGTGTGACAGCTCAGGGCTAAAGTGCTTGCTGTATAAGTGGAAGGGTCAGAGCTGAGATCCTCAAAGCCGTGGAGATGCTGGGCGGGCATGGCAACCCATGTGCACACACAGCCAAACGCACATGTGTGCCTACACACATGCAAATATGAATGCACACCGCACACACACGGGGGGGGGGGAGAGAAAGTAGAAAAATCAAACAATAAAAAGAATAAAGACAAGAATAATTTCCAGGGAAGACCCAAGCTGTGTTCTTCTTATACCCTGCTCTTTCAAGTCTCTCAGCCACTCTAGGCACAAGGTGATGGACGATGGTGATAGCTCTCAGGAAGCTAGCTGGATAGGAGGCAGAGCACAAGATCTCTGTGAGTTCAAGACGAACCTGGTCTACAAAGCAAGTTCAAAGCTCCATAGTGAGATGTTATCTTAAAAAATAAAGTGAAGGGGTTTCCAGAGACTGAAACGCCAAGCAAGGACGACGTATGGACTGGACCTAGGGCCCCTACACAGATGTACCAGATGAGCAACTTGGTCTTCATGTGGGTCCCCTAGTAAAGGGAGCAGGGGCTGTCCCTGACAAGGACTTTCTTGCTTTTCGATCACTTCCTTCTGCTGTGGTTCCCTTACCAGGCCACCATGGTAGAGCATGCGTCCAGTCCTGATGGGACTTGCTTTACTAGAATGGGTAGGGGGGCGGCTCCCTTTTCTGAGGGGCAGGGGAGTGGGGACACAGGGAAAAGGGGGGGAGGGTGGGACCGGGAGGAAAGGAGAGAGGAGGCTATGATTGGGATTAAAGTGAATAAATAAATTATTATTTTTAAAAAGAGAAATGTTTTAAAGCAAGCATGTTCAGGTCCCTGACTTCCAGGGACAGGTACGGGGTCTGTTGGCTCAGCAAAGCTGTTTCTGTACTTGTTCTTTTCGACTTAGTGTCCTATTCTCTCTCTCTCTCTCTCTCTCTCTCTCTCTCTCTCTCTCTCTCTCTCTCTCTCTCTCTCGGCTCCAGGGATATCTCCATTAATTTTCTCTTCGTCTTTTTTTCTAATCCCCCAATCTTTACCATTCTTAACAGTTTCTTTCTGATATTGGGTCAGTACAAACCAGTCCATGGGGAGGTTTTATTTATTGGACACCTACTGAGGGCATCGCAGAAAATCAAGCACAGTCTCCAAACACCATACCACTTTCTGCCTAGCAAGAGGGCAGCCCGTGGGTAACTCAGAGGGAGAAAGGCAACAAGTGAATGGGCAAGCAGGGTGGGGCAGGTCCACGCTGGGCAGGGAGAACACGGGTGGGTGGATGTGAAGCAAGAGACTCCTACTACAGAGATATGAGGGAAAGTGGGAGTTATTTAGGCCTAAAGAAGGAAGAAATGAGAACGGAGTGGAAACTGCTTCAGGAAGCAAGGAGGAGAGAGGCAACATCAGGACTTAACAAAATCGCCTACAGTTGTCCAACTAAGATGTCTAGGGAGAGCTAAGCTCTGGGTCACCTCCCAAAAAAAGATAGTGGGGGGGGGGAGCAATGCCGGCTGCAGCAGACCACCGGGTCCAGTCCAAGGTGAGGCAGGGGTCCTGGGAGTTCAGGTAATGAGGGGTCAAAGTGGGCACAAACACTGCATCATTCCAAGGCAGTCTAAGTTCTCTCTCTTTGAATCTGAGGTGTTCCTGTGACCCACTTTAATCAGAGGGAGTGTCCTCAGACTTGTAAGAACAGTTTGACTAAGCCAATTGCTTTTCCTCTGAGAGCACAGTAGCTGTTCACTGAAGCCCGAGCAGAACAGAGAGCCATTTCCATGATGATAGTCAGCCCAGGAGCTCTGGCCAACAGCCCCCAAAGGACATCTAACCCACAGACAGCGTCAACTGTCACCCATGTGGGAGAGCCATGCTGCTTATTCCAATTGAATCCCCAGAGGTTGATAGCTCCAGCTAGAACGCCCCCCACCCTGACCCCCGCTCAGCCCAGTCACCCCACAAAATCCTCAGCCACAGCAGATGGTTGCTTTTCTGAGGCACCAAGTCCAGGGGGATGATAGACAACTGAGATGTCACACCTCTAATGCTCCGAGGTCAAGGCAAAGGCCAGTCAGTCAGTCACCTGGCCTCAGCCAGCTCACGCTGAAAGCAGCTTCCGGTGCTTAAGACTGTAACTCCTCTAACAGGTTCCCCGGCCACCCCACACACACCCTGTTTTCCCCCCACCCTACCCCCTGTCCCCAATGTCCAGTTCTGACAGAACCTGTTTTTTGAGATACTTGGAAGGAGAAAGAGACAAAAGCCATAGGAAATGGACCGGGACCCCTGCTATCAAGAGGTTTGCTCTAGGAAAGCCAACCTCCCCTTCTTGACAATGGGAGCCACAGTTTCTCTGGACCCTGCCAGCTTAAGAGTGTTCCGCAAAAACACACATTTTGTCTCCCCAGAAGACAGCCCACACAGAAACTTGAATTTATGCCTGGGCTGGGTCATTCCCGAGCCTGTGTTCTGAGCCATTCCTCAAAAGCACCAGCTTCCTGGGAGTCAGAACCGGGGCTTTGGGTGCTGCAAGACAGACAGCGTCAACTCTTCGGGATTCTTTCCCTATACAAGGGGATCTCACCTGTGCTTAACCTAGGAGGTTGCAAAGGTGGTAGTGTACCAACGTACAAGCCTCTGCTGCCTCTCTCCCTTCCACTCCGGAGAAAGCAGGCCACATAGAATGTTTGGACTTGCCAGATCCGTCATGGCAGAAGCTTGGCTCTGAAGCCTCAGGCAGACATCCTACTGAAGAGACATAAAGGGCCAGGCTCTACCATGAGCGAGAATTTGTTGTTCTGAAGTAGGAACTTGCAAGCTGCTAAGTATTTTAAGCTCACGATCCTTGCCAGCTGCCCAGTTTTGTAGCACCAAGGCGAGTGACCATGGCTGTGCTTCATTAAAACTTTACTTACGAGGCAAGTAACAGGTCAAAGTCAGACTGCAGGAGCCTGTAGGTAGGTAGATTTCCCAGGGCGAAGGTGTGTGGCGGTGCAGTTCTTGTTTTTGTTTTGTTTTGTTTCTCATAAGCAGTGAAGTAAAGGTATGCCAAAATATTCCTCTGGCTTTGGAGCAACTAGCATAGTATAAAGCCTGGATCCACGCCAGACTTTTAGTTCAGTTATTTACCACCATGGAAGTGGTTTTGAGAAATAAGGTGATTCATTTGATACAAAGACAGCAACAAAACACAAAACTCAACAACAAAACAGACAAACAACAACATTCAGTGTAGTGGCTCTGTGCCTGTGCACAGTGATGCATCTGTCTCCTTGGGAACTCCATCGCCCTTAGTAAAGTCTTACAGAATACGGGCAGGTTTTGAAAATACACAGAGGGGATGAATGTTTCATGGTCCAATTTGTTTGGGAATGTGTCCATGGTCTTCCTGGGGACGTCTGACAACTGAGCACGTATCCAGGAGACTGCAAACTCCTGGAGCACAAATCCTGTTAATCTTGATTAACTCTGAGTTTTTACAAACTCACTTGGCCACAAAAACTTAATAGCTCATAGGTTAAAACACATGGTCTGGATCCAATAGAATAAGAGCAATACCACTTCATTCCTGGGCTTGGTGTGGAGAGCATGGCAGGAGACATAGGGCCTGTGCCCTAACACCAGGTACAGGGTGCAGCTACTGAGCTCAACGTACCCAGGAAATGCTGCTGAAGAGAAGAATATAGACATAGCTCAGTGTGTCTCCTTCCGCTAATTCTCACAGAAGCTAACTCCATATCATACGGTGTCAGCTATATTTGCAGAATTGTTTTTAATTCTTAAGACTTGCAACCATGGTTGTGGCCCATGTTGGAGCTGTGCGGAGGTGGGGATGTCTCTTGTGACACAGCAGGGCCTCGAGGAACTTTCCAGCATGGTGAGCAGGTGGCTATCTGTGCCCTGGAGAGGGGCCGCATGGAAACAGTGGCCTACAAGGGCTTGTAGGTGCCGGTGGTCTGACCATCCTCCAGGCAAGACCCTTTCAAGCCCCCTTTCGCAAAGGCCAGAGGCCCCCCCGATATTGACCCGTGCTTTAAGCCCTTGGACACTTCAAAGAAAGAAGATTAGGAGGCAGACTCAGAACCCGCTCCCCAGAGAGAATCATTTGTCCAGGAGTTGATATTATTGATGCGAGTGGAAGCTGCGAGGAGCGTGTAATTTCTTTAATAAAAGTCAGGTTGAGGCTGGCCATGACTCCAGAGCTTTCCTGCTTCCTCCCAAGTATCCCTGGGGCCGGCAGCCTCCTATGATCCCACTGATGTTTGATCAGCTATGCGTCTTCTCCGGGGCAGCTCAGGCAATGAGAACTGTTTCGCTCACTGGCTGTCTCCAGAGTTTCCCTTAAATTCTTTGTTTCCTTCAGAATTCATTATGGACGACATAATTACGTCTCTCTTCTCTCCTAACCGAGCACATACCTTACAAACGGGGATTTGCGACCGGGTCTGGAGGGAGGCTGCAGGCGTTATTTCCCCCACCCCAGGCTCTCTGTCCAATTGGCTTGTCCGTCCCCAATTTCTGTCTGGTTTGGGGCACTGACAGAAAGAGAGAGAGAGAGAGAGAGAGAGAGAGAGAGAGAGAGAGAGAGAGAGAGAGAGAGAGAGAGAGCAGTTAAGTCCCTGAGATGGGAGCTTCTGAGGGAAGACACACCACCAGTAGGGTGTCACCATGACAGCTTGTTGTTCTCAAGCTTGGACATTTCATTTCCGTAGGATCACTATAGTTCCTTGCTTAAAAGCAAGAGTTCCAGCTTTGTATAGTAGTGCATGCCTGTGTTCTCAGCTCTCTAGGGGCTGAGGCAGGAGGATCTCAAGTCTGAACCAGACTGGGCTATATAGTGAGACCCTGTCTCAAAACAAAGACAATGATGAAATCATCTTAAAGCTAAAATTTTTATTGGATGGTTGCTTTCTAGCCACAGAGAAAACAGCAGGAAGGGGTTTGCCACATGACGACTTGTCAACACCAATATAAGGCATTTACTATCAGAGACAGACACAAGAGAACCCATTTGTTTCATTTATTCATTCACTTATTCATTTCACTCGGTTTCTCCCTGTGCTGGACTTCAGTTGATGTGATTACAGGGCAGGAGCAACAGTAGCTTATATTTGTCCAGGGCATCTTACACGGTAGTATTATCTCATGTGGTCCCATCAGCTCGTAGTATCCGCTCTTTTACAGAAGAGGAAAATAAAGCCCAGGGAGGCTACAGGGCCGCCCAAGGCCAACAGAGCGGATGCACGCTTTCAACGGTAGCCTTCAGAAGACAAAGCTCTGAGATTTGGCTAAAGTGTCGCACTGTCACCGATGGCTTGCAAGATCCTTTTTCCCGTGGAGTTTGCATTTGCTTAGCAGGGGGGACAACAGTGTGGAATAAAGGCACATGGAGACTCAGTAAGCAGACAAGATGGTTCCCATGAACAATAAGAGCTCTGGGACACCTCGGGCACAGTGGCGTGGGAGGCATGTTCAAGGGGAAACTCAAGTCCTTCTGTGGCTCATTTCATCATACAGTTAGCAGGTAGCACTTAGCGTCACGTGCAACCCCTGCATTTCCCACACAGGTGGGGCTAGGCTGCTGGGTATGAACCAAGTTGTCCTCTGGGGGATCCCCAGATTCACCAGCACACACCCTTCCAAAGACCCTAGTCACTAAAGCACTCAACTAGCGGCAGATTGGCTCGGCCCCTCCCAAAGACAGTGACTGGTATCGAGAGGCTAGAGGGGAGGAACCCTGAGAACACCCTGTAATACATGGGGAAGCATCACAAGAAAGAATTATCCTTTCCAAACAACCAAGTGTGGGAATCGCCACACTAAAGCAATAGATGACAAGGGATGGATGGATGGCAGATGGATGATAGAATGATGGAAAGAAAGACAGATAGATTATGATAGATAGATAATAGTTAAGTAGATAGTCTATAGATAAATAGGTAGATAGATAGACTATGATAGAAGATAGATAATAGACACATAAGGAGATAGATAAATTAGATTAGATTATTATAGATGATAGATAACAGATATATTGGTAGACAGACAGACAGACAGATAGATGGACAAGCAGATGAACTGGTGGCTAAACAGATGGAAAACTACCCTCATTGTGTGACGACTTTCTGTACTCCACAAATCCAAGCAAGATTTATGGAGACCAGAACTTTGGACAATTTTCTATAAAATTTTCCATCAAAAAATAAAAATAAAAAATAAAAAAAACAAAAAACAAAACCCCTCCAGCACAAGAAGCAAGACCAGAAAGTCTTCCTCACTTAGGATGGTGTACCACACCCATCTGAGAGAGGAAGCCTCGCCATGAGACATGTGGTGAAGGAGACGAGACCCCTTCTCCATTTGCGTAACATTGATAATCCAAACCATCTCCCTGCTGGGGTCTTCTCTGATTGAACCGATGCTCTCTTTCATCCCTGCCAGGAGGAGAAAAGTCATGCTTCCAGCCCAGGCTGCTGTTTCATCTGCTAGACCAGCCTGTGAGCTAAGCCAAGTTTCATTAAAAATTATTGGTCTTATAACTTTTTTCTGTTTAAAGGGTCCCATATGGAACCAATATCATGATCAGATTGTAGCCACACAAAGCCAGTGGGTATCTGACCCACTGCTGCTTCCTGCTGGATTTAGAGTAAAGAGCTCTTTTGTAAGTGAGCATCTCAGGAAAGAAACGTCCACTTAAAGGGACTGAAGAGGTGATGCTAGCCTCGTGGTCCACATCCAGAAGTCCTCTCTGCTCTTTCTGTGGGGTCTGATTCCTGGACAGTCCCATGGTCCATCTCTGTGGGAGTTTCTGCACCTTCCGAGGGGCTGGCCATTGGCAGCTCTTCTCTGATTAAGACTATGTTGGGTGGATGAGAACATCAGCAAAAGTGTAAATAACATCTAATCGCACGTAGCCTTTGCACACATATTTTAACAGGCCCCCACCACCCTCAGATAGGTTGTATTTTATTGACTTGGAAGAAACATTGCATTATTGGGGGCTGGGGGGGGGGCGGGGAACAGCACAGATGTTGCCTAATGAACAGTTCTGTTTATGCTTCGTATTAAGCTCATGAAACATTTATGCAAATCTCACATTCACACAAGGTGAAAGAACCCGCAGTGTTATGGAGCCTACAGCAGGGCGACTTTTGTCTTGTTTTTGGTATTGCCTCCCCCCGCCCACTCCAGTGTTTTATGAGCGTGCCTGTAGCTGCGGGGGCAGGGAGGGGGGTCTCAGTTTAGGAGGACACAAGGGTCCTACAGATTTTCATCTCTTCTGTTTTCAGTTCTGTTATCATCCCTTCCAGCTGACTTCACATTTTATGATGCTAATGGTGGGTGTATGGTTTGGAGTTTCTCCGCTGTCAGCTGGTCAGTGGGTCTGAGGGATATATTTAATAGAATCTGACAGCTGATGGAACTGGTTGCATTGAGAGCGGATTTGATATGTGGAGTGAATATGGCGATGCTGGGACCACCATAATAAAGGCCCTTCTCATTCAGCTCTTGAAGCCAATATAACTCTTTCTCTGTACACACCAGTACATGTGCATAAAGGACATGACTTATGGATGGCTTCTTCTGTATGCTGATTTGCAGGCCATTGAGATAGCATGTCAAAACAGATTAGCTGCCTGATGCAGCCAAGAAATTAGGAAAAGAACGTTTCGCAACTCTGTCCACTGATGCACATGTGTCTAACAGCAGAGCAGACACAGAGAGCCGAAAATTGTCCCTGATGGGCCACAGGGGGCAGGGCTCCAAGAGACGGCAAGGACACCTTGTGAGACCTTCCCAGACATGGTGGGGCTGAGAGCAGGATGAACTCGCAGCAACAGATGTCTTAGGCGTTGGGGTGGGCTTTGGCTGCCTCAGCCTGCAGAGCTAGAAGCTCGTGGAAACAGTACACAGACCTGTGCCCTGCAGTGGGAGGTAGCTACACACTCCTCCAGGCCTGCTCGCCTCGTAGTTACTGGAAAATGAAGCATGCATGAGGTGCTCAATCTATGCTGCATTTGACCTGTGTGGACCCAAGAGCCCTAGATGTCAAATCTTATTCCTATCAATCACACCCATTTCCAATATGCAGGAACTAAGAAACGGTTACGTAGTAAAAGGTACAAAGTTACATCCAACAACTGGGACAGACAGAGCTCAGGGCCCGATAACGGTCTTCTGCTTCTCTTTTTGTTTGGTGCTCGGCCAATAGTTTGTGTGTGTGTGTGTGTGTGTGTAATTTACATATGTGCATGTACATGTGTGCATGCCTATACATGGAAATGCATGCTTGTATGTATGTGAATGCGTGCACACACTTGTGCACACAAATGTACTGACAGACACCCATGTCTCCCAAGAGATGACAGAGTCTATCATTTTGGCCAGCCATGCCTAGGTCACAGCAATTGCTGTTTCTTCCTTTGCCAACCATGTGTCTTCCTTCTGTCCCTTGGGGCTCTTCTATAGCCCAAGAGAATGCTGTGCTGGCTTGCACCTTAACTCTAACTTCAGAGCCCACTTCACCTTCTCCCACCCACAAAGCCTCCTCACATCATCACTGCTTGGGGTGACGCGGTAGACAGTTGACGCCTCTTGATACCCTTTGTTCACCCATTGTCATCTTCCGGCAAAGACCGAAAATATTTTGGAGAAGTGAGCAGCCATGCCCTGGGTACCAGAGGAAAGCTGGATGCGAGAGGGCAGTCTCCTGCCGCCCGCGATATTTTAGGTCTGAAGTATAAAGCCTGCTATTGATCTGAGGCAACGTGACCAATTTTGAGTGTCCGTTAAAGCTCAAGGCTCTTGGACATCACATAATCCATTTCTCTTTGTTCTTCCTTCCTCCTCCACTCTCCTCCTCCTCTCTTGCTCCGCTCCGTAGCAAATATAGGAGATGTTGTCACCTCTCCTGCACCCATCCCCGCCTAGTCTTTTATCCCGCCTTAGGTGGGAAGCGGCACCTGCTGGGTGCTTCAGGGAGCCAAGCCCACGGAGAAGGAATCGTGAAAACGCAATGCCCATTCCTTACTGTTCAGAGAACTTTTGACAGCACCTCCAAGTGCCTGTGCAACAGGAAGAAAGGAGGCGTGAAGTAGGGAGAGAGTGACACAGAAAAATATGAAGTCTGGTCCAGTTTGCTGTAGATAATCATCTGTTGGATACTGAGATTTGGGGTGCAAATGGACCTGGGGGTTATCCAGACCAGCAATTCCTCTGAGTATATTAATAACCACTTGGGTTCGTGTGCCCCAGGGACATGAGGTGGCTGATACAGAGCATCATCTCTATAAAGAAATGGTCACGCACGCCCTCACATGCGCCCGCGTGCACGTGCTCGCGTACACACACACACACACACACACACACACAAAGCTGGCAATCCCAGCAGGCCAGGGTGATGGCTGAACCAAGATGTGGCACAGTTGGGACTGAGTGACAGACGTTTGCAAGGAAAACAGCAGTGTTTGCTGAGAAACACTGTTGGTGGAGGAACGGGCGGATCGGTGATGGTGATCCATAGCAAGCCGAGCACTGGGTGCGACTTTCTGTGTGGTGTTTGTAAGTCAGTTAACCTCTCTGAGCACCTCCTGTTCCCTCACTTATAATATGAAAGCCATGGGGGGAGATTGTAGTTGCTGTTGTTTTGTTTGTTTTGTTTGTCTTCTTTTATCTTGTAGGACGTTGGACAATATGGAGAGGGTATCCCAGCATTCCTTTGGTAAGTGCTGCCTGGACTTTAGTAGTGTTGCGCGGATGATGTGCTTTCAGTAACAGCTTTATCATGTTTTCTTGATACACCTCACTGTTTCTGAGAGTCAAGCACGGTTATTGTTTTTCACATGGGAAGACACAGGCTTACACATGTGCCCACCTCCCGGATCCCCGAGGAAGTGAAGACTACAGGGGAAGCGTGTCCAGGCTGGGATTGAGACAAGGGTGATGGTTAGAGACTCAGGGCAGAAGGACCCTGGGTGGACTCAGAGGGCAGAAGGGCCTATCAGAGTGTGACTTACAGAGTGTGAGGGAGGGATTTGCTTGATAACCATTTCCAGTGGTCCTTGGCTGACCTCAGCAGCCACCTTCCTGAGGTGAGCATGCAGAGCCAGTCAGGTGTTAAGGCTATGACAAATGGAGAGAACCAGTCAGGTATGACAATTGGACTCCTGTGCAGCTGTGTCGAGGGACTCAATCCCAGAAACAGACTACCACAGCAGCTCCTGGCTGCGGAGCCTCCATAGATGTTAATTCTCATTTTCCTGTCCCCAGCCCCTTTCATCCTATACTGCGCTTAACTTGCAGTCGATTTCTCCCTTCCTTCGGAAACCACCTATTGCTGGACAGATCTCAGGATGGATCTCATGACCCAGGCGTGGGGCATCATGATTGGTTCAGGGATGGCCATACTACCTACAGCAGCCCAGTCAGAGAACACTTCAAAATTTAACAGGCGTCCAAATTAACACCCCCACCTCACACCACTCAGAGAGCTAGAATAAAGGGGATAGATGGTGATGATGTCAATAAGGACCTCTGTGCACCACTAGTAGGAAGATGGTGTGGAAAACAGGCAGGCAGCACCTTAAAAAGAAAATTTTAGGCTTATTATACATGTACCCAAAAGAAATGAAATCAGTGTCCACACAGTACATTTCATAGAGACACTGTGGGGATGGAGAGATGGCTCTGAGGTTAAGAGAGCGCCGTCGGTTCTTCCAAAGGCCTTGAGTTCAGTTCCCCAGCAACTACATGGTGGCTCACAACCATCTACAATGAGATCTGGTGCCCTCTTCTTGTGTACAGGTGTACATGCAGGAAGGACACTGTATACATAATAAATAAATAAGTAAATAAATAAATATTTAAAAAGAATTCGTTAAAAAAAATCCCAGCATCTCCACCACATTGGCCTGTAGGCAAGTCCGTATGGCATTTTCTTCATTAATTATTGATCTAGAGGTGTACAGCTCACAACACTGGCATTCCCAGGCAGGTAATCCTGGGCTGTATAGGAAAGTCTGAGCAGTGTCCTTCTGTGACTTCTGCTTTCATTCCTGTCTCTGAGTTCCTGACTTGAGTTCCTGCTCTGACTTCCTTCAGTGGTCAGTTGTGATCTAGGTATGTAGGCCAAGGGACACCCACTCCCGACTCAAGTCACAACTAGTCATGATGTTTATTGTTGCAGTAGAAAAAGGAAACTAGGACATTGTCTGAGTAGGGATTTCTGCCTGCCTCTGCCTCCCGAGTGCTGGGATTAAAGGTGTGTGCCACCATGCCCGGCTGGGTAAATAAAGTTTTATTGGGCCATGGACACATCTGTCCATTGGTACATTATCTGCAGCTGCTTTCTTTGTTTTCATCATGTGGGCTACACGGGTGCTGCAGGGTTTGTGACTGAAACGGAATATGGCTCTCCAGGGGGTGAGGGACAAGCTGACTCCGGTGATGGTTCTCTGAGACAAAAACGGAAACATGGCTAAGTTTCAGGAATATAGTTTATTTTTTGGTTGGTTTTTAACAATGTGTGTGGGAGTTTTGCCTGCTCGGGGACCACATGCTTGCAGTACCTGTTGAAGCCAGAAGGGAGCATTGTAGTTCCCTGGAACTGGAGTTCAGAGATGGCTGTGAGCTGCCACTTAAGTGCTAGGAATTGAACTCAGGTCCTCTAGAACAGTAGCCAATGCTCTTAACACTTGCACGTCTCTCTTACCTGATAATGATATATTTTCTAGATTTCCATAAATGTTTTATTCCTTGAAGATCAAGAGGAGGAAGGTATCCATTAGACCACACATGAGAGAAAATTCTAGGATAAGATGTTTCAAAATCTAAAGGCTTCTGATGGACCAAGTGTCAGGAATTAAGATCTGAGAGGCAGCTAAATTCCAACCAGGCTCTGGACAACGTGTGGGAAAGGCCTCATTGCCTCCCATTACTTTCTAGGAAAAAAAATTAAAAGAAATACTCCAGGTGGCTGATGAGTGATGCAAAGGAAAGAATTCAAATACCATGAGAGAGAGAGCGAGCGAGCATAAAGGAGACATTGCTGAGCCAAAACCCAAAAACCTTAAGGCTAATTTCTCATAATTGCAGTTACTGTGATTATAATATAATACAAGTGTCAAAAAATAATTCTGGAAAGAGATTAGACACAATGTAAAAATATATTAATTATAATATTCTGATTTTTAAAACCAGATGGGGCTGGAAAAGGAATTGATGATAACGCTGGTAATTACAGCTTCCATTTTTAGAAGTTACTGTGTATTATGCACAAAAATAATGCTATATAAATATTGTTTTTCATATGTCTTTGTGTATATCTCTGACACGAATTCCTTAAAGTATGTTCTTAGAAGGCAAAGCTCGCTGTGAGCCCCTTTAAACTGTGGACATAAGAGACTTTGAACCGTGGCCACAAGTGTGAGTGTCCACATTGCCACAGTCAGCACAAGTGTGAGGAGGGTCCACGTTGGCACACTCTTGCCAATCCTGCTTGCTCTCATTTTGCCAGTAACATTCTAAATAATGCATTAGAAATACAGACGCTCGGCCATTTTTGCTCAAACTAGAGCAAGCTGGAGATGGTTTGTTGCAGCAGTATCGCCTTCACAGCTTAGGTCCCCTTTCACTTCTTCTGGTGCACACACAAAGGCAGGCTTTTCGGGGGGCGGGGGCACGGTTCATTGTCCACAAAAGTTGTAGGAGGCAGGATTTGGTGGTATGTAAGTAACAATGACGGCTGTGAAATGCTTTCTTGGGACAAAATGCCTATGACAAACAGTTGAGGACCGTTAAATCACTCACCACATGTCCCCATGATAGATGTCCTGAGTTCATAAAAATCATATTCACAAAGGGTATCAGAGGTCCCAGAAATTTCTCACAGTATGGAACCCTGTAAAAGTACACACGTTCATCCTCCCAGCCACTTGGAGATTATTTGAGCCCAGAAGTCTGGGACACAGGAAAATTCCTTAAAAAACAAAAAACAAAAAAAACCCAAGGGCATTATATCAGTGGCCTGCTCAGCCCTGCAGTAGATTGGGGCTAACACAGAGACCCACAGAGAGACAGTGTGCGGAGAATGAGGGAAACTGGAGCGCCCAGCCCTAAGTGGGATGTCTTCATCAAACCCTGCCCCTCAAGACGCTGGGATCAGGTGTGGAGGAGAGGACGGGGCAGAAAGATTGTAAGAGGCAGAGCTGAGGATGACGTCAGTGAAAGACCGTTTTCCAGGCACAACAGGGCAGGTGCATATGCAAACTCACAGAGGGCTAACAGCATTCACAAAAGCTACGGAAGTTCAAGCTAGACAAAATGCCAGCATGAAGGAGAGGAAAGAAATAGGCATCAAGCCCCCACCCCAGCCAGGAAGCCCTTCAAAACAGATAGTTCCTTGGAGAGGGAAAAATAGGTTTCTTGAATGAAAAGGCAGTGGGCACATCAACCACATTCCAGGACAGGCCCAGTGTTCAAGGCTAGTTGGACAACACAACTGGACTAAAAAAAAAAAATTTTTTTAAGAGAGTAGAAAGAAAAACAAAATTGGAAGGTGGTGGTGGTATTTCGGAGGAGTTAGAGGAAGGGATAGAATATGATCAAAATATAGTTTGTGAAATTCTCAAGGAATAAATAAAAGTATTTTAAAGGAGATTGGGGTCCGGAAGGCACCACGCAAGCTTCCAAAGGAGGGAGGCAACCGACAGTCCTACCTACCTACGGCGCCTATGAACCGCACCAAGGACAGGCATGGCAGGATAACCCAGCAGGTGCAGTAGTGGCACACATACCTTGGTGGAAACCAACCGCTCTCTAATTGAACTTAAGACCTACTCAACAAGAAGTGTGCCACGCCTGCAAGTGGAAACCTAGCTAACTATTCAGGGCTGATGATGTCATAGTTATTGGAGGGTAGGCTGCAACAGCTAACTTACTAAGCCAGTATAACCCCTAACAGCAATCTATAAACACGTGTCCGCATACACACAGATAAGTGTAGTCGTCATCCCTCGCCAAGGAAACTTCTCTTTGCAATAGCTGAAGACCATTACAGAAAACCACAACCAAAAGATAGATAGGCAGGGCTGTGACACCAGTCCCAATGGGCACACCTACAAAACACTCCCACACTTTCCATCCCCTGTGGGAAAGGGAGCAGAAAGTTTCTAAGAGGCAGAGGAGCAGGAAGTTTACTGTAGGATGGTGTCTCCTGGTAACATCAGAAGCTACACATGTAAAGTGTCACCAACATGACTGCCCAAACATGAGCTGAACAAAGGGGACACCAGCGAACATGCCAAAGTGCACAGGAGAAGAGCCCATGAGGCCCCGTGCCCACATAAAGGACTCTAGGCAGCTGAGTAAAGCTGGGAGAGGGAAAGGAGGCTCTTCCCAGGAAAGAAGGCACCAGTTGGTGTCCAATGCCAAACATCCCTGAAAACATATATACAAGTAACATCAGACAACCTCAACAGGCTGTATTTAGGAGTCATATGTATATACAAAGACATATATGCATCCAATAACAACTGATGAAAAAGAGGCCGTTAATTTGAAGGAGAGTGGAAGGGGTGTATGGGAAGATTTGGAGGAAGTAAAGGAAAAAAGAAATGTTATAATTAAAATACAATCTCAAAAATAGATAAAAAGGGGAAGAAGGGAGTGTGGGGAGCTGGCGGGGGTGGGGGGAGATGGATCAGTTGATAGGAAGTTATTGTACAAGCTTGAGGACATGGATGTAATCCCCAGACTCCACATTAAAAGGCACAGCACGGTGAAACAGCACTTAGGATCCCAGCACTGGGGAGGCAACTCAGACAGATCCCTGAGGCTCCAGAGCCAGCTATCTTAGCCGAAATGGTGAGCCAGGCCAGTGAGCTGTTCTGTCTCAAAAAATGAAGTGGACAGCACCTTGATTTTTGGTTTTTGGGTTTGTTTTTTTTTTTAATAGAGAATGAAACCTGAGGTTGACCTCTGGGCTCCACACATGTGTACCTAAGCAGCTGGAACACACACACACACACACACACACACACACACACACACACACACACACACATATACACACACATACACACACATACATACACACACATACACATATACACACATACACACATACACACACACATATACACACACCCCAAAAATGAAAAAGAAAAGCTGCCATCCTAATTCTGTATTTTAAAAATATACAGTCAATAAGGACAGTACCGTGTATTAACAAGAGATGCTGCCCAGGTTGCCCTCTCTCTTCTTCTTCTTTCCATGTGTGCTATGGTCTCTACTTAAACTTCTTGTGCATGTAGTAAAGAAGGCAACCGATGTGTTTGGGTAAGAGAAAGAGGTGGAGACACAACCTGGCCCGTACATCCAGTCCCCAGGCCACCACAGCCCTGCCACCACCTACCCCATGCTTCTGTAAGGGAGAAGTTGGTCTTTTAAGCTGTTTTCTTGCTGTGAATCTTGCAGCTTTGTGGTTCCCCCCACCCCACTATGGGTGGTAAGGCTTCTCACAATAGCGTGGTCATTGATGTCTTCAGTGAGCCCAGTGCTGTGGAGAGCCAGCCCAGAGCCCTGGACTCACCTTCCACGTTCACACAGCACACCACCACAGTCCCGGCAATGAACATAAGCTGCTTTGCCAGGACCTGCACTTATGGCTTTGCTCTGCCCTCAGGGTCCTCAGGACTCTTAGCCATGAGGAAGCAGAGATTACTGCAGTAAGTAAACTGGAAGTTCTGGTGTCTCCCTAGCAACTAGACCGTAGACATGCTACCAAGGTTTGTTGAGGCAAAGAACAAGTGATAGGGGCGAGTAAAAGATGGTGCTTGCCCTGGGTGACACACTTTTCTGGGTTTACTCTCACCTCTGTGTTCCTCCAGGCTTGGGTCCTGCTGAAGCCCCGAGCCTGTCTTCTTTCTTCCACAACCAGATGCTCTGTGGCCTGGAGCCGCGTTCCAAGCCCTGAGAAAGCTTCCTACCTCTTGGGATCTGCCTCAGTGTGGACCACTGGGCCCGTGCTTCGCCCAAGTCCCGGCCCAGCTCTGCCTCATCTGGGCCAACCCTGACATTGCCCTTTGGCTTTTCCTCCACTGATGGAACTTGCTGGTCAGAGCTGCACCCTGTGGGAGCTCGGTCCCCGTCAGCAGGGCTAACGCTATGCTACTGGCACTCGCACTCTGTTGAGCTGTACATCCCAGTAATCTGGTCCCTCAAAGGGAAACCTCAATGTTCAGAAATTATAAAGTTATGCACAGATTGAGTTGGCCCCCAAGGAGCAGAGCCGGTGTCTGCCCCTTAGACACCCCAGTGTTATGATGGCCGCTTCCAAACGGACTGATCAGTGACCACCAGTCTCCAGGACTGTTCCCAGGGCAGTCATCACTGGAGACATGACTGTCCTTTGCTCTGCTTCAGAGAGGTTTTGTACATCCCGCCCTATCAAAAACTAACAGACCACGGAAGTGTAACCTCTCTCCAGAGCAGATACGCATTTGCAAGACAGCGAAACTACATAATTACAGACATAACACGCTAAAAATAGGCTCTGTGCCCGAACAGGCAGCCAGAGCGTGGCACCCGAGCACAGCACTGCCACGTGTGGTGGTATTAATAGGGGCTGTGGCACTGTCCCAGGTGGCAGATGAGGTGACTTGGGGGGCCACAGCCATGAACCACTGAGAACGTGGAAATGTCCTGTTGCCCAGTGCCTATCCAAGGACTGTGGAGCTCCCTTGAGGAGAAGACAAGGAAGAGGAAGCTGACGTCCCACAGCTCAGGCGACTGCAGCTAACCAAGATTGTGAGTCTCAAGACAGCCAGGAGGAAGGCTGGGGGAGCTTTGAGAGGGTCGGTACCCATACAATCACCGTGCACTACGTTGAAGGGTATTACCCTGCCCTCCAAAATATGCACACTAACCATGTGTCAATTAGACATGTTTTTTTTTTTTTTTTTACAGAAGTCAACAAACAGCTATGACTGTTATATTTTCACCTTGCCCTATTATTGCAACT
This sequence comes from Acomys russatus, assembly GCF_903995435.1. Classification (NCBI taxonomy): domain Eukaryota; kingdom Metazoa; phylum Chordata; class Mammalia; order Rodentia; family Muridae; genus Acomys; species Acomys russatus. Next base: position 15,127,107 of record NC_067162.1, read on the forward strand.
CTCCGGTTTGGATAATAGGAGCAGCTGTGCTTAAAGCATGTGGGCTACCTCACACATCCAACCACTGTGACTCTGGGTGGCTGTCCTCCCTACGTGGCCTCTTGTCTTTCAGGCTAGCTCTCGCCTGGTTGGTTCTGGGCAGTGTTCAAAGGGGCCAAGTGGACTGTGTGTCTCCCAAGGTCTCTCCTCCGGAGTGACATGACATCAAGGCCTCTGCAAGCCAATCAATCAGGAGGTCGGCCAGTCTGTGGCCAGGCACGAGGAAACAGATCCCATCTCTTGATAGGAGAAGCCATAAAAAGAATTGGTGCCTGTACTTGTCCTAGGTCACAAGGGCTGTGGTAGATGCTGTTTGCGTGATCTCGTTTAATTTTCAAAACTCCAGAAGAAAGGGATTGCTACGTGTACTTCATAGACAAGAAGCTGAGGCTCCGAGAAGTTAAACAGTTTCCCAAAGTCACACAGCGAGAGGGTCTGTCTGAACTAAAGACAGACATCCAAGCCAATTTTCTTCCCCTCCACAGCTATGTTCCCACTTGCTTTACTAATTCCGTTGCATCCTTCTGACTTCCCATCATGCCTATCTAGGGAAGGAACGAGAGAACCTTCTAGAATACCTCCAGGGCACAGCTGCCTTAGTCATTATGTCTTCTTATTGCGTCACCTCAGCTCTGTCTCCAGCAGGCCAGAGGCACACACCTGAGGGACAGGAGGGCTGCCCAGGTTTGCAGGCCTTGGGTCATCGATACAGGAACAAGGAACTGTGCTCCGCCTGCTGCCTTGTGTGCTCCAGGCACTGATGATGGCCTGACAAGAGTGAAGTCCCGCCCAGGAGCCTCGTGAAGCAGCTGGCTTTTGCTTCTTGTTAATGGATGGGGGAGGGGGGTGGTGGACTGACCTAGGCCAGTAAGTGGCAGGGCAGGTTCTTAAACCCAGGCAATTGGACCACCAGGTTGACGATGTTCTGCCTGACTCACTGGCCACCACCCTAGCTAGTGAGGAGATAAGAGAAGCATTCAACAGTTGACTTTCATCACAGACCTTCTTCCTCCTCTCCTGTGCAAGCTCCCACACCTTGAACCCTGACACCCCCCTGTAACTCCCACCCCCAACTTCCCCTACCCCCAACTTTCTCCACCCCCAACTTCCCCTACCCCCAACTTCCCCCACCCCCAGCTTCCCCCACCCCCAACTTCCCCCATCCCATTTCACAGATCCAGAGCCCAGAGAACAGGCCTGGGCACATCTTCCTGGAAGCCACACAGTGGAGAAGGAACAGGCCACCTGTCCCAGCTGTCTTCTGACCCTGGGCTATATTCTCCAGAACATTGCCTAAGCCTGGCAGCTTGATGCAGTAAGAATAAAATAGTCTCAAGCTCCCAAAATCCCTTGCTTCCTCTAAGCTGACTGTCCTGGCTAGTTTACTGACTGCTTGACACAGTTAGAGTCATTTGGGAAGAGGGCCTCTCAATTGAGAAACCGTGTCCTTAAGGCTGGCCTACAGGCAAGTCTGTAAGGCATCTTTTAATTAGTGACTGGGGTGGGAAGGGCCCAGGCCACTGTGAACAGTGCTGCCTCTGGGCTCCTGGCCCTGAGTTAAATGAGAAAGGAAACTGAGCAAGCCACGAGGAGCAAGCCAGTAAGTAGCGTTCTTCTATGACATCTGCTTCAGTTCCTGCCTCTGGAGGAACTCCTGCGCCTGGAGTTCCTGCCCTGGCTTCCTTGGATGGAGGACTGTGCTACGGAAATCCTTCCCTCCCCAAGCTGCTTACTGGTCATCATGGTGTTTTCTTAGAGCAATAGAAACCCCAACTAAGATACTGACCTAAGCTGGGCATGCTTTCCTTCCTGGGTACACAATAGACTGTAGGTGGTAGCCACGAAGGGTGGCACCACAGCGGCTGACCAGGCCTGGCTCCCAAAGCTCTGAATTAACACTGGACAAACCCTTTCTTCTACACTACCCAGGTCACCTACTTGGCTCATCTTGCCTCAGAACACATACAGAGCAGGGCATGGCAGTGCACACCTGTGACCGCAGCCTGGACAACGTAGACTGTATCCTAGAATAACAAAACAAAAAAGGATGCTAACATCCAGCAAGCCCAGGTCAGAACGCTTTTTAGCAAATGAGCAGGAGGCGGATGCTGGGTTCCTTGAGTGGAGGCTCGCCTAATGCCCAGACGCAGGGGGTGAAGATGGAGACGCTAATGTACAAGGAACAACAGGAGAGAAGTCAGCCAGGAGCCTGGCTGTCCACCCCAGCATGCCTTCTCCCTCTGTAGCAGGGAAAACATGCTGGAAGCCTGGCACTCACAGGTCCCAGCGCACCTTGACTCAAGCCACCTGGTCCTGCAAAGTGCATCTTATTTCTGTATTCACATGTTTATTTTGTAATCTAATTTGCATTTTTCTAAATTTATTTTTATATTCGTTGTGGTAAAATATGCATACCATTACAGTCACTTTTTTTTTTTTTTTTTTTTTTTTTTTTTTTTTTTGAGGAAGGGTTTCTGTGTGTAGCCCTGGCTTTTCTGGACTCGCTTTTGTAGACCAGGCTGGCCTTGAACTCACAGAGATCTGCCTGTCTCTGCCTCCCAAAGGCTGGGATTAAAGACTTGAGCCACCATACCTGGCTTACAATCACCATTTTTAAGTGCACCAGTCTCATCGCTAGGCAACCATTACCACTGGTTACCTCCAGTTCTGTGTGTGTTTGCCTGTGTGTGTGTATTTGTCTCTCTCTCTGTGTGTGTGTGTGTGTGTGTGTGTGTGTGTGTGTGTGTGTGCTGATGTGTGTGAACCTAGGAGTGTGTGGTGGTCAGAGGACAATTGGGCACCACTCATTTCTTTGTTTTTGTTTTATTTTGTTTTTCAAGAAAGGGTTTCTCTATGTAGCCTTGGCTGTCCTGGACTCACCTTGTAAACCAGACTAGCCTCGAACTCACAGAGATTCTCGCCTGCCTCTGCCTTTCTGAGTGTTGTGATTACAGCTATACACCACCACCACTACCTGCCTACCACTCACCTTTTTATTGAGACAGGTCTCTCATGGGCCAAATCTTGTAAGTAAGCTAGGCTACCTGGACAGGGATCCCAAGGAATCTATTTGTCTCTGTCTCCCTAGTGCTGGCATTCCAAGTGTGTACCTCCATGCTTGGCTTTCTTTACCCAGGTTCTGGGTAGGACAGCTCCCCTGCCTCCTGCAACCCCCCTCCAGAATCTTGGAAAACAGAAACTCTTGTCCCCAAGGTACAACAGCCTATCCTTTCTCCTTCAGCCTCGGGCAACAAGCATTCTACCTTCCATCTGTAGGTGTCAGACCATTCTAGATATCTTACATAAGTGGGTTCCTAAAATATTTCTCCTGTTGTGATGGCTTGTTTGATTTAGTGCACTGTCCTTAATGTTTATGCAAGTTACAGCGCATGGCGGAATTTCCTTTTTTTAAGAAGGCTGAAGGATAGTCCATCCTGTGGCAGTCTCTGTCTTTTCACTTTTGTGAGTGATGCTGCTACAGCTACAGTTAGGTTTTGGTTATCAAGTAGCAGTGTTTGGGAGCGGGGCCTATAAAAGAAGGCAGGGTTTTCCTCAGAGACTAGAATAACTTGAGAGTAGGTTGTTCCTCGTGTGAGCAGGTGATTCTGAAGCAGTGTGGCCCCTTTGTTTCTTACTTTTTTTTTTTTTGAATAAATATAAAGTTAAGAGCTGGTGAACTTATAAAGAGGTTTGATTTAGTTGTTCTGGAGGCTGAGGAAGCTGTGAGAATGATGCTAATATGTGGTGAGCGTCCTGCCCTGCATCTAACATGGTGAAGAACACTGCCTGGAAGACAAAACAAGCAGGCTCACCCAAGACTCTCTGACTCTTCTCATACAACCACCAATGCCATCACAGGGGACCCACCTTTACAGCCTTATCTAATCCCAGCTCCCTCCCACCAAATGCCCCTCACCAGACACCCCCGATAGCTGAGTTTTGGGAATCCTATTATCTGTTTCCAACACGTGAACTTTGCAGGGCAAAGCCAAGCTCACAAAGTCAACTTGCTCATGTTCTAAGGAGAAAGACAGCCACACCCCTGCCCCATAGGCCAGTGGCATAGAACCTTTTCTGTTGCATAAACTTGTTATTGGGAAGGTCGGGAGCGCTTTTAAAAATTTCCTTTGGGCCTAAATTCTAGAAGCTCTGCCTCAGGATCCAAGATTTCCAAAAAGCCTACTCTGACGCATAGTGGGTGTGTGACCCTGGACTCTAAACCGGGAACCCTGGTCTACAGTCATCGCCTGGTGATCTGGCCAAGTGGCTCTGTCTCCCTGCTTGTCTTGCTTGGCTCTCGGGCTGGATGATGAGTGAGTCTGGCTAACGCCCCGCAAGTGCGGCAGGTTAAACTGGAGCGTGCTTCCCAAAATATTCCATGGATCCTAAAGTGCTATGCAGGCATCTTCAGAACAAAGTCTGCCTGGAAAGGATGAAGTCTTTCCACCCCAGCTTCCTAGAGCTGACAGCAGAGTAGGGCCCGCCTGCCCGGGGAGCAGCTGTCGATACCAACATGGTGAGAACAAAGGCTGGAGCCATATTTGTACACAGGACATGGGGCAGATGACACTTGAGCAGTGCCTGCCACCTCTATCCCCAAACCCCATGTTTTTCATGGGGGGGATGCCTACCTCTTGGCATCCACTGGGGAAGATAACTGGGCATGTCATTTCATCAAGGCCTGATTTTTCCATTTCAGCCATTAAAGGGAATTTTGTTTTAAAATGATTAATAATTTTGAATCCATATAGCAAGTTCTACATTAACAATTGTGGGCCCCATAGACAAGAACAAAAGAGATTTCATTACCACATTTCATCCCTCAAACCTCTAATAAGAATGGCATTACTTAGGCACTTTTTGTTTTCCAACCCCGAACAATAGCCCACTTCCTAGGACTTTGTGTCACCTAACAACAACCCCCAAAAATGAAAATGTTCACCTGCAAGGAAAAATATTACCCTGCACTTACAATGGCCCACTGAGCTATAAGGAGGAAATCTTTTTCAAAGTCCCTCTGGGGTTGCAGTGACCAGGCAGGGCAACCATTAGCACCAAGTCCCGAGGGAAGCATCCAGATGATGCTCTTGCGTGGGGTAAGCCCATGACTGTTCCAAAAACAACACCCTGAAATCGATGGGCCAGTGTGCCAGGAAACACGGCTCCTCAGAGGGCAATGTCCTCCTCAGAGTGCTGGCTGAGTGAGTGATTTACTTGCTGGCCTCACAGGTATTGTGGGCTGCCCTCACATAGCCGTGACCCCACAGTCTGGGCCTTGCACATGTCCCACCAATCTGAGGCTGACTCTGCCTTCCATGGCAATTTTCCACAGACTGTGGGTTCTTTCACTCGGCTGTTATCCTTTCTAGAAGGCTCCCCCAGAAGTGTGCCTTATATGTCTCCAAGGATCACTCAGCTCTTGACTCTCTGTTCAAGGTATTTTTCCACCTCACTCAGCATTTTCAGCAGCTGGGGTCCAGGCCAGCAGCAGCTCCTGACCTCTGGTGCCCGTCCGGGTACCCGGCTCAGAGAACAGCTCCTTTCTGTTGCCCAAGGCCCTTTCCTCCGGGGGGAATGAAGCACACCTTAGACTTGAACAAAGGCAAGTTACTGCTGGGGGCAAGACTCAGGGTGTTGGGAAAGTACTTGTCCAAATCTCAGACTCTGCACAGGCCTGAGTACGTGACAAGGACCCTTCTAGAAGGCTGGGATGGCCAAACACAAAACAAAGCAAAGGGAGCACTGAACCACAGCGATGAGCTGTTAAGTGTGCTGAAGAAAACAAGCAGGACCACAGGGTAAGAAGGTGAGGAGGATGCGTGGATTACACGCCTGTGTAATTGCTTGATTTTTTTAAATTAGAGTACCAAATGGGTCCCCTCTGGACAGAAATAACACATGCACAGGCAATACATTTGGTACCACTTTAAGGAGTTCCCCTGGCTTGGGAGTGGGCACACAACGGATCCGGTAGGTATTAAACACCACCTTAGAGTGAGTCACAGTGTCCCATCCCAACATGAACATCCAGAGTGCTCCTGGAAAGGTCATACTACTGAAGAGACCTGAAGAGTGGAGGTGCGTGCTTCTTTGTGTCCCCAATTCCCTGTACCTCGAAGCCTGAATCCCAGCAGCTCAAATTGAGATCCAGCTGGAGACAGAATCTTGAATGAGTCACAGGTAGGAATAAGGTGAAAGAGTTTAAATAAGGCCAAAAGGACGAACCCTAGTCAGAGCAGACCAGTGCCCTTCTGAGAAGAGAAAAGTTGCCATTGACAAGTTTAGGAGAGAGACCCAGGGCAGCCAGCTCCACCAATGCCTTGACTCTGGTTTCCAGCCTCAGCGAACCTGACGAGATACGTCCATGGTATTTTGGAAGGAGCTCCCACACTCTGAACTTGGGCACGTGTAGGCAGGAAGTCCCCGAGGAAGAGGTGAATACAGTGTAACCAGAAGGGCAGCTGGTGGCTCTGGGTCCCAGTTAACCTGTGGACCAGAGTTGTTAGGGAGGCCATGGTCCCCTGAGGCAGGACCGACATCCCAGTGCTGGTTCTGAACTCAACTCAGGCAGGCAGGAGTTGCAGATGCAGGGAATGCAGGCAAAGCCCAGGAAGTAAGGTAAACACAGGGGCACGGCATATGGCTTAACTAGGAGTCCTGTGCTAAAGCTGTGGTAGGAAAGATGGCGCAACTGGGGATGCTGTGGAACTTGAAAATGTAGGGCCTCTATAGAGAGCTTCTTAAGTAAGTGGGCGTGGGCTCCTGCAGGGGAACCCCATCTGTCCTCTATTTTGCGGTACCTCCTCTCCCATATCCTGCCACCATGCTGTGATGTCCTTACCAAATGACTCAAACAGCACAACTGCTGAGCCTGGGCTTGACTCCTTGAAATGGGAACCCACAAGCCACCCATTGGCTTTATCAGTAGCCATTGTCAGTCAGAGGCGTTGTTTTTGTTTTTGTTTTTTTACGTGTATGTATGTTTGTGTATGCACATCTGTGGAGTTTGTATGCAAACACATGTGTGAGCATGTAGAGGATAGAGGTTGATGTAATGCATCTGCCTTGTTTGTGTGCTTGCTTGTTTGTTTAGAGACGAGGGCTCTTACTGAATTTGGAGCTCTGTGATTGGTTGGGCTGTCCAGTGAGCCTTCATTGATTATAGGCACTCACAGTCACATCTAGGCTGGTGGAGGGTCTTGAATTCAGGTCTTCAGGATCAGGCAGCCAACACTTGACCGATGGGTCCATCTCCCCAATAACATAAAAACTGGTTAATATAGGAGACTTTGCCCTAGAGACCTCATTTTCTAAGCTGGCCAGAGGTTGGAGATGACCCGTACTCCTTGGCTTTTTGCTCATGGATTTAGTCCTTATGCGGGGAGATCCTAAAGGCCTCCTGTTTGCTTCACACATCTTCACTTTTTCCAGACAGCCCCTCTGCAGGTGTGTGGACAGGTTTGCTTTCCGCCGATGAAAACTCAGGGAAGGCACCAGAAGACCACACCTATTGCCTTCACACCTATCACCTCATCCCCACAGATCTCTGGGCATGGTTCAGTCAGGGGGCCACAGTGTGTGTGAACTTACTGCACTGCACCCACAGAATCAGAGACTGCGAGGAGGAGCCAGTTCCCGGAGTCTCTCTCTCTCTCTCTCTCTCTCTCTCTCTCTCTCAAGGCTCCCTCAGCTGTCCCTCTTCACCCATAAGAGGGAAGATAGAAACTCACCCTGCCTAAGCTCTCTAGATCCTAGAGGTGGAGATAGGGGTAGGATGAAGGAGAAAGGGTAGGAAGGAAGGAAGGAAGGAAGGAGGGAGGGAGGGAGGGAGGGAAGGAGGGAGGGAGGCCACCTGGCTGTGTATCTTGGCCAAAGGGGGATTAGCCTTTAGTCATGATTTCTAAGGGCCAAAGGAGGCTAGACAGAGGGTGAGGTGACATGCTTTTGAGTTCTGAAAAGGAGGAGAATTCTTTCCAATGTGACACAAAGCCTATTTGCTCTGTTTGTTTATTCTACTTTTCAAAACTCGGCTGATACTTATCTCTGCAATAGGCTATTGTCCGTCCTGAGCATGGTTGGCTCTCGCTCCCTCTTTCCACAACTTTCTTGAGGTGGTAACCATGCTTCAGAGTAGTCAAAGTCTTTGAGAAAAGCCTACCCCTTTGCCCCACAACCCTCTTTGCCAAGACTCTGAAGCATACTGGGAAAGACAGTGGCCTGATTCTAAAAGGAGCCAAGCCTCTTCCTTCTCCCAGAGCTTTCAAGCCATGTTTCTTCTGCTTTGTTGCTGCCTCACCCGGCCCCCGCCACCCCTAACCCCCACCCCACATCTGAAGACCCGCTGTGTGAACAGTTGACACAAGCCCAGCTCTTGATTTCTGGTTGTTATGTTAAAAAAAAAACAAACCTGAGAAAACTGATAGTGGGGAGAGTTCTATTTTGCTTTCTGAGACTTCCGTCCAAGGTCAGCGGCTCCTTGGTTATTGGCCTAAGGCAAGGCAGGACACCGTGGCTGCAGGAATATGTAGTTGAGGAGGTCACTCACCTCATGGTGGCCCAAAAGCAAAGGACAGGAGAGAAGAGGCCCAAGAACATGTCTCCAGTGACCCACCCACCCAACCAGATTCTGCTTCTCAAAGGTCCCCACCACCTTCCAATGACACCACCACGTCACACATCTGCCAGTCGAGTGATTTGCTGGTGGGGTCAAAGCTCCTGTGATCCAGTTATTTCTCCAGAGCATCGTTCTCAGAGCACGCAGCGTTGGGAACCCAGCCTTCTCTGGATGAACCGTGATGCCAGTCGTAAACGGAAACAGGTAACCAGCAGTGGCCACCGCACCCCCAGTCTTGTCGTTGATATAAAAACATTCTGTCTTGTTTGTTCTCCTCAAATCCCACCTTGTCTACTGTGGTGGCTTTGTAATGCGTCATTTTAAATTGGCTCAAGTACATTTCCCAGATTGCTACTCCGCACACCCCACCCCCCCACCCCGCCCTCGGGTTTTAGTCAAGGAAAAAAAAACTGGTCAGTGATCAGTGAGTCCCAGTACTACCATGAAGGGATGGGGGTGAGGTGGGCTTGGAAACAGCCTTTTGTCTCAGTCATCCCTCCATAAAGGGGTACAATGGGTTCAGGGGCCGTGGTACCCTGTTACCAGCTGGTGCACACTACGCTGTGGTAGCCTTTATCTGAGATTGTTCGGTTTTGTTCAGCATCTACACATCATTCAGCGACACTGTTTGTTGCGTTTCCTCTCTGTATTAATAAAAGCTAGTCCTCAGGATAGGCTTGCCCAAGATGGACATTTGAAATGTATTGATTCACTGGATCCTCACAACGATCTCTGCCTAACCTACAGATGAGGAAACGGATGCAGAAGGTGCCCTTCATGAAGCTGGAATTCAAACCCCTTCAAGCCAGCCCCAGCCTGTGCACGTTTGTCCACCCTGCTGCTCCACTGCCTGATGTGAACTGGGCTCGGCTACCTTGGGGCTTAGAAGCTCAGAGCGGAAGCTCAGTTGGGATATGGTGAATAGCCGAGATCGCTGGTAGTGGCTCCACTTTGTCCATCAAAGGCTGGCGGCCCTCTTCTTGGCAACATCACGGAAGCCCCAGCATTGACTTCTTCATTGGGAAAATTAGGCTCATACTAACTACAGTCGCTTATCAGGTTGCTGCATGAACTAGGAGGAGATGGCCTGCCATGTGCTCAGAGAGAGCACACCCCATGGGAACGTCCCTGTGTATCCACCCAAATGGCACAGGCTAGAATGCTGATGTTCCAAGGGTCACCACGTGGAAGCACAGACTAGAAAGCACTCCAGCGTCTACCAACAACAAACACGCAGAGTCCATGGTGGATGCCACACAGCCATGAGAAGAAAGGGACTGAAGGCAGGCACAGCCACCTGGGGGACCCCACAAGCAAAAGCCAGGTGTAGAAGAGCACATCTTCTGTAACTCCATGGACACGCCAAGGCCGCAATTAGTCTTTGTCTTTAAAGCTCATGTCCCTGTAAGTCTTGCTGCTGTTAATGTATAAGTCATAGTAAGTTTTTGTTTTCATCTCTTTGGAGCCTTCCAGTCTTCAACTCTGTCTTAGTTGGGGTTATGAATGCTGTGATAAAATGTCATGACCAAAAACACGTCATAGACAATCACTGAAGGAACTCGAGGCTGGAATGCAAATAGAGCAGGAGCCTGGAGGTAAAAGCCCAAGCAGAGGATGCGGAGGGGTGCTGCTTACTGGACTGCTCATCAAGGCTTGCTCAGTCATAATCCACCAGCCCAGTAGAGTGGACCGTCCCTCAACCGATTACCGATTATTAGCATCCCACAGCCAGGTCTTATGAAAGAGTTTTCTCAGTCAAGGTTCCCTCTCTTCAGATGACTCAAGCTGGTGTCAGGTTGGCATCAGCTCATCTCTTCCTGGGCTGTGTTCCCTTCTGGATGCCGTTTAGCCTACCCTGAGCCTTGGTCCTATATTAGCATGCTGTCGGAGGAGGAGGATCCCAGGGAGAGCAAGCAGCAAGTAAGTACCTGGAGTGGGTGATAAAAATGAGTTAAAAATACCACCAAAGGCCAAGCATGGTGCCACATGCCTGCAGTCCCAGCTGTGAGAGCTTAGGACCGGAAGATGGCTTGATCTCAGAAGACAGCCTGTGCCACATAGTAGGATTCCTTTTCTAAAAAATATATAAAATTACATCGGAATGAAAATTTAAATGCCAGTTAGAGAACAGCCACAAAGGGTCTGGTACCCCTCAGGAAGAGCATAGACTTTTATTCTGAGGATGAGAGTCAGAGAAGGTAGACTAAAGGTAGACTGGGCATTTGTCCCATGTGAGGTGGTGGCTTTAGTCTAGAGAGAAAGCAGCTGGGTGGCAGGGGGAGTAATGTGTATTTTATGGGTGAAGAATAAGAGCATGCAACCTGTTCTTAGTTTAAAAAAATAGATTAGATTAAGGACAAATTTGTGAATATGTTCATGTGACTCATTAAAAAGAGCAAATCAATGCACTAAGATTGGATCTTGGGAGGATCAGGAGCAGAGACACACAGGGAAGAGCCTGGCTTCAGGAGAGTCCTGTCTGCCTGTTCAATCGTTATGGGAGTGCTGTTAAGAATGGTAGTCAAGCCCAAAGCAGCGGCAAATGCCTTTAATCTCAGCACTTGGGAGGTAGAGATAGATGGATCCCTGAGTTTGTGGCCTACAGAGTGAGTTCCAGGACAGCCAAGGCAACACAGAGAAACCCTGTCTCAAAAACAAAACAGGGGGGAAAAACCCAAAACAGAACAAAACAAAACAGTAGTCAAAGAGGGGATAGCCAGACAAGATGGTGAAGAAAATTCCTGGAAGCCCAGCTTTCAGGCCAGATGGAAAGGGTGGGTCTCTGGGTCTCTTCACAGTCAGGTCCCAAAGGCATAGAGCCTCTGGCCAAGAGGGACAGGGTAGACACTTGTTTACATACTCGCAGCTCCCAAGGAGCCTCCTACTGCCAGCCGCAGCCGCGGGAAGCCCTTCTGACGGCCTGCCCGATCTGCTCTCGCTGAGAATGTTTCCCAATATAATTTACAAATTTCAGTTGGAAATGCATTAGCAGTTGAGCAGTGAGGAACTTCTACCGGGTAAATAGGAAAACTAAATTAAAACCCCAGCATCGAACACGATCGAACAGTACACACAGCCCCTGCAGTCTTCCGTAACCTTTTCAAGTCCAAAGAGCTCTTTTGTTATGCCCAGTTTACCGGTGCCTTTCATTTGATTTGATTTCAGGAAGTTTTCAGATGGCAGCTGATGAGGTTGCACATGCAGCCATTTGTTTGCACAGCCATCCTTAAGGGATCTTGGGAGAGAGGTGGGTGCCTTAAAATATGGCAAGTATAAAATAGAAGAGAGGCTAAGAGCAGGAAAGACAGACAGGTGGGTATGAGAGACAGACAGAGAGACAGAGACAGACACAGAGTCTCTCTCTCTCTCTCTCTCTCTCTCTCTCTCACACACACACACACACACACACACACACACACACAGACAGACAAACAGACGGACAGACAGAGACAGAGAGACAGACAGAGAGGCAGAGAGACAGAGACAGAGAGGCCGAGAGAGTAATGCAAAGGGAGCAATGCCAAGGGAGAGGCAGTCCTGCAATGCCTGGCCTTCCCTACACTGCCATATGTAAAGTCAGCGCAGCTCAGTGACAAGGCATCTGTCTGCCGTGCATGGAGCCCTGGGTCTTATCCCCAGCATCACAAGATATAGAAATGTATTATAGTCATGAGATGGCTTTCCTCTGGACCACCAACCTCTCCTGGTCCTGGTGTGTGTCTGATGCTGCCTTAGACACTTTTGCAGAGCCACTGGCAAATTCTCTTGTGCATTCCTGGAGTCCTTCCCTGGAGACTTCCTTCTCCTCTCCAGAGAAAGCCTCCTCTGCCTCTGGGTTCCTCATATGGCTCTCCTTCTCTCTCAGCTAGTTCTTCGTTTTTCTTCCAGGTAGTCTTCTAGAACAAGCCCCCGGGTCTGTTTGACATCACAGGGTCAGCATGTTAGCCAGACTTCTTATCCATGAAATAAACGCCTGGGACAATGCTCAGTCTAATCCAGTCAGCTCGCTTCTGATCTAGGGGCCCCTCACCAGGCAGAGGAGGCAGACGTGTGTATTGGACCAAAACTGCTCACCTTTTGGAAGCCAGACAGCCAAGTGAGCTACTATGACCTCTAATGACCCTACTTACTACCTCCCTTGAGGCTCTGCCTTCCACAGCCCCATGATCTCCCAAAGCTCTATTCAGATTCCTAACCCATCTGTGGTTGACAATGTTGATGAAGGCAAAGCCTTCTGGGTCCAGTCATTTCCTGTAAGCCCCTACTCGAGCCTTCAATATATAAGGCTTTTTCAGGAGGAAGGGCTGTCATTTGCTACATAAGAAATGGTGGCTATGTCCTTTGGCAATTAAATTTGTGGAGGCAGAACTCCTTATGTATCCAAGAGTGATCCTGAATTTGCTTTGCAGTCCCAGCTGGACTCAAACCCAATCCTCCTGCCTCTGTCTCCTATGTGCTAGGATTATGAATACGTGCTGTCACTTCAGATTCCTTTCAGGAATTTTGGACAGAGGGGTGCCCTGGACAAAGGCAAGCCAGTAATGCATTGTTCAGGTAGCCAGAGAGGAGGCCTCTGCCTGTGCCTAGCTGAGAAACCAAGGTGACCTTCGGCCACGCCCCACCACCACCCACCCCCATCCAGTATCAGAAAGAGTGATGTGGGCCAACATTTTGCTTGTCATGTACAAGGGCACCGGGACGAAGATCCTGCCATCACGGAAAGAACATTCTAGCAAGCAGGTTGCCTTATGCCAGCAAATGAGCACACAGGGCAATGTTGGTGTATTGAAGTAAACTAATAGAGTAAACAAGTGAGTGTGACAGGTAGTTGCTTTCAGCAGAGTGCGTGAGGACTGCCTCTCCGAGAGGAGCACCAAGACAGATGCTTAAATAACAGGAAAGGGGAGCAAATAAGGATGTGAAGCAGGAAAGTGTCTCCATAGCTTCCAGCCATAGAACACCCTCTTACTCCATGGTCACATTGGATGAGCACCAGCATCCTGGTGTCACCTTCCCTACATGGGCATGAGATGGGTCTAGTCAAGGGGGACACTGGAGAGTGAGACAGAGTCAAGGAACGCCGCATGGCATTTGTGGCCTGTCCCCCAGCCCTCACCTGCCACTTCAAATCGCCTAGCTGAGGCTCTAAGTCCATAGGCTCTGGATGCAGAAGGAAAAACAGCAATCTTGAAACCAAAACTGACAGCAGGTGGGGAGTGGGAGGAGGAGAAGGAGGAGGAGGAGGAGGAGGAGGAGGAGGAGGAGGAGGAGGAGGAGGAGGAGGAGGAGTGTGGCCGTGGTGCAGTTGCTAATTCTGAGTGGCCAAGCAGGGAAGAATACAGAATTCTTTGTTAGGAGTGTTGGATGCTGGAATTGACTTCTTCTAGTTAGACTGGATCTCAGACTCGTAGTAGTGCTGCAAGACTTGGTTTATAAAACAAGAAAGAAATGCACACACACACACACACACACACACACACACACACACACACACACCAGAGAGTATCTGAAATGTGCATGGCTAATTACCAGGGAGGCGAGATTAATCACCAGTGCACTCCACTGCATATCTAAGCATCATTGTATATGCGTAATGTACAGCTATCAAATGCACAGATATGCATACACTTGTATGTGTTATGTGTGTACAGAAGACTGCATTGCCAAGACTTTCTTGGAGTGCTGGAGTGCTGCATGCATCCTGCTTGCCTCTTCCGTGAGAACTAAAGGCCAAGGGTAAACCAACGGGCAAAGATGGTGGGTGACTCACACCTGAGCTCCTTGTTGTGAGCATTAGAAAGTTAACTTCCGATGTCAGCTGTGTGGTAATCCCTTAGTTGGGAGGTGGAGGAAGGAGGGTCCTGAGGTTGAAAGCAGCCTGGGTTACGATAATCAGTAGCAAGACCTAGTTCCAGCAAAGCCAATAAATTCAGGGCTGGAGAGGTGGCTCCACGGCTAAGAGCATTTGCTGTCCTCACAGAGGACCTGTGTTCCATTCTCAGCAACTGTGTGGTAGCTGATAGCCTTCTATAACTCTGGTTTCAGGGGACCCAACACCCTCTTCCTCTCTGGTGTCCATACATACATGCATATAAAACACACACAGGCCAGGCGTGGTGGCACACGCCTTTAATACCAGCACTTGGGAGACGGATCACTGTGAGTTCGAGGCCAGCCTGGTCTACAAAGCGAGTACAGGATAACCAAGGCTACACAGAGAGACCCTGTCTCGAAAAACCAAAACACACACACACACACACATGTGCGCACAAGGAATGTGACCTTCCACAGCAGCCCTAGCAGGTTACCTGGTTACATATCCTACTCTGAGCTTCATGGCACTTGCTGCTCCTTTTCCAGGTCTGAGGCTCCGATGCTGGATGCTTCTGTCACATAAGGCAATTTGATTGTCTGCTAATACCTCCCGGAGCGCGCTGTCTTCTGAGGAATGCTCCTCCAGATTGTAACGTCTTCTGGCCTACACCCCATTGGTCTCTCCAAGGAGCCCTACCCTACCTGCCTGTCCGCCTCCCATAGTCCCAAATTTATGAACACAACCTAGTTTCTCTTTCTCCTGTGCTGCTTGCTCTTGTTTTCTGCACTGCAGTGATTTTTGGGGTCATTTTCTGCCTTGTTTGTCATCTGTTAATATTGCTCATCCTTCAACTAAGCATAAGCCCCATAAGGTTTTGGCCTTATGGAGCGTAACAAACGACAGGTGAGAGCTAGTAAGAATTTAAGAGAACAGAAGAGTTTCGCCAGCCTTGGGACACTGCGCCCGACAGGGTGTGAACACTTTGATGGTAAGACTGGGTCTCAGAGTTAAAGAGAACGGAGGCGCAGCATCCAGCCCTGCGCGCGCGCGCGCACACACACACACTTTCTTGCATTCTTTGCAGGTGGAAGCCCTGGGCAGCTAGAGAAAAGCCGCAGGACTCACATGTCCTCAGCCTTGCTACATGAGCCCAGGAGAGTGTCGTTCACTGTAGCACACACCCATGAGTGGATTCTCACCAACTTTGCTTGGCAAGCTGAGAAACCAGAGAGGCGCTATTACCTCTTATGAGACTCAAAGCTCAGCAGTCACCATGTGGCCACTGCTCATTTGGAGGAATCTACTGACTTCATGGGAGACCAGGCAGTGCTGACATGTTCAGGTCCAAGATGAAGGACTCTTCCAGGAACCAGGGCTGAGTCATGGAAGGGAAAAATTGGCCCTTGCTTCCTGGTTAGTTTAGTCTGTAGTTTTGTGTTTGGGTCCTGAAGGCTGCTAGTGGGGAGATGTCCTTAAACATAGAACCAGCACCATTGCACTTTATTCAAGGTCTCTGGGTGGAATTCCAGGAAATAACATGGTGAGAAAGAAATCCTGGGGCTTATTTCTCAGCCTGCGCTTTGCTTTTAACGTAGCTCAGAGACCTGAATGTTACTCAAATATTACTCAATAATGTTCGCTGGCACTTTCTAGTGTTGAATATTTGCTAGAGGCAAATATTCTTTATAAAATCTTTGTAAAGATCTCTATAAATATCATGCAATGTATTATGTTTTTATTTATCCAACAGTGGTTTAGACATCTATAAAAATTCCTAGAGAGGATGGAGAATTTTAAAGGCATTTTGAGAATGACTTGGGGTTTGGGGCTGTAGTCTCTCATTCCTGGATCCCAAAGATTAGCATCTGTTGGGCATTTGGAAAGCCCAGTGCAGTCAGAAGCTACTGGTCATTCAAACAGAAGAGCTTGGCAGCTCAGCACATGGTAAATGATGACACAGAAGCTAAACACAAACATCCTGTGTTCATCACCAACAGGTAAGCCAGTCACTACTAGAGACTGGTGCTAGGGACTTCCATGATGGTGTCATGGATGCTTCCAGTGGCCAGTGGGCCCATGTCTGTATGTTTCCAACTAACCAGATTCTTCGTGTCCTTAGGAATACAGGCTTTTCTGTCTATAAGCTTCCTGTCTAGAAGAAAAAGAAGGCAATGACAACAAAGAAGAAGAAGAAGAAGAAGAAGAAGAAGAAGAAGAAGAAGAAGAAGAAGAAGAAGAAGAAGAAGAAGAAGAAGAAGAAGAGGTAATTAGAGGAATCAGGGATCTTTTCAAACATGATTTGTAGTGGTACTTGAGTCTAAAAAACTGAGGGTTTGCCTTATGGTAAGTACAGTGCTAGCCATGTGCCTACCACGTTCCTGAATGCTATATTCCTGACAGCCTCAGCCGTACCGTGGTCCATTTTTTCCACATGACACACTACAAAACTGATGCAGGTCACAGAGGATTAGGAAAGGTAGCCAGAGACTTGTGTCAGCCCTGTGGTTTCAGGGCCTACAATTCAGGTGCTGGGAGTTTGAACTCTGCCCATTCAACCTTCCTCTCCTGTGTTTCCACAGATACCTTCTAGCGCCTTCCAGCTTTACCACCTTGAGTGCCTCTAACATGGAAGAGGCACGGGCTCTTGGCCTGGTGACCGTGACCAGTAGCAGAGAGACAGGCCTGGGTTACACTTTCATAAACAACACTGAATTAGTGAAGGAGAGCCACGGTATCCCCGGGAAGCTGTCACTGTTTGTTCCTCTAACAGCTGACCCTAATCATTATCCTTGGACTGACACCCCACAAATGTGAGTGGGTGTGCCAGCCACTCTTTGGCTGACATGAGGTTTAATGGCCCAGAAGCCTTAATGCAGAACACAGCAAGGAGGCTGGATTCAACCCTTACTGCTGAGCAGGAGGCACAATGGTATCATGGGATATCTCCAGGGCACCCAGCACTGCTTGGGGAGAGTCCTCAGACCTTTGTGCCCTTGACCCAGAAGTTTCAAGTCGAACAAGGCCAGGTAGCTACATTCAGCTTTTATTTATTTATTTATTTATTTATTTATTTATTTTTGTTTTTCTAGACAGGATTTCTCTGTGTAGCCTTGGCTGTCCTGGACTCTCTTTGTAGACCAGGCTGGCCTCGAACTCACAGCAATCCGCCTGCCTCTGCCTCCCTAGTGCTGGCATTAAAGGCGTGCACCACCACTGCCCAGTACATTCAGCTTTTAAATCCACCCCAGAGAAACGGCTTCTCGGTACTTACCTCTTAGGATGCTACATATGTCGCAAAGGCTGTTTGTTAGGTGTGAGTTCATATTCACAATGTATTTTTAAGGGGAGCAAAGATACTAACAGGGACATAGGGGATACTGGTTAATGGCATAGGTTTAAATATATGTTTGGCGTGTGTATGCCCTGGGCTCCATTCCCACCCCCGGCACCACCAAAAAGTAGGCGTGCATATGTAATACATATAAAGTAGATAGAAATATGCATAGTGAAGTTCCAGAGCAGGGTTTTCTGTTTATTTGTTTTTGTTGCTGTTTTGTGGTAACGGGGATTGGACTCAGCTCCTCGCGCGTGTCAGACAAGCATTCTGCCACTGAGCCATGTCCCCAGCTTGTAATTATTTCTTTATTATCAGTGAGATTACAGCCGGCTTTATGATTTATCATTTTGTATATCCTTAAGTTTATAAGCAGACATATTCTTTCCAGGGTGAAAACCAATAAAACTCTGTTAAAGTGATGCTATGCGAAAATTCTTAATAGCCCCCAAAGGGTGTTTATACAGTGGTTTTAATATCGACACTAATAAGTGTGGATAATAGTTCCTGAGCCGTTACATGCAACCACTGTGTGGTCCTCTCAACACCTGCTGCATTGAGTCCTCGAGAGCACTGTGCGAGGACAAGCATTATTCTGCCCCTTTAAATATGGGAATCTAGTTCTGAGGGCTGAGATTGAAACTGCTGCGTACTCCCTTTCTTAGGAGGTGCAAAGGCAAGAAGAACCCACTTCTCCTTAGCACACATACACAGGTGTTCACATGTGTGCACAGAAACATCTAGTTTTCTTGATATGTGGCAGGATGATGAATGGCCTTTTCTTTTACCTGGCTATATTCATTTGTCTCCTCCCTTCCTCCCCTGCCTCCTTTCCTTCCTTCCCTCCCTCCTCCTCCTCCTCCTCCTCCTCCTCCTCCTCCTCCTCCT
Organism: Acomys russatus; assembly: GCF_903995435.1. Taxonomy (NCBI): domain Eukaryota; kingdom Metazoa; phylum Chordata; class Mammalia; order Rodentia; family Muridae; genus Acomys; species Acomys russatus. The sequence goes on from NC_067162.1 coordinate 15,145,797, forward strand.
CCTCCTTCTTCTTCTTCTTCTTCTTCTTCTCTCTCTCTCTCTCTCTCTCTCTCTCTCTCTCTCTCTCTCTCTCTCTCTCTCTCTCACTCTGTCTTTTTTCTTTTTTTCTCCAACACTGGAAATTGAAACCTAGAGCCTTGGGCATTCTAGATAACATTCTACAGTGATTGAACTACCAGCCCTTTTTTAAAAAAAAATGAGTCATTTGTTTATTTTTATTTTATTTTATGTACATTGGTATTTTGCCTGCATTGGATCCCCTGGAACTGGAATTACAGACAGCTATGAGCTGCCATGTGAGCACTGGGAATTGAACCTGGTCCTCTGGAAGAACAGTCAGTGCTCTTAACAGCTGAGCCATCTCTCTAGGCCATATTTCCTATTTTTCTAACATGGGACCTTATATTGTCTTTTTACTCTTAAAGCAGCAAAAGAATTTTTAAAGTAGAGAAGAAAACTCGCCAGAGACCCCATACTCTATGTATACTTAGTAGAAGCAAAGGGTAGGTGTGTTCCAGGAGTGTAGGGGTGGGGTTCAGAGGAGCAAGAACACAGTTTCTCAGGCTCCCTGCATCAGGCTGGGCCCTTCTACTCCTTGAGCCCCCAGGCCAGTGCTCTGTTTCCTTGAGAAAGAGTTCAGTCCTTCCTGAATTAATGTGGCAAAATAGAAGCCCTAAAGAAACTCCTGCAGCTTCTACCAAGCACCGTAGGATTCCTTCTGGCTTTGGGGGCCTTGAAGGGTACAGGTTGAGGTGCACGTCCCAGTTCCACTTGCAGCAAGGTCAGAGATAAGTCACCACACAGCTCTAAACCCAGTAAGATTGTATTTTTAAAAACCCACATACAATCCATTATTACCACCCATAGCTAAGAGCCCAGCCCACTACCTGATACACAGTGAATTCTCTCAACAGTATTATGACTAGAGTTGACTGTCACAAATGACCCTCAATTGGTCTCTTAATCTTATTTTCCCCACCACTCCTCTTTGAGCTCCTTAGTCCTGCTTGGACTCCTACCCTAATAACCAAGTCCTCTCTTGTTTCTTCTCCTTTGACCCTTCCCAAGCATTCTCTTGAAGGCTATGACTTGTGACACCCATGAGCATGCTTTGTCAGCTTGCTCTTGCCTTGGTAGCAGCCTATAGAAGCCGTTGAACTTGTTTCCAGTGTCCCAGCCACCTTATTATGCCCATAACCTCTTTGTGGACCATATTTCCATAGTCTAAGGATCATGAAAATCTGTTTGCATTTGCCAAACAAATGCGTGCCCAGCTGTACCACTGAGCTCGGCAAACACAGAAGGCATGGCAGAATGGTGGCAGAAGAGCAGAAAAGAGGCTATTCCTAGTCATCACAGCAAACTTGGGAGCTGCTGGCCATAAGTGCATCGTTAGCCCATCAAAATGACTAACTGGGATATGAAAGTCAGAAGATGCCCGATTTCCAGCGCCATGGTCTCGCTGCCTGAACAGCATCCTCTGATGCTCTTATTTACGGCGCTGCCCCTCCTGGTTTGCCCGATTCTGAATAAATCATCACTGGTCTCACTGACCCACATCCCATTTCTTCCTAACCATCCTCAGTCTGCCTCTCTTGAGTCTAAATGCAAGTGCAGTAAAAAGCACGGAGAATCCTTTAGGGTACTTCTCACCAATTAAAAGTGGCATATTAAATTTCTGAAAACCTTTGTAATCTGCAGTATAAAATCACATTTTATGGTGGCAGACAATTTAGAATCCATAAGCTAATTAAATGCAGTGAATGACAAGTGTATTCTCTAGATAAATGATAGATCAGTCACAGATAATGTACAAATCTAAGAGATTGGGACGGCTGGAGAAAGAGGGGGAGGAGAACTGAGTCACAAATGTTGGTCCATTTGCATAAGTTGACTAATTGTATTAACCACATAATGGAATTAATTGCTAGCATTTTTCTGCCTCCAGATCTTCATGGAACTATGGGAACAGCCTCTTCACCATCCCTCTCTATCCTGCTATATACTGTGACACGACACGCTCCTGGATATAGACAGGATACCATGTCACATGTCACGTCTCTTCTTCATGTCCAGACAAAGGTACCACAACTATTGAGGAAAAGGAGAAAAGACTTCCAAATAAAGACATCAAAACTGTAACTGAGAAAGTGCCCCTTCATGACCCAGCACTGTTTTGGTCATGGACCAATCATGTGAGTCTTAATGATCCTCTATCTCGGTATGGAGAAGGATTCAGAGGCTGTGTAAAAATGACTACAGTGATCAGCTGGAGATGTGTGGGTACAGGGAAGCATAGCGTTAGCCTGACCAAGCCCAGACATTCATTGAAGAAGAGAGGAGGCTAGGGCTTCGAGGACAGATCAAGCTCAGGGGAGAGCAGTTCAGGGCATGTGCAAGGTGCTGGGTCCCATGAATGAATGAATGAATGAATGAATACTTGAACGTAATTCATGAGGCTCTGAGCTCAGATCCCAACACACATACATACACATGGAAATAAAGAAGGAGAGAGGAAGAGGGTGGGGACGGTGGGGGGGGGGGGAGACATGAAGAAGGACGATAGAGGAGTCAGACACAAGGAAGACGAGTGATTCCCTAAGATCTGAAGGGGGGGTGTCAGACTTGGGACTAGAATACAAAGTGCCTGCTCTTTGCCCATGATGTCACCCCTCTGAGCTCTCCAGCAGCTCCCAAGGCAATGTTCAGAGTCCTGAAAGACAAAGAGAGAAGCGTGGTTTATATTTGCAGGGCCGAGCTGAGACAACGATTGCTTGTCATACTCTCTTCCACGAAGAGAGGCATCCCCCTGTGCTGGAACCAAAGCTCCACTGAGGCCAGCTAGTGGCCTTGATGTTGTCTGAACAGCCAGACGGCAGAGGCAAAATGCAGCTACGCCAAGAGGGGCTCCTGGAGAAAGATCAGAGCAAATGACACAAATGTAAGCAGAGAAGCTGGAAGCACAGTTTCACCTGTTTTCAGAGTCCTTCATTCCCAACACACAGAGAGAGCAGAAAGAGCCTTCCTTTTCCTGCCCGTCAAGCCCGAATGCACCAAGCACGTGATAGGTAGGCTCAGACACCACAGCACTGGGCAGACATTCTGCTCAGACCTACGAAGTCAACTCCTGGCAGAAAGCTGCATGGCGAATGTTTTCCTGAAGACTCTCCATCTGGAGATAGGACTAACCCAGACTACCTTTAAAAAAAGAAAGAAAGACAGAAAGAAAGAAAGAAAGAAAGAAAGAAAGAAAGAAAGAAAGAAAGAAAGAAAGAAAAGAAAAGAAAAGAAAAAAAGGGGCGGTGTATGGTTCATTAAACTAAAATGTCACAATTAGAGATAATTTCAGGCATGGCTGAATCCAGGAATTCCAAACTTGGTGATTGGATCTGGGATTTCTCTCGGCGTTTGGATAATCTTCTTTTTTGTTGGCTCCATTTTCTGGCTGATTTGCCACATGGGCCATATAGCCTGTTAACTATAGGTTTGAAGGTTCTAAATTTCAAGTCCATCAGAGCCTATTTCTAGTAAGTCTACCAGCTTTCCATGTCTGAGTCTCATTTTGATTGGACTCCTGTGCCCGTAGCAGGCATACTCAGCTGGCCAGGGCAGCAGCCCAGCAGCAGCAGCAGCAGCAGGTATACCAAGGCTGATGTGGATACAAGGGAAAGCAGAACTGAAGAGGGATTTGGCAGAGGAGCTGAAAACAGGCAGGACCCATGGGTGTGCTCCACAGCCTGTGTCTGAGGTCCAGAAACACTCACAGGCTCACTCTGGAGGCCCCACAGTGGTGCTTGGGATTGGTTCAAAGTTGCCATAGGATGGTCACGGTGGGGCACACAAAGTCTTTGTTCCCCAGGAAAGGGGCCAGGTCTGAAAGCTGTGGCATGAAGGTCTGACTTCCCTGGGAGCACAGTTTTTTTCCATCATGCCTGGCCAGTCTCTAGCTCCAAAGCCCGGGCTGTTATCTTGCCGGTCCAGTGAGTGGCTCTTGTTTCAGACAATGTCAGCCACAGGGCACGCAGCACGGGCTCTCTTCCTCCCTGAGGCTGAGTACTTGCTACCCTTTTGCGGAGTTCAGTCTTAGAAAGGCCGCCATTAACAAACAGAGACCAATGCTACACTGGGCAAAGTGCTTCTGTTTAAAACCCCGCATAGTTGCATGTAGTCTGAGCCAGCTAGCAGAAAAAGAAACTGAGGCACGCACAGCACATAATAACCTAGGTGCAGACCTCGGAGCCAGGAAGCGGGAGAGGCAGGCTTCAGACCCCTGCCCTTCGAATACCTCTCAGCATCATGGCCACCGGCAAGAGAAGCAGCCAGGCCTGTTGGACAGAGCAGAGTTGGCCTTTGTACCCACCCTGCTCCAGGGGAGCCCCCACACCCAGGCACCCTCCTGGGATTGCTTTTCATTGGTGCCTCATTCTTGATACTGCTACTTTTTAGCCCTGTTACTGATGAGAAAACAGCTTAGTAAAATCAATGGTTTTAAATTATACCTTTATGTACCAAGGATTCAAAACAAGCTACAAAACAGAAATACTTTCTCGTGACAAAAAAAAAAAAAAAAAAATCAATCTTGCTGATGCCACTGTTCCTTGGGCCGGCCTCCCTCCCCACCCCCACTCCTAGTTTAGCTCTGGACTCTTTGCACTTGCATCTGCCCGCTTTTTGTGTGTCGACTTTCTACAGGTTTCTTGTTCAGGAGACTCGTTTTTATCTAAAAGGTCAAGTCTTCCAGCGGGGCACCCAGCAGAATTGAATATAATTATCCCAATCTCTAGCGTGTAGAATTCATGCTTGAATTCATTCAAAAAATAGCATGCAGTATAATTAACTGAGAGTCCGACCAAACCTATTGAGAAAGCCTCAGGTATCATACAGTTCCCCGTACAATAGAACATTTTCATTTAAGGACATTGTACGTATTAACCCAAGTCAGCATCCAATTACTCTGAATAAGTGAATTCTCTGTTCCAGGAATGTAATTTGAAAATGTTGTCATGCAATCTGAGGCAAAAGGTCCTTTTTCATTAATCTAACTCTCATTAAAGTGGAAGCCTGCAGGTTATTTCAAATCCATTAGTTTTAAATACAGGTGATTACAATCCTATTGCACATAAGACAACAGATGTGTCTATCAAGAAATATTGGGACGTTGCGAGGGATGGGACTGGCCGGTGCCTTGGCTGTCACATTGCTGGTGAGAGTCACTGGTGGATGGAGGAGTGGGAAACTCTTGTGAATAGCCCAGGGAGAAACCAGACAGGGAGGGTGAGGACAGATGGATGCAAGAGGGAGCTCCACCCAGCCTTTTCCCAAACAGCATCTTGAGTGTATTTTCTACCCCTTTGGATCTGAGAGTTCCGAGAATTAGAGATTCATTAGTTTTGACCCTTATTTTTATTTTTGTTTTGAGACGGGGTCTCATTGTTCAGGTCTGGCTGTCCTGGAACTTGCTATGTAGACCAGGCCGAGCTGGAATTCACAGAAACCCATCTGCCTCTGTCTCCCAAGTGTTGGGATTAAAGGCGTGTGCCACTATACTCCAGCTTCTTCGCTTTTATTTTTTGATTCCAGTTGACCTTGAACCTGTGATCCTCCCAAGTCAGCCTCCAGAGGGCTAAATTTAGGGTGTATTCACACCCTGAGTCAGGTTGTTGTTTTTCTTCGTTTCCTTTTGGTTATTGTTGTTGTTATTGAGACCGGGTCTCTTTTTGTAGCTCCAGGCTGCCTGGCCCTCGCTATATAGGCCAGGCTGGCTTTGAACTTAGAGCTCCACCTGCCTCTGCATCCCAAATGCTGGGATTAAAGGTGTGCGCCACCGCCCCTGGCATCAGCTTTAATTCTGTCAGAAGTCAGTGAGTCCATAGCCGTACCTCACTGAATGGGCACACTCTTTGAGTCTGAGCAGAATTAGACCAGGTTAGCAGGTGGCTGGAATACCACCCGTGCACATAAGGGCAGAAGGCATCCGGAGAGCCTAGCCTGCTGCCCCATCAGAAGGGCTCAGCTTCCGATTTGCACCCAATAATCCCACCACCGGGTCATTTTGGTATTTGCAACTGCTCTCAGCGTCTTAGTTATCTGTTTATATTTGCTTCAATCGAATCTGTATTTCTGGAGACTGGGAGTGACATCAGTGGAGGGGTGCTTACCTAGCAGTTCAGTGTTCTGGGTTTAACTCCTAACAACATGGAAGACAGAGGGGGAGAGGGGTCTCAGTGAAGGAGAAAAAAAAAAACACCTGAGGATCAGAGTTTGATGCCAGAATCCACAGTTTTGAAAGCTGTGTGTGGTGGTCATGCACTTCTAATCCTCGGACTGGGGAAGTAGAGACAGGCAGGTCTCTAGGACTCACTAGTCAGCTAGCCAAGTCCACGTGGAGAACTCAGGCCAATGAGAAACCTTCTTAGAAAACAAGGAGGCAGTTCCAAAAGCTGTCCTCTGGCCTCCACTTACACACCGGCAAGCATGTGAATCCACCACACACGCGCGCGCACACACACACACACACACACACACACAAGCACATATACACACACAAGCACATATGCACACACCCAAACTGAATTTTAAAAGAAAGAGGGAAAAAAATGAAGGAAGGACGAATATTTCGTGCATACCTAGGAAATGGCTGGCCCTGGACTAATGCGAGATTCCTTAAGCATCTGATGTCGTTGTCCAGTGGGCAGAGTGAAAACTGATGAGCAGCCATACATTTCCTAAAGTATCTCATGACAGGAAGCCTTGGAATCCCAGGAAGAGAGAAGCTTCCAGTCTTCTTTACATGACTGAACCCTACAGTAGTCTCCCACTGGGCACTGGCCTACCTGCAAGCAAATAAGTATTCCAGGGTCTGCAGCTCAGTCCTGCCTCTCCTACTGGCCTTCATGGCCTCACACTCTCTCCTTTAGCAACCTGGCCTCTCTGGGCACCTTAAACACTCCAAGTTCTTGGCGGGTCTGTTTGTTCCCTGGGTGTCCCTCTTCCTCCAGCTCTCTGTGACGTTTTTCCTTGTTCTGTCTTAGCCCTCAGCTCACAGTCAGAGCTTCACCACAGACCTCTGCTTAGCAACACTTTCCGAGGCGGTCCTGAAGCCCAGCTACTTCCTGTTTGCTTCTTTGAAACCCTCAGCCTTCGGGGGTATGGTTTGTTCAGTTAGGTTTTAGCTCATCCTCTTAAAATTATCAATGACAGGAAGAAGAAGACCTGGCAATTATATTTATCACACAATCCACTGTATTCACCCAGAGCCTGGCACACAGGTGCTCAGTAGCTACCCGGTGAATAAAAGAGGAAAAAACAATCAATGGATGAACAAGCAAGGTTCTGGAAGCTGAGGCTTGTGTAGGCAGAGTCAGGCAGAGATAAGGAAGAGAAAGGGCACTATTGTTTTTGAGTGAAACTGTAGCATTGAGTCTCAGGATTGGGGTTGATTTCTGCTGCCATGTTTGGCTCATTCTTAGGCAGTCTGATTCACTCAGAGGCGAGCAGAAATGTCATCTTTGAGACAATGTGGCAGAGTCCTGGGGTGTGGCTCTCACCCTACCCATACCTACTTAAGCTCACCGACCACCTTGAGTATTCCTGACCCACCTGCCTCCTTGCCGGCCTCGAACTTGCGCTCTTCCCGTCTCAGCCTCCAGACCTTTCCTCTAAATAAACTATATCTGATTAGCACCCACCTGTAGAGTATTTGGGGATTGGTGTCTCTATCCAGAGCTGAGCATTTGGGAATTAGACATCATCAATAGCCATCAAGCCTGGGAAAAAACACATTGGCCTGATGATTGACATGGTGCACATAGCAGTGGACTCTGTCTGGGTTTTAAAGGACTAACTCCTCTTATCCCCGAAGGTCAAAACCCAGGGGACTGAATGGCATCAGAGAAGGGAATCTGCTGATAATGCTTATCTTGGCAGAGAGAAGACCAAAACTGGAACTTAGGGCTTTGATGGCAACATGGTGATGATCCAGGATCTTAGCAAAGTCAGCTTAAATCACCCTGGAACAAGAAATATCATGCAATCATGGCTTTATGGGGTATCACAGAAATGTCTCAGGACCCTGACAGGAAGTAGTCTGTAACAACAACTGAGCAATGGCTTCTACTTTGAGGCAGATCCAAGGAAGAAGCACTGCTTGCCTGATATTCTCCTTGAAAATGTCAGCTCTTGTTCATCTCTGCAGTGCACCAAAGGGCCCAGCAGTCAGCCGGAGCCTTCCTGTAAGTCTTTAGCCATTCCCAAGTTTAGGACATCCTCACCCACAGTAAAGACAGCCTGCACTGTGAACCATGCATGTACAGATCTCCACTTTGAAGCACACAGAGCACCTCAAAATCCTTTCCAAATTCTCATCTCAGACCAGCGAAGCCAGCAATTCTAGGGCTCTGATTTTCAGTGGAAGTTTTGGTTTCATTAAAACCCAGTTACGTTATGTTTTTGTTCTAATCCCAAGAGTGGGACATAGGGTTGTTTTTAGTTTGTCCACCACTAATAATTGCCTCGTGCGGTTCAGAGAGGGTTGTGATCTTTGCCAGCTGCAGATAGTTTAATTCTGAGGACTCTGAAAAGGTATAAATATCAGAGCCTAGAGAGAGAGAGGGGGAAGAGAACACTTGGAGGATACAGAAAGGCTGGGAGTTGGGGAGAATGCTTCCAATAGACGGTTGGAGGAAGAAGGCTGCTGTGTTTGCTGGCTTGCTTGTTCGCTGTACTGCTGGATATCCTGATGACTGAGATGGGTGTTGCCTCAAAGAACCCGATGACTCTAAACAGCCTAGAAGTAGCTAAAGAGAACTCTGCCCCTTTCCCTTCTAATAGTCTTTCTCTACCACCTGATATTGGAGTGTTGGAAAGTGTTAGGAGGGAGAAGGAATGAAGAAGGGAGGTAGAGGTATAAGAAACCAAATTAAGTAGATATAAAAAGGCTCCTACACTGATGATCCACTTGTGACCAATGAGGAAACTGAGGCAGATGGTGGTCACATGCCACCCAGAGGAAGGATCCAAACCTGCATCTGAACTCAGTTCCTCTCAGGGCAAGAGCCCCCCAAGACATACCCAGGCTGTGTGTGTGTGTGCATGCTAGATTCTTCTTCTCCTGTGGATTGTAAAGACTTTTCTATAGGATGTGAGAAATATGGGGGTGGAGGGTACCATAGCCAAGTGTTGCATCTAAGGCGAAAACTGCTTGCATTCATGTATGAACTCATTTATTATTGGATATGTATCATATACTATGTATTCTATGTAAAAACGTGTATTTAGACACAAGAACAAGCTGACATGATCCATGTACCACTGCTGAGGAGGGAAAAACCTAGCTGAGCCCCAGCCCTCTGCTTTCCGGTATAGATTTTGAGACAATGTGAAAGCCTTTCTTTTAAGCCTTGTCTTTCCCCCCACACTATCTCACTCTGAGGAAGTGGACTGTAAATCTCCTTGGGATACAGAGAGATTTAAAAATTGACTCAGCGTCATGGAGCCAGCAAATGCAGCAGCATGCTTTACACAACAGTCTGACCATTTGCAAAGTCTACAAAAAGAATCTTAATTTTTAAAAATAAAGTTTACTTTTGATTTGGTTTTGGTCAGGAGATGATTGGGAACCTGCCTGAGTTTGGCTTCTCAGACTCTTAAGGCTGTTGGCTGTCCTCATCCCTCCTCTGCTCTGCTGGACTGGGGGAAGGCAGGAGGTGTGAGCACTCTGGATGCTTCAGAGACTCCTGATCTGCATGTCTTCAGGTGGGTTCAGTCACTGGAAGATGCCAGTGGATGGTCTGTTGGAGACAATAGGCCATATGGCCAATGTTCAGCCATCTTGTCCAAGTTTACACCTTGAAGTCTCTGTCTTTCCCAGAGCTTGCCTTTCACCAGAAACTAGCTGACCCTGTTGTGAGTCAGCAATTAGACTAAAGACAGATAGAGATGGAGTGACCCTGTTGTGGTTTAGCAGCTAGACTAAATCTAGGTGAAGACAGAGCAAGGTGCCCTGTGTGGCAGGACATTATGACCCTGCCTGGAATTCCCTGTGTTTTGAGAAAAGCCTGCAGCTGGGTTGCTATAGCAATATGCTTCCATGCCTTCTGACTTATAAAAACTGCTGCCTGACTAATAAAGTTTGAGAGTTTGATCAATCAGTCTTGCATTTTCAACAGATGACCTGCCTCCCGAGTTTTAGTCGAACCCCGCAGGCTGGGGCAGATAGCCAAGTACCACAAAATAAAAGAGGTCTCTCTTTTGTCTGTCTGTCTGTCTGTCTGTCTGTCTGTCTGTCTTTGCCTCTGTCTCTTTGCCCTCTCTGCTTCTTTGTTCTTATGTCTGTCTTCGTCTCAAGAAGACCAACCTAGTGACAACGTTGGTAGCCATGATGGATGCAGGATTCAGGGTATCTGAAGAATTAGAGCTAATAAGATGCACATCTGCTGTAAAAAGGGGAGGTCTGAGGAGAGCAGGAGGAGGGGGGCAGGAGAATCTCTTTAGCTAGTCAGGCCTTCAACCAACCAGAGGCCCACCACTATTAGGGAGGGTAGTGTTTGCTCAGTCCTCTCACCCCAGTCACCTTTCCAGAAACACACAGAATGACATCTGCCCAAGTATCAGGGCACCTCATGGCCCAGCCCAGCTGGCCCATCAAAATAATTAGCTTAAGCCATAGCTTAACTTCCTCTCATGTAAAATCCCCATGCAGCAGGTTCACAGACACAGACAAAACAGCCAGGGCTGAAGGAGAGAAGAGTGGAAGCTGGTGTTATGGGGGCAGAAGTTCAGATGGGAGTCATGGTAGAATTCTGGGACTGCAGTATGCTAATGGCGGTAAAACAGCTGAATGTCCTCCATGCCCCTGATCTGTGCACATGAAAGCAGTAAGCTCCATGACACGCGCATGGTCAGAATGGCTTCCCCATCCTTAAAACCTTAAGATAACAGCATGTATATGGGCCGTTATTATTTTTAAGTGAATTGAAAAAATACTTCAGTGTTTGCTCAGGCAGCATATACACCAAAAGTGAAACAACACAGAAATTAGCTGGCCCTTGTGCAAGGATGACATACAAATTCATAAAATTCATAAATAACACTCAAATTGTTAATCAAAAGAGGTCTAAGAAAACAAAACAAAATCAACAAAATTCCAGGAATTAATACACATCTCTCAGTAATATCAGTAAACATCAATGGTCTCAATTCCCTCAAATAAAAAGACACAGACTTGCAGAGCAGACACATACGTAATGAATAGCACACAACTGTAAAGAAAAATAAGAATGAAATTTACAGAAAAATGGATGGAATTGGGAAAAATATTTTGAGTGAGATAACCCAGGACCCAGTGTTTTCTCCCATTTGAGGATCCTAGCTTCTACTCTAGTTTGGTGTGTTTAGTATAGAACACGGATGGAAGCCAGAAAATAAGGAAGTGGAGGAAAGATTATCTGAAAGGCAGGTAAGTTAGAATAAAGAAAGTAAAGAAGGGGAACACTGTGGGTTGGAAAGTTGAGGCAGGAAGTAGGCAGGGTGGAGGGATTGAGAATATGAAGACGTGGGATTAGGGGTGTATTAAGTAACCAGATGGAAAGCAAGATACATGCACTTGGACAATAGTGGCTTGACTGTTGTGGAGGTAACCAACTGGTCCCTGACTGCATTCAAGGCCCAAGACACAGGAAAGTGGAGACCGATACCTGGTGCTTTAAGGCTAGCTAACACCTCAGGTCTGGAGAAGTCAGTCAGTGCATTTAGAAAGCATATATCTAAAGATGAACTAAGCTGACGTAGCAGCAAACTGCCTTCTACACACCTATGCCTATTGCTATAGAAAAAAGCTACCCCCTTGCTTTAATCAGAAAATTTTCTCTTCATGATAAACAATGGCTGGTTCAGACCCACAGCTGCCTAAAATAAAGAGAATAAATGACTGATATGGGCCCCACCCTAAACAAGTCATCCATATCACCCCCTCTTAGAAGCTTATAAGAGTCAGAATACGGTGAAGCAGTCTCTAGGTCCACACAACCATTGCAAGCGAGTCAGGTGTCATGGCATATGTCTTTAATCCCAGCACTCAGGAGGCAGAGGCAGGTGGATTGCTGTGAGTTTGAGGCCAGCCTCTACAAAGTTAGTCCAGGACAGAGAAACCCTGTCTCGAAAAACCAAACCAAACAGCCAACCATTGCAAGCATTGACTAACAACGACTGTAGTTACCTGCCCTGGGGCCAGACAAGACCCACTCTGTCAATAACCGGACTGGTATGGAAGGCAGAAGGACCCTGGAGGCCTACGCTTGACCTCTGAATTTATTGGCTATTAGTAGATTCTGGAAAAGAGGAAAATCATTCACTTTTAGGTGTGCACTCTCAGCTGTGACCATGGGGTGGGGTGTCCAACAGACAGCTCCAAACCCCTGGTCACATGGGTGGCCCTGGTTAATCTCAGTGGGTCACAAAACAGAGGGGAAAGGCATGAATCTGTGGGGAAGGGGGAGAGTAAATGGAGTGGTTAGGGGTTAAGGGGTGAGAATGGTAGTATGCGTGGACTACATGTGCAAAAGTCTAAAAATAAAGATACAATAAATAAATGAGATATTTTAATTTCAAAACAAGTATAAAACAAGTTAAACACAAACAAGGCTTGTTTTAGTTACTTTCTGTTGCCTCACAAATCACACCAAAACTTCGTCACTTAAAACAACAACCAATTCTTAATTTTAATTACTTTCACTGCTCTGCTGGCTTGAGAAAGAGAATTGTAGAGGCAGTCTTCCAAGGAGGCTGCTTGTCACCCACCCCCGCACCCCTCCCTGCCCCATCCTGCCCCTGCCTTAGGACGTGCGTGCGTGCGTGCGTGCGTGTTTTTTCCTACTGCCCCTTGAGTCTCTGCACTGGGTTGGATCCCAGGAGTAAGCATTATAAGAGGGACTCTATCAGCCCACTTAAATCTAGTCCTGGAAGTCACTCAAGCCCATCTCGTCTTAAAGAAGCCAGAGGCCACAGGAGCAAGCTTATGTTCCACCTCTCAAAGGAGGAAAGTCAGCAGTGTGTATGACCACTTTCAGCCCTTCCAAAGTGCCCGAATACTAAGTTGGGATGGTGCGGTCCTGAAGGGGGGAAATGGGGGATGCTAAGAGTTCTTTCTTTTCCTTTGTAGACATGGGTCAGAGTAGGGGTGGGTGTGCTGGTTGATGCAGTGCTGACTGGTCTGGTCTTCTGCTGTCAAAGTGCTCCGCAACACCCATCTGGGCCCTTTTCAGCATTTATCTGATGTTGAAACCGCTGCGATTCATTTCAACTTTCTTAGATGACTCAGAAGCCTGCAGCCTCCTGAGGGGCCTGGGGTCACCACCAATGACATCCATTATTATTTCGCTGGTCCCACACCCCAAGGCTGGTCGACAGAATGCCAACGAGATAAACCACTTTTACTGTAATTCACCCTCTGAAAAAATGGGATTTACCAAGCAAATTAAGGGCGAAGAAACTTACAGGGGTGACATTTAGCCTACTCAAGACACCAAACTTTTCAAGCACTTTAGAGGCGCGATTTACATGCAATTACAGGAATGCCTCATTTATCTACCCCCTGCCAGGAGGAGCAGTGTCATAGGAGTGAATTTTCCAGATAATGATGGCTTCCCCTTGGAGCACTGAGCCATTTAACCAAATGGCAGAAATCTTCCCTAAACAGACATACCGCATCCAGAAATGTCCACACCGGCTCATGGGTAACAGCATCCGAGCCAGACCCACGTTCTCCGGGCAGCATGTCCTTATGCAGGTGGCCAAATGATGGCCCCAAGTGACCAGTGTCAGGTGACTGCTTCGTCTCTTCAGTGCACGTCCCCTGACCACCTTCCTACCTCCTGCCCTGGCTTGGGGCAGATCAGCGTGGGAAATGGGTAGGTTTGTGTCTTCATCAATGAGCCTCTGGGAGGCTTCCCTCCACTCACATGCTGCCTGCACCCCACCAACAGGACTAAAAACTTGGGGGCTCCTTGGGGCTCCTCTTTGTCTAGCTGGTCTACGCAGTATGGTGGCTTACGGTAACTGCCCGCAAAGCTGCCCAGGAGTGCAAAGGTATAGGGGAGAAAAAGCTGGCCTCTGAAAGTCTTACACCACTGGGGCTATGAAAAGTGCTGCCCAGGTTCAAGAGCGAGAGAAACAGGCTGTCTTTTGACAGCCAGTGACAAAATTGGGTAACGGTCATGGGGCCTAAGGCATGACTAGGTTCCTTCTTGGAAGATATAATAATTGCCTGGACTTTGAGCCTCCTAAGCCAAGTTCCAGAGAGATGATGAAACGGCACGAACCTCAGGGATGAAGTCTAATTCTGCTCAGGGAGGAGGCTAAGTCATGGCCACGGACTTCCGATCTGTTGGGAGTAACTTTTATCAAACAAAATTCTTTCCTAGAAACGTAAAATAGGAACTAGTTAAGGAGAAGGGCAACAAAAGCCACGCCTCCTCCGTAGCAGGAGGGCAACAAAAGCCACTCCTCCGTAGCAGGAGGGCAACAAAGGCCACGCCTCTTTAGCCTTCTCTTCCGGCAACAAAGCTGCGCCCACCCCCAGGCTGGGCCCCTGTCTGCTTTGACAATGGCCTAACCTCAAGTAGGAGCACAGTTTCAGGACTGGACTTTCCCCCTTGGCTCCCCAACTTGCATCTCTTCCTTCTCCCCTCCCGTTGTATAGCCCGAAGCCTGACAGATTGAATTTAGCAGAGATAGATAGGGGAACTCACCCTCCTAGCAGGTGCTGAGAGTAATAGTACCCAGGAGGGACAGGTAGGCAAAAAAAAACGGAACAAACCCAGGCAATTTCCAGACATCCTCACTGTCCATTACTTTGTCCACTTAAATAAACAAATAACCCCCAGGCAATCAGCAGCCAGCAGCCAGCAACCGCAGGAATGATTTCCTTTCATTAGACTCAAAGACCAATCGATACTCCTTAATCGCAAGCCACACGCCTAGCCTAGTCGGCACTAGCAAGTCTCCGCTGCTCCCCTGACTTCCAGTTGTCAACTCTGCCCAGCCTCTCCTGTCCCGCAGAAGTTCCAGAGGGGAAGAGAAGAGATGGGATCAGCCCTGCCCAATGGCTGAGGAATCTTCTAGAACAGGAAGCAGATGGACCCTCTGGCTGACATGGAGGAAGGTGGGAACACCTTCCCTCTGCCTTGTCAGCAGTGTGGGTGATCAGGGTGACAGAGGAAAAAAGTGTCCTAACCCCTAGAATTCATTCTTATTCTTGCACGTGTCAAAAAAAAAAAAAAAAAAAAAAAAAAAAAAAAAGGCCACTAAAGGGATGGTTAGGTTCTGTGCTGATCTTTTAGACCAGATAATCAGAAAACGGACATCATCATTGTCTAGAGCCCACCACCGAGCTGCATTCCCCACTTCAACTGTGCACAACATGCGCACACCAAGAGCCTGCCTTGTAGAGCATTTTAGGTTGCATTTTCCCAGATGCACACTTGGGCCATTGTAGCCATTTTGGATCATGCACTCAGGGACAGAGCACCTAAACAGGGCAGTGGAGACCCTCAGGCAGGGGAACAGGCTTCCAGGTGTTCAAGCAGAAACCTGTAGATGATTCCAGAGGTGGATGCTATGTGACTCAGCAAGCCTTGGGTCTATGCCACTTTCTTAGTGCCGTATGGTTTGGGCCATATTCAACGTTGTATACTTTCCCCCCACTGAATTGACTCACTATTATTAGAAGGAAAAGAATATATATATATATATATATATATATATATATATATATATATATATATATATATATATTTTTTAATTTAAGTTCTATCACTGCCTGATCTAGAAACCCAACATTGCAGGCCATAAATAGACCTTGCCTATAAAATTCAGCACAATGGGAATTCATGGTAGATTAGGCACAAACCTTTTAGTCTGCTCATTCTTGAAACTCTCGTAAGGTGACAGTTAAAGGATCAAAAACAAAAAGGCATAAGCCCGCAGAACCAAAAGGAACAGAAGAGGCAGATAGCAAATGACAGATGTCAAGAAAATTTGAGGGACTGGGACAAAACGGGTTCAGATCAATTGAAACCTAAATGTGGGAACAAAGACGCAAAGAGATGAGCTGGGCCATGAAGTGGGGGTGCGGAGGGAAGGGGGTGCTCAGGTAGGGCTGAATCCAGGAGCACAGCTCAAGTCCTAGTTTTGTTTTGTTTTGTTTTGTTTTTCAGGACAGGGTTTCTCTGCATATTCCTGGCTGTCCTGGAACTCTGTTTGTAGACCAGGCTGGCCTCGAACTCACAGATGTCCACCTGCCTCTGCCTCCCAAGTGCTGGGATTACAGGTGTGAGCCACCACACTGGGCCAGAAGTCCTAGTGAGAATCTGCTACCTCTTTAGCTTTCTTCTTTCACCATCCAGGACTGGTCCTTTCCCTCCCCCAGAAGAGGACAGGTTGTTTACTCAACAAGAGCATCAGTCCATCCAGCACAGGCAGCATTCTGTGAGACGTACACCCACTGTTGAAGCCGAAATGCAGCTAAGGAGCTAGTAAATCTGCGGTGTCCTGTGACCTGAATAACACAGTCTTTGCGAAGTGAGAAGTTGGCCTAGTGATATAATGTGGTGAGGCCTAGGACACTTGGGGCACTGTAAATTCTGCTAGACCCAGACAAGGTAAGGAGTTGACGAAATGCAAACACAGAACTATAAAAAGGAACACAGATTTTTTTAAAAACTTAAAAGAGAAGAAAGAGGAAAAAGATAAGAAAATAAGTTCAAACTGGAGAGATGGCTTGGTGATTAAGATGCCTTGCTACTCTTGCAGAAGACCCAGGTTTAATTTCCAGCATCCACATGGTAGTTTCCAACCATCTGTTACTCTGGTTCCAAGGGATTCAGTGTCCTCTTTTGACCTCCTTGGGTTTTAGAGGTCCATACATGCAAAGAGGAAACGTTCTCATGTACATAAAATAAAATAACTCTGTAAGAATTTTAAAAAGGAGTAAGTGAATTGTTTCAGAGAAATTATTTTATTTTTATTATTTTTAAAAATTATTTTAATAATAGGCATCCAAGGAGAAAAAAGCAGGTGCAGACAGAAAGAAATCAGCAAAGAAATAATATGAGAAAATCTTCCAGACACTGAGGAATTTGGTGTTCTGAAGAAAGGAGCCCATTGGATAACTAACAGAAGGAATGAACAACCAATCACACTAAAGGACATCACCACAAGTAAAGGGAAAAGCCTAAAATCTCCTGAAGATGAAAACAAAAGCAATAGAAACAACAACAACAACAACAACAGAAAATCTAGGTCCCATGTTTACATAATTAATAGTAATTCATGGGACTTCTCAGCCACACTGGAACTCAAGTGAAATAAGCCATCATTTTTCAACTTTCATAGAAAATTACTGAACATTTGAATTTTATAAACAGCCAAACTATCAATCCAAGAAAGACCTCTTGTTAAGTATGTAAGATGGCAAACCTGCCAGGCGCAGTGGCTCACACCTTTAATCCCAGCACTCAGAGAGGCAGAGGCAGGTGGACCAGAGTTCGAGGCCAGCCAGGTCTACAAAGGGAGTCCAGGACAGCCAGGGCTGTTACACAGAGAAACCCAGTCTTGAAAAACAAAACAAAACAAAAGAAAAGAAGATGTCAAAACTTTGCATTCAAAGGATCCTTACTCAAAACCATATTAAAAAAACAAATGGGGAAAGATGAAGACAAGAAGCCTAGCATAGGAGCTCCTGCCCAGGAGAGCAGCAGAGGGAGGAGCCCACTGGCAGCTGGGTTGGCAGCCTGGGCAGGGTTGAGATCGGGTGGGGCAGCGGTATGGGTAGCTCCAGAAGGAATGGTTCATGAGAAAATGGGAGTGACAGACTAACTGACAGGTGTGGCCGGGTGTAAAATTGGATTGAAGGCTTTTGTACGGAGCTACTGGGGGTGTGTAAGAAGAGTCACCCAGACAGTCAAAGAAAGCCGAGCGAAGAGAGACAGGACTCAGCAAAGAATGGCATTAGGAGACACTACTCACGGAGGCCCAAGAATGACATTTTACTTTTCATAACAGAAAAAAAAAAAAAAAATTGACAACAAACCTCTGAGGGAAGATGGAAGCTCAGAGACAGGAGGGCGGGGCAGAAAGTTACATCTTCTCACTTCATTTAGAAATGATAACGTGTAATTGTTGTATAGTAAAACCAAGAAGCCAAACTCCAAGTGTTGTCATCAAAGGAACAAGCCATAAACAAACAAACAAACAAACACTAAGGACCTGATAGTAGCTGTTTCAGAAGCTGGCGTTCTAGTGCTGGAAGGGAGGGAAGAAAACAAGGGACCTGCTGTTAACATCTGCTCCAGATGTGTCTTGCTTTATTATTCAGCCACATACTAACCAGTGCTTATGTATCACTTTGATGCACTTTTTAAAAAAAGAATTGAGCTACAATCAACCTAAAATAAAGCCATAGGCTTTCTGCTAGATACTGTTTCTTGTCCAGACCTCTCAGACAGAGCCTGTGTTCCCCTCCAGATCAAGGAAACTGAGATGGCAGAGAGTATGCAGCATCTCTCTGGCAGAAAGAAGGTCAAGATTTGTTGAGAACTGGAAGGGTGGGCCAAGGAGGATCTGTAAATGTGTAAAGTCTTGGTTAGGATTGGCTGAGAGTCAAGGTTTATTAGGCCAGGAACTGTGGGAACAACAAGGTGAGGGTCTTGAAAGGATGAGTTCTGAGACATCTTAGGGTCCACACGTCCTTGAAGAATTGTTGTGTCTGTGAAAAACTTCCTGTGATGAGCCGTCTGTGTATGTTCTCTATACCCGAGGTACGCTGGCCCACATTTGAGAATAAAATGACTGTTATAATAATGTGTTATTAATAGCATTTTTATTATACTCTGATAATTATTAGACTTAAAAATTTGAGGACATAAGCCTTAGTGGCCCAATTGCTCATTATATAAGAGAATGTGTATATATATATATATATATATATATATATATATATATATATATATATATAGAGAGAGAGAGAGAGAGAGAGAGAGAGAGAGAGAGAGAGAGAGAGAGAGAGAGAGAATAAGAAACCTTGAACAAGTCTTTTATGTAAAAACAGCCCCCTGATTCTACAGGGAAGGCCTGTGATGGAGGACAAAGGCGGCCATACTGGCTTCTCACACTTGACATGCGCTAGACTGAAGACCAGAGGTACCGGCCACACCAGGGCTCCGTCGAGTCATGATGCCTGTGGTCTACAGCCAGATGCCCCAGCTTTCTGAGGTGCTTTAAAAGTCTTTGCAACTGGAAGAGGCTGTGAGGAAGTTGTCTTTCTCCCGCAAAAACTTTCTTTTCTGTTGAACTGGATCCGAACATTTATTTTTCCGAAACAATCTATGATCTAAACTCTCCCACCCTCCTTCCCTGTGTTCCCCTCAGAGCAAGCCTTCAAGGTCTCCACCTGCCCACCCCAATCTCCCTCCCCTCCCAGGCTATGTGGATCTGGATAAAATCATAAGTCTGGGGGGGGACTTTTAAGGCAACTTTAACAATCAGCGAGGCGTGTGAAGTCTGGGGGAGGGGTGCAAAGTGTCACAGCCAGCAATCTCTAGGCTCTGTTGGTGGTAGTCAGAGGGGGGGGGGCGTAGGCTGAGAGCCTAATAGGAGATGTTTCAAAAGTTTAATCCACCTACGAAAGCCAGCTGCTCAGATGCTCTCTGCCATTGCTTAGAAGAGCAAAATTAATAAAGGGCAAAGCGGTTTTTTTTTTCTTTTTCTTTTTTCCTTAACCCAGTGTCTCCTACCCAGGCAGGCCTTGCACTTCTCTAGCCTCCACCTTGGGGTGCTGGGATTACAAACTGAATGAGCTGCATCCTCATCCCACTAGCCTTGATGGAAAAGCAGTCATGTTTGCATTTGGAGGATGGACCAGGGAGGGTAGAAACCATAAGTGTGTTGCATTGGGGGTGGGTGTGCTGCTACAGTCTGGTCTGGAGGTCCCCACAGGGTGGTGGTGACTCGCTCACCTCATCATCCCCACCCTCCCCCCATTCCCAGAACAAGACAGGAGATTTGTTACTGCTGATGTGTGGCCTGTCCCAATGAAGGGGGCTTTTCATTAACAAAGTAGCGGGCGGTGTCATCTTCCCTTGGGTCGGAATCATTCACTATTTGCACAATGTGTTATTATTGTATTTTTAATTGAAATGTAAATTCTGGGAACACTCTGACCCAATTTACTCCCAGGGAAAAAAAAGGGCAAAATTCTCATTTTCAAGGCTCCAGAAAGGCAAGTCAGTGGTAGTAATGATTAAGCTCGTCTTCCTCGCCTGCAATGGGGTGGGGGCCGGATGGGACCTTCTTACCCAGGCACAATAGTAACATTACCCCATCCTCTGGGTGCATTTGATCGGGAAGGTAGCTTATTTGCCGGGGAGGCGGGAGCTCACATATTTCCCCCCAGCCGTCCGTTCTGGGGTTCACACCTGGGCCAGGGGACCGGCCAGGGTATATAGATGCAGTTTCAGGTTTTAAATGACAGCGATGACTGATGTGTGATTAAATGATTGATTTAGAGGGGAGATTATTGTTCCATTTATTTCACAGAAACTCTCTTTGTGAAAACAGAACCAAGTGGAGACAGGGTGGCTCAGGGACCCAGCCTGTCCCCAAACACTCCACACTCACACTCTGATGGCTAGGGTTTCTAGAACTTAGTCTAGAGCTCAAAGGGCAGTGAGTATTTGCAGCAGGGTCTCCTTCCATGGGGAGGGGAGAAGCTGCCAGCAGGCGACTGAGTGCCTACTAGGTGCCAGCTGTCAGAGACCGATGGCAAGGAAAACACAAAGTACTGTTGTGACCCTACCAGTTTCAGTGGGTGCTTAAGGTTTGCCTGCAAAGGGAGGTTTCCCCAACCATCACATCTAAGACACCCCACATGCACACCTGACTGGCTTTCTGCTCTTGGTCTTTTTGATATTTCCGTCACAGTGTTGTTGATTGCTTGTCTCCTTCCATAGCGCCACTCTCACTAGACATCCCCACCCGTGACTGCTGTGTTCTGCAATGTATTCTCAGGCCATAGATACCTGGCACCCCATGGGAAAAAAAACTAACAAACATTTCTCAATCAGAGGGCACATGTGTACTGGTGGCACAGAGTTCATCTGGCACAGAAACTTGCCCTTTCTCCTACTGTGCCATTCATTAGTTCCATACACCTACTGTGTGTCACAGGATGATGAAACACAGCCTTGAACTGAGGACAGTGAGAGACAGAGAAGGCCCAGCCCTTGCTGTAATGTTCGAGACTAGGGAGGGTCTCAGCCAGGATGGTCCCTCCTTCCTGTCACCACAGGGCACCCCGAATACCTGGAGATGGTTCTGGTTCTACATCCGAGGAGAGCTACCTGGAGATGGTTCTGGTTCTACATCCGAGGAGAGCTACAGTTGGCATTCAAGAGTGGGAGCTAGGAGTTGAGCTAAGCACCTGACTATGCACAGGATGCTCCCTTAAGGAGTCATTCTGTCTCAAGTGCCCACAGTGCTAAAGTCAGGATGCGGATTCAGACATAAATGGTATATAGAGTTCAACACAGAGCCAAAGCTAGGATGAGAGGGACCCAACAGTCACCAGTGTAGGTGAATGCTGCTGAAGAAGTGGATGAGGAGGCCAATAAGGTGGAACTCCAAGCAGGACCAGAAAGGGGTCTCTGAAGCTGCCGACCCTTTCAATTGTCAACAGTGGTAGACAAACTCTGATTGGAATCCTGGGGCCCACCCCTTATCTTGTAGAAGGGGAGGGTGACCCGGATCGTAAGATCTCCTCCTAAAAGCCTTTGCTTAAGGAGGAGGTCCAAGACCCCAGTTAGAAAGGGATAGTCACTTCAGAACGGAGGGAGCCATATTTTCCCCTCAGCGGTAGAGAAACAGTTCTGCGCTACCTCAGTGGGGTCACATACAGCAGCCAGCACAAACCTTCTCCAACCCCCATGGTGACGTGGACCCACCTCCTTGCTGAAGGAAATGAATTAGGAGAGAGAAGAGCCACTCTCCCTGGCTTTTCATGCCACTTGAAGAAGTTCACTATGAATTCCTACAATAAAATGAAGATAAATTGAGATAAATACAGTCAAGAGAGGCGATGGGTGACACCGAACACCCTGAGACTTGAAGCAGGTGACGTGTCCAAACCAACAAATGCCAGCTGAGTACTGCTTTCTGCTATTGGATGATTCCCCAGGTCAGATCTTTCAGGCAGGGTATATAGTTTTCTTTTTAAAGTAACTTGGCATTTACAGCATCTTCTTATAGCACATGGACCAGGCGCTCAAGGCAGGATTGTGGCGGGGTGGGATGAGAGGAGGAAGATGAGTGGAGGGTCTGGGTCTCCTCCTTCTCAGGGCCCAGAGCTCTGACGCTGTGTGTTCACAAGCCAGGAACCAATGCCAAGCTAAAACTGCATCTGCCTGCTGGTAAGGAAACCCTTGGGAGTGGAAGGAAGGACATTCTTGTATCCCTTTTGAAACCCATTTCCATTATCAGATATCTCTATCCACATGGGGGTAGAGACATGTTTGTAGACACTAAAGACAAAATAGAAGGCCCTGGAACTGCCTCTGTGGGCTGGAATCAATCCATTCATGGACAAGTGAGTTGGCAACAGACAGTCTTGTGGGGACATGGAATGAAAGGATCACCCTTGCCACCAAGGAAATCATAACCTAGCCAAAGCAGAGTACACATATGTCAAATGTCCCCTTTGGTCAATGACAAAGTGTCGCCTATGGAGAAGTCTGAGAGCCTGGGGGAGGAGCTGCCACCTGCTCCTTAACTGGCCTTCTTGAAGGCCATGCAGAGTTTTCTGGGCCTGTCTCAAGGGACATGTGAGAAGCAATTATGCCTCAGGTTGAGATGAGCTTCTGACACCTATGAGGGGAAAAGTCAGCCCAAACTTTCCAAGCTCCTTCAGAGCAACGAACCCTCATGTGCTGTAAAGCATCTCAGACCAGCACCTTCTATTCTAGACCTGTCTCTCAAGACTGTGGCCTTTCCCGGAAAAGCTGCTTCAAGGAATGGTGACCACTGCCTCCCCAGCCACTAGATCAGAGATGGGAAGTCATCCTGGCTTCTTCCATCTCCCTCATCTGCTCAGCACTGCTGGCACCCACCATCTTGTTATTTCCAGCCACTATGAAGTCTTGGCTCAGGAGTCAGCCATCTCCTACCTGGTAACCCTCACTCTGTCCTAGTTCATCTCCTGCTCCCAGCCTCAGTTCTGTCCAGAGTAGTCTCCCAAGAGGAGCTTTCTGAAGTGTAGTGTTATAGTTAAGTCAGCTAGTGGCTATTTAGGCTTATTGTATCCCTGGCAGAGGTATGAGCATGCTATCAGCCCTAGCCTTGTAACCACCCTTTGGGATGAGTTCTACTTCACAGATAAGGGCTTAGAAATTTAAGAAGGAGAGGCATCTTCCAGCCAATGTGAACAGACGCTCAACGAGGTAGGTGTCTTGAACCTCTATCTGGTGCCTATGGCCATGGTCTTAGCTGCTATCTATTGCTGCTGCCATGTTTACAATTTTCCCACAGACCACCCCCTAGCACCTTCTAGATGGTTGTCAACCAATTTCACTCTCTAGAGATCTCACCACCCTTCTCCCTACTCCCACCAGGTTTCACTGTTAGGCTTTAACTAATCTAAAGTAGCAAGAGGGATAAAACCATGCTTCCAAAGAAGAAGCAGGCCAGCTTTGAACATCAGCCTTCCTCCACCCTCTTCCTGTCACTCTCTTCTTTAAGGCTTAATGACACCTCTCCCTCCACCCCCACCCTCACCCCCTACCACCCCCCACCCCCGCTTCCATGTTTCTCCTGACAAGCATGCTGTCTGGGTGCCACCACAGCCTGCCAGGTTTCTGTCACCAGACTTATCTGGCATGGCTGTTATCTTGATGCAGTTGCTACAAAAACTCATTGTGGGATCTCCAGATGCAGGTACTGTGACTTTTGCTGAGGCCAGGCTGAGAGATGGTAAGTCCCTAGTAATCGATT